>NC_069124.1:11954471-12272658 GCF_026914265.1 Mya arenaria
ACAGTAACTTTGCCAATTATTTAATGGTTCCTTGTGGCCTTCTGCCGACAAAGTTCATCGATTGTGAGCACTGTGTTGGTTCCTTGCTGCATATTTAACTCGGTCAAGTAATCTCCCTTGAAATAATACGACATTTCTATAAAAGTAATCATACAATGTACATACATGTTTCAAACAAAGCATCATTTCTACGTACATTGAGCGTAACATAGCCAAAAATTACCATCGATACTTGATTTTATAAATGTTTCACAAATTCTGCTCCTTTCAATATTTTTGAAGTCAACAAAACAACAACATAGCTTCTGCTTCTAATTGTTCGAAAATAAATATAGTACTATAAATATTTTGAGACACGTTAGGCATCCGTGAGAACATCATATTTCTTAATCCATAACTTTAGCCTCTTGTTTTAAATAACTGCAAACAACTTCGCGAAGTATCTGATCAACGTAATACCCTAATCAATTCCATGCTTAAGCTAGTATGATGAGTGGAAATGCAATTACACGACTAAGATTGTTCTTATTGAGCTTTGTTATTTTAATAACAAAATATTCATATTTAATAATGATAATGATATTTCTTTTTCTAAATACTTGTGAAACCAATCAATATCGTTAACGAACCACTTTAGGCGTTATCTTTCAAAAGCAAAGATATTAATCATTCAGTTTTGAAGCACTCAAAACTTGTTCCCATTTGTTAAGAGCTGATGGTGGGTAGACTTTTGTACTAAAATAGTATCACTGTGGTAATTGTGTAAGGAGTAAGCGAAAAAGGATATAACAGTGAGTATTAATTTTGTGTATTGTGTTCAATCGGTTAACTCTGTTTATATCATAAATAAGATATGTTTGCATGACGTGACTTGTGCATGGTCTATTTATCTTCCTCTTTCGTTTTTAAAAGGGTAAAGCACTGAAAAATAATAAACCACGTATCCGAAAAGGAGCTCAAAAAGGTTGGCAAGGCAATGTAAAACGACCAAACACCGATACACGGAAGGCAGCTCCAAACACATTTATAGAATGTAGGTTAACAGTGTTTTGAATTTAACATAGCTGCTCTTATTCTTATTGATTCACACGTTAAATGTTTTAACAAGACAGAACTTTTGTTTCAGATATAGATTTGATACTCTTTGTGCCATTTAGAAGTTTGGGAGTGTTTGCTCTTTGGAAGTGCTGGCCATTTAAAGAGACAACAATCATAGATGACATAGGGGAAGCTTCAGGTAGGTTTTCTGGCAATTTACATGTTTTAAATGGAAAAATATATACATTTTGTTGTAACCAGGAAGTCATATTGTTTCAGGTTTACCTTTGCTAGCAAGGGTAACATTGATGTTATGGGGAGTTTTGAACTTTTTGCCTTTTGGAAACAATGGCCATCTAAAGGCGAAAGCAAGTTAGTATTATTACTTTTTCAGTTCTATTTCACACACTCTTCTGTTGGCAAGAATACACGTATGCATGTGTATACGTACATACAGTTTGCAAATAAACTTGAAAAGTGCGGGGTTAATAAATACCGCGAGACCATTGATGGTTAATTTGTAGCGCATTTAATTGGATGGCTAAAGTGATAACAATTTAATATGTACATGCATGGATGCTTTGCGCGAATGGTGGTTTTTGAGTTTATCTATACTCGCACTCGGGTAACGCCCATTCTGCGAGTGCACCTGTAAGATTGTTACCCTGGACCCCCGTTTAGCGTTCCTTCAGGAAGACGAATTGAAGATAGTGGTGCGGCGGAATCGAACCTGCGACCCCGGGATTGACAGTAAAATGTGTTACGTAATGATCGAAAAGGGTCGGCACTTGAATATAGAGCGTGAATTATTGTTTGTCTAAATATGTAAACGTCATTGAGGACAAATTTCACATGAATATGATTTGCCCCTTGTATTTAGATTTGAGAAATGAATATTTCAAATCTGAATTACAGAAATCCGTCCTGAAGCAATATTCTGCAGCATAATGTCAGGATACTATTAATACATTATTGTACTGATCGCAAAGTTTATTTGCAACGCTTTTGAAACAGGAGAACGGTTCACTCTTGCGCGCAGTGGTCAGAAATTGGCTCAGTGTGAGCATTATTTGATAAGCTTATAGAGAGCTGAATCTTTTACCTTCTGTACCCTGTGCGTAGGAGTGGGTTTTATAAACTTAACAAAGGCAGTTGATAGAACCACTTTTACCGTCTTAAACGTGTTTTATTTACCACACCATGTTAATATACGTATTTATACCGGATGCTGTTGTATGCAATAATGATGTACAAGCATATTTCACCAATATAACTTTTATCAAAACATTTGTGGAATGATTTTGCCAAAATAGAGAATAGTGTTTGATCATTACACATCATAGTTTGTTTATCACAGTATTGATTTTTTTATTTTGTTTAAAATTACATGTATGGATATCTGTATTTTCAGCCGGAAGCATCGCATTACAATATACTTTTATGTTATGTTATGTTATGTTATGTTATGTTATGTTATGTGTATATGTTATGTTATGTGTTATATGTTATGTTATGCTATGTAGTGTAATGTAATGTTATGTTATGTTATGTTATGTTATGTTATGTTATGTTATGTTATGTTATTTTATTTTATGTTATGTTATGTTATGTTATGTTATGTTATGTTATGTTATTATTTTATGTTATGTTATGTAATGCAATGTTATGTTATGTTATGTTATGTTATGTTATGTTATGTTATGTTATGTTATGTTATGTTATGCTACCACATGACCACGGATCCGCCACGCGCGTTTCGCGTGTATGAGCCCGTCTCGTAAGTAGTTGATTCCACGTGGTACCTATAATTACACGCCAAGTCGGTTTCTTTTATGTGTGAAATTGATCTCCAGGCTATAGTTTTGAACTTAAATTCACTTGATTGGAGCAGAGTTAAAGCCACGATTATTCAGTGTTTCAAAAACTTGAAAAAGCTAAGTTCGTTTGTTAAAAATTATAATGCATTTAACAACCGCGTCAAGAGTTGTTTAGCTTTCAAGGGACGTTTAACGTTTAAAGGATAACGCTGTAAGAGGATCATTTAAGGCATGAAACTCCATTCAAAATGGTACAGATAGGCCAGTCACTGTATATTTGTGTGTGCGTAATAATAAAAAAATAACTCAACTTAGCAAATTTTGACGTCATTTTTTTTAAAAAAAATCACAATGGTATAAGTGTATACTATTATTTTTACGTATCGGAATCGTTCAATAATAAATCGGGTAACATCTAAAATACACGCAAAACCTTTTTGGTGCCGTTAAAGTTCAACAAAACATGGATGTGTTTTCTAATGTGTCTTTTTCAGACCGGTTTTACCATTGACTCTCAAAGATGATGAAATGAGAAGTATAGAAGACAAAATGGCAGAACAGAAACGAAAGTTTGAACAAATGCTGGAGGGAAAGGATGCCCAAATTCGCGAAGGCCAGAAGAGGTTAAAGACTATGGAAGGACAGGTGATTGCCTTTCAAGAGTATCTTATACATAAAGATAACGACATAAGCGAACTACAGAAGGAGAACAATCAACTCGTTTCAAACCTTAATAGAACTGAACAAAATCTACTCGACACAAATAAGGAGCTATGTGACGTTCGAGACAAGAAAAACTACGCTGAAGCCAAAACAAAGCAAAGAGATAACCAGATTCACCAACTTAAGATGAAACAAACGGAATTGGTTTCAACACTTAAACAAACTGAACGAGAGAAAGCAAATTTTTATTACGATTTCCTAACAATAAGAAAACAGCTTCACGACACTGAGGAAAAGCTGATTGAAGTTCGAGAGCAGAAAAGGGAAGCGGAAGCAGAAAAGCATGATGTATTGCGAAGGTAAGCATTTTAATAATGTTTATTTATTCATACTTAGGTAGAGACGATAAAATCCCAATTTCCACTTCAGTCAAGATGAAGTTTGTGAGAGAGACCCGTTTTTCAATAATTCCAATGTTATATATGTATACTATATGATACATCGAAACCGTTGAGTAATAAATCAGGTAACATCTAAATACACGCAAAACCATTTGGTGTCGTTGAAGATCAATAAACCATAAATGTTTTCTAATGTAATTATTTCAGACCGTTGACTCCCAAAGATGTTGAAATGAAAAATATAGAAGTCAAGATGGCAGAACAGAAACGAAAGTTTGAACAAATGCTGGATGGAAAGGATACCCAAATTGAAGAAAGCCAGGAGATGTTAAATACTATGGAAGGACAGGTGATTGCCTTTCAACAGATAGTTACACAGAAAGATAACTACATAAGCGAACTAAAGAAGGAGAACAGTGAACTCCTTTCAAAACTAAAGCGATCTGAACAAAATTTACGCGACACAAATAAGGAGCTAAGTGACGTTCGAGACATAAAAAACGACGCTGAAGCCAAAACAAAGCAAAGAAATAACCAGATTCACCAACTTCATATGAAACAAAAGGAACTGGTTTCAACACTTGAGCAAACCGAAAGCGAGAGAAAAAACGTTTTTGATGATCTCCTTATAGCAAAAAAACAGCTTCACGACACTGAGGTAAAGCTGTTTGAAGTTCGAGAGCAGAAAAGGGATACAGAAGGCAAAATGCACGATGCACTGCTTAGGTAATGTTGTTACAATTTTTTCTATATACCTTCTCCACTCCGGATTTTCGAATAGATCTTTTCAGTCCTAAAACAGGTTCCCTTTGGTTTTAAACTTCACGAATTGTTTAATTTTAAGTATACGCAGTTTACCTGGAAATGTCCAAGAAATTATATTGGTATATGTTGAATTGTCATTAAACTGCAGTCTACAGTTCAAAGTGTTATAAACTTATATTAACTAGATGGGTGAGGTGGTGTCGGACATTTATTTTGACAAAAATCCAGACATCGTCCACCTCAGCGACGAATACAGACCAACGAAGCTGGCGGAGATGTTCAGTGAGCTTTATGACAACGAGTGGACAGCCGCTTACACGGTCATGGAAGACGAGCAGTTTCAAGATCGACACATGATAGACTGTCCACTTGACGTTGTCATGGTAATTATTTATCTTTGAAAAATCGTTTCTATTTGCTTATTAGGGTGCTTTTTTGCATTTAAAAATATGAAATATTTAGAATATTGGTTCAGGTCTCCAGTATAAACAATGCACAGGCATATACTAACAAAAACAATGCACAATTACAAACACAGTTCGCTTTAGACTATGAAGCATCTGAAGAAGGGTCGAAATTAAGTTCTGAATATTTTTTTCTTAATACTGTATTTCAGGAATCTTACGTTTTTTGCAAAAACGAGGTTGACAACAGCTGGAATGTTGTCTCGAAATGGTTTCTAGACGACGTAAGTTGAATTTCAATGAAATAGTAAGACATTTCGATATGTGTTTCATATGATGAAAAGATGATTGAAATATTCTTCTTGAAAATATGTTTACACAGTTGTGATCATAAAGTCGTAGTTTTTTTCCACACAAAGGGTTTACCAAAAGTGCAGCAAATGCGAAATGCGCTCAAATATGTAAGAAAAGCGATTGTTTTGAAGCTGCTTCCGGGAATTGAACAAGTAAATTAATATGTATACTTATGGAATGAAATAAAATTTAAATAAATGAGTATAACCTTTTTGAAATATTAATATAACAAAGTTGATGCAACTTTTATTCCTTTCAACTGTATCCTTTTGCATTACATGCGCTATTCAGTATAAATACGATTTATCATTTGTTTTCGATATCATATTAAATGCATTAAGTTTAAAAACGTGTTTTTGTTTTCGTCAGAAATACACGTCATACATAACAAGTATTTGTCGACATGAGCCTCTTAAAAAGCTGCTATCTCTTAAAGCTCACTTTGCTCATGATATGCAAACGATCCGGCGGTTTATCTTGAGTGTTCAGGATGGAAACCGATCAGAGACCGGCAAGAGGAACAAGAGGATTTACTGCAGAGCGCGAAACCCACCGTTGATGCAAACAATCTTAAACCAGCAACATCCCCTACAAATGATGACAATCAGACACATAAAAATCCCATTTACAAGAAAATCTTCAAAGAACAACACCTGAAATGAACAGAGAAGAGCTTGAAAAAGATAAGTACAAAGCGATAAACCATGGGCTTGGTGAAAATAAAGTAGATGCATATGACATAAATTAAAATGCCATTGCCATTATTTTTAGGCTTAAAATAATTGAACACTTTTTGTATCACTATTTGTTATCATGCCTATAAAAAAAAATTAATATACAAATACAATATTTTGAAAATAAACAGGATGGAAGTGTGTGTATGCTATTGTTTATGCCCTTATTTTATCAATACAAAAATGATTGTCAAAATATAGAAGACAGAAAACATTTTGTCCTGTTCTAACCCAAATATGTTCTTCTCCAGTTTCCCAAACAGCATTTATTAATGCATTGTATATTTTCCTTTAAGATAGTAAAAAAAAAAAAACCTAAAACATGCATGTAGGTGTATATCATTTTTTCATGTTTTATACAAACTCTCTCAAAGCTTCCATGACGTACAAAATAAACGAAATCCGATCAAATGCGGAAAAAGGTTATGAAACCACCACTATCTATTTGATATGCGTTTGGCTAATGCAGCTTTCTCTCATGCACTTAAACCTTAGAAAATCGGTTATTTTAAAAATCAAGCACAGTTAATTACATTCTTAAAGATAGTACATATGCTTTCTGTTGAAACGTTTTACGTGTTTAAGTTACGTTGAAAATTCCAAAGAATGCAGCAAACAGCTTTTTTAACATCGTTATCAAAGTTTGGTTGACAGAAAAACAAAACATTTTTCAAAAAATGTTATGGTTATCTTTAACCTTTAAAGTATTTGTTATATGATTGTACTGTAACTTACCCACCGTCGCTGTACGAATGTTTCTATCTACAGTGAATTTCTATGATTGTGGGGAACTGGGGTATTGCAGGACTCTGCTTCATACATGTCTAGCGGTTACATATTCGAAGGGACCCGCGTGATGTTTGGTTGACCATGTGCAAGCCACAATGGTACCAGGATATTCCTCCCGACACCACTCGGCGTCCCTGCGGTTCTATTGGCATTTTACACAATTTTAACTCATCGTAAGTGGCTTTTGAGTGCCTCGTATGTACATTATATGATATTCAAATCGGTTACTTTGAAAATCGTACGGGTGCGATTTTATTTTATTTTCATAGTTTTCGACCAAAAGTCGTACGGCATCCGTTAGATTGCTGCGGTGTCTATACGGTGTTTATGCGGTTCTACCAGTGGATATATCAATGACACACGAAGACGCCCCAAGGATAACGACAGTACTCTTTCAGCTCCCGTGAAATTAAGAAAATTGTGGTCCTTACGAGCGCGATCACAAAACACATACATCGACATTCATTTTTAGCAAGTAATTACTATACAGTTAGTTTAGACCCGACTGATAATACCTGTATGTAGTAAGCTTAACATACGACATTGGACATTCAAAAATGAAAGTCGTGCTGGCACGACAGTGGAAATTAGACATTCAAAAATGAGAGTAGCGCTGGCATGACATTTGACATTGGACATTTAAAAATGATAGTCGCGCTGGCACGACATTTTGACATTGGACATTCAAAAATCAAAGTCGTGCTGGCAAGACTTTGAACATAAGTCTTTCAAAATTGCCAGCACGACATTGGACGTTGATGGTTCAAAAATGGACGTCGTGCTGGCACGACATTGGACGTTCAAAAATGTTATTCGTGCTGGCACAACATTGTACATTCACAAATAAATGTCGTGCCAGCACAACTTTTGACATTGTATATTCAAAACTGAACGTCTTGCAAGCGCGACATTGGACATTAGACATTCAAAAATGAAAGTCGTGTTGGTACGACATTTGACATTGGACATTCAAAAATGAAAGTCGTGTTGGCACGACATTTGACATTGGATAGGTTCTAATATCCCGGCCAGCCCTTCATATCACAACTTTCCAAAAGCCAAATGTCCAATGTCCAATGTCGTGCCAGCACGACATTCATTTTTGAATGTCCAATGTCTGATGTAGTGCTAGCACGACCTCTCATTTTTGAATGTCCAATGTTAAATGTCGTGCCAGCACGACTTTCTTTTTGAATGTCCAATTTCCAATGTGGTATGTTTAGCTTTCTTCACACAGCTACTGATAATGATTTTCAACATAAGATAGTTAACATAATTACAACACTGTTATTATATCACATATCGACGATAGACCTCCATTGAACACAATTAAGCTTGTTAAAAGGGCACACTATATGTTGATGTAAAATATCTTTATTTAAATACATTATTATGTTTTAAACCCTAGTTAAAAACGCGCGAAAAAATCGCTTACATTTTTTATTTGTACACAAATCATGTATTTTTATCATTAAATTCCAATGAGTTGAACAGAACAGTTTCTAGATATGACAATAAAGAGCGTGAGAAGATGTCCAAGTATGGAGGTCATCTGGTAGTGGTCCTAGTTTCCCGGCCAGCCCATCATACCACAACTTTCCAAATGTTTCAGATTGAAGCACTGCGCAATAGTGAGCTTTTTGAAAGCCAACTGTCCAATGTCCAACATTGAAAAATAACAGCATTAAAAATATTAGGATGATTGGTTTGTTATTGGCAGCAGACAATCAAACAGTTCAATTTCAAAATAGATGTCTGGTAGGTTTTTCTTTGTCAAAGGTAGCGTTCATAATCCAGAAGAAGACCGTGATCGAAATATTCATCACCCGAGAAACGTCATTTTGATTTTTGACGTGGTACACACTACGACATTGGTCAGTAACACTAAAGACTGTTGACTGAAACTAAACACTTAAATAATCGTGCTAATATAAGACCAGAATATGCCCCTGCTTACTTCCCGAAAATAAAGCTCAATTTCAGGTGCGAAAAACAATAAAACACTAAACTTTTACGATAATAACGAACTTCAAAAAACCTAAGACGGGCAGGATGGCAGGAAGGACACCGACATTATCAACACAACTTAAATTGTTGCCAACGTTAAAAGCATAGAATGGCGCAAACACGCCACCGACAACCTTATATACCCAGCACGATAACCCCGTACCTTTACAATTTACTCACAAACCATTCGCAAATTTTGAAACGAAAAGGATTATATTTACTCACTTTAACGTGAGTAAACCAATTATTCACTTATTTAAAAAAAACACCGCAACACAAACAGTTTCTGGAAATGATACTTGTACTTACTGAAATCTGTTGACATATAAATTTGGAAACATATAACCATTTGGTTGAAAAGCGGCTGCGAAATATCCTTCATTCGATTTCATCTTGGCCTCATCAGCGCGATATTCAATATTGGTAGACCACAATTCGGAACGTCTGATACCGTACACAGACAAACCAATTTCCATTTACAAATTTGTCATGGCAAACCATAGCCAAACCAATTTCCATTTACGACCTTGAAAATGGAAACATACATGTGTTTATTTTAGGAATCGAAAACCTGATTGAAGCAAAAGCGTTCTAATCGGGCTCTAAACCGAGCGAAGCTCGGCAGAGCCCTATTAAGGCTACATTTAGCACTACTTTCTGTCAAAAGTGCAACCACTCTGAGTCTGAAAAACAGACGTAAAGTTGATGGAACCAGTAATTTTCTGTTCATAAACCATACTGAGTGCGTGCATGCCGGACACCAAAATTCCATCAGAGCGTGATGACACCGAATGACAACTGTCTTACGAAAGTGGAAACTACGAGATGCTAAATAGTGCCCCAGAAGTTATTAAAATAGTTCAAAAATGCTTAAAAACAATTACTATGAATACTTAAGGTAAACATACAAAGACAAATAAATCATATTTGTATAGATTGTCGGAGATATATATTTTGTTTTCACTTGTTTATTAATGATATTCACACGTATTGTTTACCATTCTAAACGAAGGTCACTGTTCTGACAGTTCATTCTCCAGTAGTTGTCATTTTAGATTTTACAATATCGATTCTATTTAAATGTTTGGCAATTATTGATCGGGTAAAAAGTGCGAAGAAATTATTCCTGTTGGATTACATATTTAATTACAACGATGGATTACACCGGAACACAAAGCAGAGCGTATCATGTACATGTAACAGCTATGATTATTTTGTAAAAAAACAACACTTTTCAGTAAATAATAAAATGAAAATATCAAGTTATAAACTAATGATATGCGGTTGAGCAGCTCAGAAATCGCTATGGCTGAGTGAGGTATTGTCACTGAAAAGATAGATGGGGTGTTATGAGCCATAACCATGGCTGAGTGAGATGTTTTAACTGAGATCAATACGCTGGTTGAGAGATTGAAACTAAAAAGATATACAGGAATTGTGTGACAGGAGAACTCTTGTGCAACACCACTTCTGTGTGACAGATTGTTATAAAATTAAGATGTTGGATGGGGAGGGTGTCGGAGAGGTATACCCTCCTGCCAAGCGAAACCCATGGCAGCGCCCTCCCTGGCGGAATGCGAGATTATGACTGAAAAGATTATTGGACAGTTGCGGACCGACACCATGGCTTTGTGAGTGACCGTGAATGTAAAGATTAAGAAGTAGGACGTGGAGGGCGCGGGAGGGCTAACTCCTCCTGATAAGCGAAACCCTGGCGGCAACCCCCTGGCGGAGTGCGAGATTATGACTGAAAAGATAAATGGACAGTTGCGGTCTGACACCATAGCTTTGTGAGTGATTATGATTGTAAAGATTAAGATGTTTGACGGGGAGAGTGCGGGAGGGATATCACCTCCTGCAAAGCGAAACACTTGCAGCGACCCCCCTTGCTGAGTGCGACACTATGACTGATAAGATAATTGGAAGGTTGCGGTTGGACACCATGACTTTTTGAGCGACCGTGACTGTTGCCGGGGGCCACAGATCGTGTAAAATATTGTAACAAAATAGTCTTTCCAGGGTGTGGGGAAGGCGACCCGTCACGCCAAACACCAACATGGCCGTGTTAGAGTTGCGGTACCCTTTCCATAAAACAACATGTCTTGATGAGAGAATGATTCTAAAATCCACTTACTTAACAGGTGCACCTGTATGTTATTAAAATGTGCACCTCTGTATTCTTTAATATGTGCTGGTTTTAAAACTTTAAAATGGAGGTGCACCTCTTTCATAAATACAACTGTACCTCTAAATTTAAAATGGAGGTGCACCTCTTTAATATATACAACTGCACATCTTTATTTACAAACATTACATTAATTGCAAACAAGTATTAAAACTTACTACACATGTGATGCAAAATGATGTTTCATTTATTGTGCATATGAGTTTAACTAATGAACAAGAAAACCATCTACTTTAACAATCACAGCAACACAACGAGATCCCTATCTAAACAAATATTGCTACTTTTCATTCATTCTTATTGTTAATCATTCATGAATATATTCATTTATTTGAAGTTTATACATTGAAAAAACTTAACATTTCTGAGGGCAAAATATATAAAAAGTGAGCAGGTTTCATTGAGATTATAACCTTTTCCCTTTATACATTAAAGAAAACACCTAAATACACTCAAAATGCCTTAAAGGGACTGAACACCAGATTAGCACTAAAAAGTGTTTTCTGTATCGAATCTCAGGACAATTGTTTAATAAAATGTTGTCAAAATGTTCAATCTGTGAGAGTGCAGCTTTAAAAACACTAATTTATTGTTAATTTCTATAGCCAGCCTGGTTGCTGAAGCCACAGAGGTATTTTCAAGGAAAAGTACCAATGCTGATCAAAACGTTGTCTTGTGATGGAATTCCATACCCGTTCTCGGCATGGTCTTTTTAGAAAGGAAAATCGTCTCCAAGTTAGAAAGAATTCTAAGTATGTCTGGTTTCAACGCTTTCAAAAAGCATCGACGTACTCAATTAGTAAAGATTAACTTTTGAGTTGTTAAAAAGTTATTGCAAAATGTCCAAAAGACTATACATTGTATCTAAAAAATATTGTCATGAAAATCTTTGAATTAATGAACTTTTCTGAACATTTATCACATTAATGCACCAGTGTAACCATAGACTCCCCAGGTCCGGGGGTATGCCGGGGAAAGCCGGGGAAAAAGGCCGTGTTTTTACCTTTCAGCTGTCCCCGCTCTGCTGGGTAAATGCGGTGGTTTGTTTTAGTGCAAACTATAGCGGGGAATGGGCCTTCTTAGGGTCCCTGGGGTGCGGGGGCATTTTAACATCAGTTTGTGCCCGCAGAGCGAGGATTTTACACGGGGTTGACTGTACCGAAAGTCAAAGTCCCCGCTATTCCCCGGACTTGGGGAGGAGTGGTGGCCGTGGTTACAATTGACTGGTGCATAATGACTACATAAAAGGTTGTGTATGCCTCAAATGAGTGTTTACAGGCGCTTTTCATACTTTAACAGTAGAAGAAGTGTCAAACATTGATTTTGTGTCTTGCTTGCAGATTAGCATGTGCCAATAAGCTGCAGTTTGCTGCGGCTTTTCGTCCTTGGCAGTAGTCCTGCAATCTGAGTCCAGGAGATGCAGCTCTGAATCCAATATTTCAGATGAATGAACATGTAAGTCAACTCTGTAGTACTTGTTTTTGTGTAAATGATTACAAAGAGTGAGATTTATAGCAAATCAGGTGTAAATAAGCAACATATAGACAATGGTAAAGTGCTGTACTCTTATTTTTTAGTCAAATCTAGCCTTCAAAACAGATACTAAGAGCGAAACAAAAATAAAACTGGGCATAATAATGCTATCGCTGCATTTTTTATATCATGTAGCCACCTCATGCATGAAAACACTAGCAGTTGTCATGAATCTTTAAGTGTTTTTTGCCATTTCCTTTGCTGTGCCATTTGTTCAGGAAGCAAATAATTTGGCATATAGTGGTGTTTAGACTGTCTATAAACACATGATCACTAAAAAAACATTGTTAAACTGAACAGTTCTGTTACCTTTGTACATCAGTGGACCAGAAAAAGCAAAAATTGGACTAGTTGAAGCATTTCAGTTTGGCTCTATGTCATTTTTTATATAAAAAGCTAAGCCGATTAAGTGGAAAAATCTTATTTTGTTTTGAAAAAAATCTTAATAGAGGAGGCAGGCAATTTTTGTGGTGCTGTTTTATAAACACCATTGAAAGCTAAAAGGAAAACTTTACTTGGTCAGATTATTCCAATGCATGAAGAAAAAATGGCTCTTCAAAAGTTTGCAGCTTACCATTTGATGGAAATGGCTATTTCTGCTTTTTATGAAAACACCACAGGTGCTTATACTCATTCTTTAAGCGTTTAATATATCATTGCCAAACTTTCAGTATGTGCATACAGCCTGAAATTGAGCTTTAGTAGTTTTGAAGTCTGTTTTTGCAAAATTATTTTATGCATAGACTGTTTTGAAGAGATAAGCCGGGTTAGTGTCTATATGAAACATATAGTTAAAATGACTGTGGTCTTAGGCCATATTTACATATTTTTAACAGCGGTGACTTCATTTGTTAGTGTGATAGCCTCTTCATCTGTGTCAATGTGAACAAATTGACCCTTGTGTATTACTTCAGTTAGATGTTAATCTGTTTCAGATCGGGATCCATCACTTCAGTACCGTATTCATTTGAAAGGTTTTATCCAGGATACCAGAGTGGCATCTGGGATTGAACACTTCAGTACCAATGTCACCAATAATGTTTTATCCAGGATACCATATTGGCATCTGGGAATGATCACTTCAGTACTGTATTCAGTACAGAGTGGCATCAAGGATTGATCTCTTCAGAACCATATCCACTAGTAATATTTTATCCAGGATACACGAGTGGCATCAGGGATTGATCACATCAGTACTGTATTCACCAGTAACGTTTTATCCAAGATACCAGAGTTGCCATATGGGACTGATCTCATCAGTACCCTATACCAGAGTGCATTATGTATTTTGGAATCGATGACTTCAGTACAGTAATCATCAAAAATATTTGAAATAAGAGACAAGAATTGCATATGCATCTCAAAGTGTTCTAAAACGAGCATCATAAACTATAATGAATATCCTTTTTATTTTAATTTACAAGTTAAGATGGTTGAATTTTATGAAAAAACTTCATTAAAACACTAGTGTTGTTTTTTGAAAGTGTTTGTAGAATATCTTTATTTCCTTTACTTGACAAATCTTTCTTATCATATTATAAATAATTGAAATTGTTTTTAAACATCTTGCAGAATTTTTTTTGTCAGTATCGTAGAATAAACATTTTGATGATTTTGTACCATATGATGGCATATCTTCTTTAGTTGATAAAGCAGGTCCTGATTCTATGATATTTCCAACTTCCATAGATATATGTTAAATTTGTAGATGTATATTAGCACAAAAAATCAAGTTATTGTATGCTCATTTTTGAGTCGTTTAAAATAATGTGAAATCGTTGTATATAATGCTTGAACTTACTGTGTTAGCCCAGGCACAGATTCAGCCCTGGGCTTCAGGGCTGAAGTCCATCCCCCCACCCCCTCAGCTTGACTCGAAGATTTGCTTAGGGGAGGGCTAGTCTTTTACTTGATTTGGTGGATTTGTCAATTTACTTGCAGAGTATTCCCTTATCACTAGATCAATACATTATGGTTTATTACAGTCAACTGGTCAGTAGGCAGTGGGCCGATTAACCCTTAACATAGGGGGTGGGCAATTAACTATGTCGTTCTGAACAATTAAGTGTATTGGCAAAGGATATACATTTTGTAATTTTAAACTGAATGAGCTAATGTAAGCATAAGTAAAGTACATTCTTGTTCTGATTATGTTGTGAACTTTTAAACTGCTTTATTGTGAATATAATTCTAGTTTACAACATATATCAATTTATATCAATAACTAATGTTTTGTTGAATAATCTATGTGCTTGTTTTTTTTAAAATGTTATAGATGTATTGTTGTTGAATGTTTATAATTTAGTTTAATGTCTTTTACTTTAAATAAGTAAATATTTTCATACTTTCTGCATACATTGTTATATTCAATGATCATCAGATGGAATGGTGCTAATAACATCAACTTTTCCGGGTTATTTGCAGAACCTTAAAGAGACTTACAGCAGATTTGCACCCAATTATTTTTTCTGTAACGAATCTCAGGACTATTATCTAATAGAATGTGTAACGCTTAGATCACAATTGTAAAAAAGTACTAAAATGTAAAACAAAATTGTGTCGGAGACTGGGTTCGAACCCGTGTCGCCAAAATTGCAATCTAGAGTCGTATCCACTGAACCACAGCGGCTTAATTTCTAGGGGTGACATATTTAAGCTATACACCTACCTCGGTAATATCAGGTGGTAACAGCGACTAGCCAATCACGCATAAGGAATGAATTATATCTGGTAGACATACCCAGTAATCTTTTTTAATGGAAAAATATGAAATAATGCTAAACTTAAATAAATTGTAAAATATGCGGTAGTTCAGTTATTAAGTTTCAATGCATTGTACACATCGATGCCAAGTTTATGTCAGTTTTCGACAATTTTCTCCTTTTTTTCGCTATTTTATTATACGGAGTACAGCTCCTTTAAAAATCTAATATATACACAATGCTGTTTTACATATAAAAATAGTTAAGTACATGTTGATTGTCATTGGTGGTATTTTTTTCTATGACGTCAAAGCTATCAATTATATCTAACGAGGGTAGGTCATTTTTATGGTAGTCAATTGCTTTGTCAGTGCATCTTATTATTTCCTGATATCTTCTGAATAAAGATAATTTAACTTTTTTTCGAAGCAGGAGATTTAACTGGAGTGTGGGCAGTTATATTGTTTACCTTCTAGAATGGCAATTTTATCGTGTTTTGACTGTTGCCTTTCTTTTACAGGGGATGTACATGAAACGGGTTTGGATAGAGAATATTTTTTATATATCTTCCATTTTATTGTTGTCATTCCTTCATCCATTGCATATATCCACCTCAGTTTGTTAACATGTGGTGAAATGTGCGTGGGCCGATTCCGTCTCCAACGGAATTGGATGGCCTTACCAAAACATGAATTTTACATTTTAAAATCGATCAAGTTGATATATAATAAATGTTGTATGCATGATCGTCACAGTTGAGATAGAAATTCAAACTATAAAATAAAAATAATCATGTTACCATAAAGAAGTTAAACATACCGTTTAAACATAGCTTTCTTTATAAAGCTAAGAAGAAGTTCATTCTCTTTTAACGCTTGTTTAATTTCTTAAATATAACCCATTATTAAGAAATACATACAAAACAAAAGCTCACGGCACACGAAGCATTTCATCGTTCTACAAATTTTGTCTTGTTAAAATTTTGGCCAAGCGGATTGCATTGTTAAAATACAAGCAAATCAAAAATATTTCAAACGTGTAGAAGCAGAAAATAGCATAATCTTTTATAGGCTTAAAAATATGTTCATATATTTTCTGTCAAAAAAATAAGTTGACATCACTTACTTGTTTTTACGGTTTTAACCCGTGGTGACCCATGTGAGAACCCCGCTGAAGTCACATGATTCCTCACCCTACGCTATCCTCACTATTCTACTTTAACCATGCTATAACCAAACTACCTAAGGCGATTAACCCTTGCGAAGATTTAGCGTTTGTTCCTTTGGCTCTTGTTTCCCTTACACTGCATGTGTTAGTCGTATGCGTATTAGAGCTTTCGTGCATCAGTGTATAACACTGACACACGGGACCCCGTTTAATGTCTTTCCCAGGAGATGATAAGTTTGCTTCGGTGATAAAGCGGTGAATCGAACATGCGACTCTTGAGAATAAGATCGGCTTTTAATTTTCCTTTAGTACATGAACACCTTCCAGGGCAATTTAAAGTCTATATGCATATGCAGCCTAGCTTAGATAAATAACTCTTGTTATGCCCTAGCGCATTTTTGCGGAATTCATTTCCCCTGCACCGCAAATCAAAACATCGGGAATGAGCTAATTTTAGATAATTATTGTGGATGCGATAATTGCCCCAAATCCCCTCCCAGTACACAAACACACACACTGGACTTCTCAAGTTACCTTTCTCAATGTTGTGTCTGAAAAGTGTTGGTATTTGGTAATTATCCCACCAAGTACTTTCTCGCATTGACTTTATATGATGTAAGCTGGTATAACAATTACCCCTTCCAGTGTACCAGTTCCTAAAAAAACATTAATTTATAGCTATTTTGAACCTGTCATGCATGATAATTTGGGCAGTGTCATGCTTTTCATGTATGATTATTTTCATATTTGTTTCCAGTTTTGATAGTTGTTTGAGATTCAACACAGAAAAAAACCCATGCTTTTCATGTATGATTATTTTCATATAATTTTGTTTCCCGTTTTGATAGTTGTTTGAGTTACCTTGAAATGTATACCTTGAATGTTTTGATTTATTCCTTTAAGTGAAGTTATAGCTATTAGTTCTTCCCAGATAGTTCCTGTTTATTTGTCTAAATCGTTTGACTCAGTGTTTGAGAAGATGCGTTATCTTTTGTGATAACTTTTGCGTTTTGGAGGTTTTGTTGTTGCTGTTGTTGTTTTGTTGTTGCTTTTTTTGTTGTTGTTCTTGTTTTTCTGTTTGTTTCTTTTTGGCACGGGGTGGGGTCGGTGGGTGCTCTGACTCATTCTCATTTTCACTATCCTTACCCCGATGCATACAGCTTGCTCTCGTTAAAGATGTACTTGGCTTATATTGTACTTGACCATCATTAATCGATAAATTTATTTTGATGATTGTGTAGTTTTTCAGTGGTGGTTGTTTTTGTGGTGTTTGTTATGCGAGGAATTGCGATCCGAACATACCCGATTGATGAACGCAATTGCCGAAAGGCAGTTCATTTAAGGAATGGAAGTTGAGGTGTAAATATACGTTTGTGTCTCTAGATCATGGTGTTTTGTTCCTTGCTTTTTGCCTCAGGGTGTAACAGCGTTTTTACCATGTCCCTTATCATTTAACAACCAGTCCAAACTATCTACGTAATAATTATTATTGACTTGTTGGTGTACCCTTTTTCACAAATGTTTTGTTATAAAGTTGTAGTTGTTTATTAATTTAGAGGCATTCAGCGGCATACACCTCAACGTCTTGCCATTCTTTTTGTTTATATGACTGGGTTTTGTAATGTGAGATATAGAAGCATGAGACAATTCACCATGCATACACAAAAGGTATTTCAATACGCTGCTATCTGACTAAAATCTAACCAGTCCTCATGCTTCAATGTTGTCCAATTTCCACACTTTCAAATTCATAAAGCGATTCTTTCAATAGCTTATTTTTAGTAAATGGTGGTAATTTTAGCCTATTTCTGTGTCTCCTATTTAAAGGAATTGATATTTATCAGAATCTGAATATGTCTTACCATGTGGTATGTGTGTGTATGTCTGTTTATATTGTGAGAGTCTGATTTATTTATCTGACGTGATGTGTGACCCTGCGTGCCGACATGCATCTTTAATTGCATTTTCTACTTATTGGATAATGTTAACCAATGAGCCTTTACTTGGTATGACTTCTTACGCTTCTCCTCAACTTTATCAGGAAAAATGTTGCCTTAACTTCAATAAGATGTCCGTGCGCTCAAGCTGAAGTTACGTGAGTCCTCATCCTACGCTACCCTCATTATGCTACTTTAACAATGCTAAAACCAAACTACCTAAGGCGATTAACCCTTGCAAAGATTTAGCGTATATTCCTTTGGCTTTTATCTCCCTTACACTGCATGATTGTGTTAGTCGTATGCGTATTAGAGCTTTCGTGCACGAGTGTATAACACTGGCACACGGGACCCCGTTTAACGTCTCTCCCGGGAGATGATTAGTTTGCTTTAGTGGTGAGGCATGAATCAAACATGCGACTGTTGAGAAAAAGATCGGCTTTTTAATTTTCCTTTAGTACAATGACACCATTCAGAGCCATTCAAAGTATATATGCATATGCAACCTTGCTAAGATGAATAACTCTTGCTTTGCTCTAGCGTATTTTTGCGGGTTTCATTTCCCCTTCACCGCAAATCAATACACCGAGAATAAGCTAATTTTAGATATTTTTTGTGAATGCGATGATTGACCCCGCCCCCCACCCACACACAATCGCGCGTACTTGCAAGCACCGCCAACTGAGGACATGAAACATTTCACATCCAAATGAGGACACCATTTTCCAGGGTGTTATTTTGTAAAATAATTACGGCAATGTGTTAAGCGGACTTAAAGCTATCTGGGTAGAGGTTTAAATACGTAAACATTTTTTAACAAATCACCGCCAACCAGGGACATTGACACACCCGAAAAAGGCGTACGAAACACCTTCAACCAAGGACATTCTGCCTCCGACCTCCAAATGAGGACAATTTATTATCAGGCAAATTTGAAGAAAAAACAAAGCGGTTGTTCGGGAAACGTTATACGTCAACCTGTACATTGTGTGATTTGACTATAAACCCTCATTTAAGAAAAACATATAATCGGACAATGAAGAACCCAACGGGGGTCACACCGATCTCATTGGTTCATTTGTTTAACATTCTGCATGGCGTTATTTAACAGATTCCGTTTGTCATTCTTACATGTTTGCTTCATTGATCCACATATATCCCTCGATATTCTTTGTTTACGACAAATAACAACTTCTAAATCCCAGAATCTGTTCAGGATGCACATTATCAAGTATGTCCATTCTAGATGGACCTTCGATTTAATCGATTTCATTATTCTGTCAAAGTCGACATTGTTTCTACGTTGTGTTTCTTTTCACTGGTCCATGGGACTTGTTTCGTGGTCGTTGGAGCGCTAGATTGCGGAGTTGGAGTCATGGACGTTGAAACGCAGGCTCGCGGGCTTGGAGTCGTGGTAGTTCCGGCGCTGGGTCGCGTGACGAGAGACGTAGTCGTTTGAGCGCTAGGTTGGGGTTAGAGTCAGAGTCGTTGCAGCGCTGGGATGTTTGATTAGAGACGTGGTCATTAGAGTGCTAGGTCGCGGGATAGGAGTCAATGTCGTTGAAACGATGGGCTTGTGATGAGAGACGTGTTCGTTAGAGCGCTAGGTCGCGGGAATGGAGTCATGGTTGTTGAAACGCTGAGTCGTGTGATGAGAGACGTGGTCGTTAGAGCGCTAGGTCGTGGGAATGGAGTCATGGTAGCTGAAATGCTGGGTCGTGCATTGAGAAACGTGGTCGTTAGAGCGCTAGGTCGCGGGAATGAAGTCATGGTTGTTGAAACGCTGAGTCGTGTGATGAGAGACGTGGTCGTTAGAGCACAAGGTCGCGGGAATGGAGTCATGGTCGTTGAAACGCTGGGTCGTGCATTTAGAGACGTGGTCGTTGGAGCGCTAGGACACCGGAATGGGGTCATGGTTGTTGAAACGCCGGTTTGTGTGATTGGAGACGTGGTCGTTAGAGCGCTAGGTTGCGAAATTGGAGTCATGGTCGTTGAAACACTGGATCGTGTAATGAGAGACGTGGTCGTTGGAACGCTAGGGCGTGGGAATGGGGTCATGGTCGTTGAAATGCTAGGTCGTGTGAACAAAGACATTGTCTTTAAAACATAAGTTCGCGGGATTGGAGTCATGGACGTTGAAACGCCGGGTCGTGTGATGAGAGACGTTGTCGTTGGAGCGCTAGGATCCGGAAATGTAGTCATGGTCGTGGAAACGTTTGGTCGTGTGATAAGAGACGTTGTTGTTGGAGCGCTTGGTTGCTGTCAATCTACAAGATAACACTGGGCGAACACTTATTCTTAGTAAATCAATTAGGTACTTGACCAGATAAGGCGTTGTAAGTATGTAAATCAAACAGTTCAATGGACTTTCGCTAGATTTCGCTTATGTTTATTTTTATTTAATCAAGTTCTGCCCGTAATCATTATCTGCATTATGACTAGGAACTGCCATAATGCTATCACTACATGTGTAGTGGTTAATGAACTTAGTAAGATGAGATAGAAGTGACTGCACTTCCCAGTCAATTTATATGAACATTTGAAGAAACAGAGTGATCCGTGACAAGAGATCCGTGTGCGAAGCATGCAACCGCTTGGTTCTTTAAAGCACCGGCACTTTCCTTTGTATCACCAGAACAAGATACAATAATGTTTATTTGTAATACACGTGTATAAACAAATGAGCTATTTCCGACACGTATAGCATCATAATAAGCAATATCATAAAAAAGTGCACAGCGGGAAAGAAATACAAGATATTAAATTTAATGCCGAAAATAGAACGACACAAAGGCAATCATAAAATTGATTCCTAAATAGTGGGTGATTAGGAATTGATTCACACAAATAAAAACATTATAATTTTGGGCCACGGCATAAGAATAGCTAGCATAAATATAGCCGTGATCCATGACAACTTTATAAATAGTCTTATATATGGTTTACTTCGCCAGCATTTTACGATTTTGAATAATATATTTCCTTAACTTTTTTTCTTAATTTCGAAAATAAATTTGGATAAAATAAATAGGACCATGCGATATTCATTGGAAAAACTTTGTCGCCAAAGACTATGATATCTACGGTCATTTTCAAACTTGCATATTTTAAAGCATTTTAATACTGTACTTTGATAGCTGTATTGGTAGGGTATTTTTCTTATGAATTTTGTTTTCTTTTTCATAAGCCGAATTTCAATGAATAAAGTTTTTTTTCAATATATCTATAGAGTCGTAAATTACCCAATAGGTTCGTGTTTTACCCTATACAATTATTCTCACCATTACCAAATAAGTTTACGGTCGGAACGCTCGAACAAAATTTAACAATGAATTAAGAAATAATTAAAATTATACAGGATCCCCGAAAGGGCCGTGTTTTCCGTAAACAAATATCATAGGGCCTTACTTAGGCCCATTTTACACTAGTTTACAATCGGAACACCCTTACCATCTCCCCCATAAAACAAATGTGTTCCAATTGATTACTGTGAAAGGTTATGTTGCACGAAATTTTTGATGATTGGATTATAATGTTATTAATTAGGTGAAATCATATTGGCCTAGTTATTTGTCTGAGGTTAGATGTATTTGCCTGAGCCCTTTCGGGCTCAGGCAAATACAGCTGACCGAGGACAAATAACTGGGCCAATATGAAATCACCTAATTAATAAGTATTTTATTAATTAACTATTACCATTTTGGTTAAAAACATTCTTATAACTTATATTTAGTCCACAGTGAAGCCGTATATATCCCTTATTCATTCATGGTGTCTGCTTTTCTAGACTTGACTTTGCTGATTTTGACATGCATCCTTAAAGTGACATTGCACATACTTAAGAATAAACCACTGTACATTGTAAGGAAGAATGTCTTTTCGTCTTAATTTCGTAAATCGTTTGCCAAAAACGCCAACGTTTCACCTTCGTCGTCCATTTTGTCGGTGTATAAAATCGTAATAGTCGTAAAATCCACAAACGGGTTAAATACAACTGTAATATCAAAGCGTACAAGGTGGTGCAATCATTCAATAGGTTCAAGTATTCCAAATAGGTTTATACAAAGCACAAACTTTTCAAAACAGTCGGAAAACGTAAAACAAAATGCCTACCTTTAAAAATAATTTCCGGCATATTTCTCATATTAGACGAGTTCCGACAGCCAATGAAAATGGCCCATTTCTAAATTCCTATATTAGCTGAGTTTTTTAGCCAATCAAAACGGAGGACACTCATATTAGACGAGTTTTGTTGATATTGGCCGAGTTTGGTTGATATTGAGCGAGTTCTGGCATATATTGTCTTCAATTGTCTGGTATTGGTACCGCAATTGTCTCTGTATCTCGCCAAATTACGTAATAGTTGATTAATAATATACCATATTTATCGAGTACCGCGATTGATATTTGTTTATATACGAAGTCGATACATGTGTATTTATTGCAAATATTAACACCATTATAATAACTTAAAAAGTATAACTTTTAGGTAGACAAACAAGCTCTGTCTCCGGTCACCTGCCTTAAAGTGACACTCAAAATCAACTCATACCCATGTATGACAAACATACATTTTAAGCGATAAACCTTTAACTACTTACTAAATAATACATATATGGAAAGAATAACTTACTGATAGCATGATTGTTATCGTGTTTTTAATGGCTAAAAACGCAAAAATATTAAATAATTGGTGAATGCTAAAAGATGTTCTGTGATTTACAATAGTCGTATCAGGTAGGAATACCGTGTTTTCTGCATCCTTCTTTAAAATTTAACTCGGTATCCTTCATAAGAACCATTGTTTTGACATGTATTCATCCTTTTTGGTGTTTTTAAACAATCGTATTAGTTACGGTATATATTACATGGGTATAAGAGTGCATCTTCAAAAAAGGGTAGGTTTGACGGCAAATCTTTTTTCAAGTTATTATTTTTATTACCAAAATTTACCCTTTGTGACCCAAAACCATAGATTATGTGCTTCAAAACATCAGAAATTCCAGCATTAGAATCTTTGACATTATCTAAAGCCTAAAGTACTTCAGTGTCCTACTTATGGTGAAACCAAGCATAAATGTATAATGAAACTATGTACAATCCTCCAATGTATATCAGCGTCATGGCAAAGGGTTACTTTATTTAATGGAGCGATATCTTGGTAATTCATCGTCAGGGTGCATGTAATGTAAATTCATACATATAATTATGTATGATTATTTAAATAATGCAAATTAATAACCATTTCTCTCATTATAATAGCAGGGTTGCTGACCCTTTAATACTAAGAAATATCAGCCTCGACTATAGGCAGAGAAATTACCCATTTTTTACTTTCAAAAATCCATTGTTCGAGGGCTCTACACTTATTCGAAAAATCATGTAATGTTTGTACGAGATTTTCTTAGTTTGTTCAGGCGTATAGGAGCTGGAATCACAGGGGCCGTGGACGCGGCCCCAATATTCTAGCTAGTAACGACTATCGATTTAAAAAAATAAATGTTTTTCAAATGAAGCTACGCGCATATAGATTAATACCAGTCTGACACGATATTGAATATACAGGTCACCATGGCATTGTTACTCTAATTGATTAAAATGTATTTAATGTGTGTGATTTATTCATTTGTGACTATTTGTAACTGTTTGTCCCAACTCACCCTTACCAAAAACAAACACCGTTTATGCTGACGAGACTAGTTTATTTGTGGCAACAACAGATACAAGGGGGTGGCAACAACAAAAATCCAAACACAAGAGTGTACTACAACTATTATTAACTTCTTTGCGTGTATATAAAACTATACTAGCATTTTTACGTATTTTCATATATAACGTTATAACGTTATATGTACACTAGTATACATATATCACCCCCAAATTGAGCATGTCACAATCCTATCGAAAAACATATGTTTCTGAATCAGTAACGTATGTAAAAAGATAAGATCGAATATCATTCTCTGGGATATTGGCCACCCAGGAAAAACCTCGCTTATCTTTTTTAAATGTGCCCGAACAGCAGTCTCGGTAGAAATGATCAACGCCCACTTAACCCGCCTAACTACGTCAGTTCCCGCGCTTTATAGCGCCACCTACAAAACTGACCAAACCAGACTAGTTTATAGATCTATTAGCAAATTTAGAAGAGAATTTTATATTTTCGTGATTCTATATTACATATTATTACCATTTCATAATTTGAATGATTTTGTTATCAATAATTTCTTGTCTAATGAATCCTTTATATAACCGTCATTTGCCTGGACGGTTTTCCATCTACCGTGCCTCTTTATACATCTATCAGATATACCATCCGCGTTTGCTGCGGATGTCGCACCGCTAGCTCGCAAAGTATGCGTACCCAGCTTCAAATCTGGTGCTACCATTGATAATTTTTAAACAATACATTCCCATGCGCTTGTGTAACTGATCTCTTTGTTTTTAGTTATTAATCGAAATGAGCCTTTTGATTTTAAGACGGGTTTGAATGAAAATTCATCTGAAGTTTCATCAAGTCCTGCCAAATTCATATAACGTTGTAACAAGATATATGGACAAGCGATTGTGCCACATTTAGCTTTCAAAAACTCCCTTCCCTCCTTATAAATGTCAGTTTTACTTAATCTTATCTTGAGCACTATATGATCAGTTTGAAAATTCACGTCCGAACAAAGGAGGTTGCTCATTTCGTTATAACGCAAAAATCCAGCATAGCACAGTAATATCATAGCTAAATCTCTTACATTTGTTAGTGACATGTCTTTCTCAATTGAAGTACACAAATCTATGAGCATTGTGGAATCTACAACATCTTTCTTATTCTTTGGTTTAGAACGTAGTCTTTTTGCGGCATCACATAAATGTTTCACAAAACCGCTAACCGTAGGATCTGCCAATCCGCGTATAGAATGAATCCATTTAATGGCATAAATTGCCGAAGAAATGGCACTGTAAGATTTTCCATTATCAAGCATATGAGATATGTACATTGCCACTGACATAGCATTCGCTGGTCGGCATGACAAATGCATTGAATCACAAAACTTTCAAAACTTTTGAAATAACCACTAAACTTCTCCGTTGTAGTAGGCGTCCTCGATTGTAAAACATAGCGTGCCATCTTTCCAGTGATATCATCCGATTTGCTAATGTCTATGCTAACCTCTTTTATCTGTTGCTGAATTGTTGCTTTCAGACCAAGACCTGTCAAAATAATCAATATATGAACATCTATCTTATACAAACTTTGTCTTAAGAGCTATCATATGAAAAGGTAACGGATTCTTACTGAAAACCCCGTTATTACCCTTTCCGTTTTACCATTTTTACTCTTTTTCAATCTTTGAAATTCATTTAACGACCAACCTTGGTGGAGGCACAAGCCAATTGTTATATCCTTTTCAAGATTGACTGAATGCATCAATAGCTTCGGTTCCATGAACCCACCATCTTGAATTGAATCGCTTACATTATCTATTGTAGGAAGAATCAAATCTATCTACTTTGTATTTCCCCCAAAGATTGTCAAAATTACAGAACCACGTTTTTGATAAAAACCAGTCGTCACAGTCTCCACATCTGCTTAAAAAATCTTCTTGACAATTATCATTCCTTGGAAGCCATGCTGGATCTATCGAAACGTAATTTTTCTCACAAAAATGAAAAATATGAGATGCGATTAAATGTAAATCCTCTTTTTTGCTACCATTTTGCAAAATAGACTGTACGTTCTTATTATCTGAATAAACTTTTACAGTTTTATCCCTTATTATGTCCACTTGACATTGTAATATTGAAACTTATACATATTTTAAGAAAAGGGATATGGGTTTCACAGTCATTCATTTGGAACACTTCTCATGCAGGTCCACAGTAATATATATTTAGTCAACTTCCCAAGTCAACATTCTATGATATCATGTAACCTCTGAATTCACGACAGTATTATACAAGCAAACAATATTCCATTTCTAAATTGTGTATATGTCATATACATTGTATTGCTTACATTTCTTTTCGCCAATAAGTACCATGGCTGTTTGCATAATAATAGTAAACAAATATACAAATGAACGACAAGTATACAAAGTTGCCGACAAACATTTCGGAAATGGTACGCGTACTTTCTACGTTACTTAAGCATTAAGGTATGCTTTAAATATAATTTATTGTATTGAATAAAGTCGAATCACAGAATAACACTTTCAACTGTAATCAAAACATTTAACTTTATTGACATGTTGACCCAAATGCAAGCAATAACATAACCACAATGTGCCAAGATAGACAAAACATGACCGTATAACGTATGCCCAAAGGCTCATCATTAATCACACAGGGGCAAAATCACGGTAGAAAGCCATAGAGTTATCGTAATCTTGAAGTGTTTACATGATCCGTATGCCAGGAGGAGATGAATGAGCCGACACTGCAACAACATGAGTAATTTTGCACAGAAGCATTCAAACTTAGGCCCTTTTATTAGGGACACAACTAAAGAACTGCGTCTTTGGTAAACAAACAACTTGCAAAATCAGACAATGCACTATAACATGTTTTGGCATGTCTATTTATAAACAGTACTACATCTTCTCAAAACGTCAATATCTCGATTACATTACCGTATTTTGCAAATACTGACATTTCAACAACCGACTCTATATCCCATGTATTTATATGTATCGGAGACCTATAAGATCGCCAACATGATTTTATTTTCACGGTCAGAATCTTTTTTAAAACGGACGAACACTGAGTCCTATGTAACGGTTTGCCTTCAAGATGTCATCGGAGCAGCCAATGAACTGGTGGTCTACTTTGCAAGTATTAAACATAGGGCTTCTACTGGAGAAACGACTGTTTATTAAAGCGATATGAGAATCACCTGTCCCTTATTGGCCCGGTCAGTCTTTGACCCTTAAATTACAACGGTTTTGCATTATTTCCACAGATGAAATGTGAAATCGGAGAGGGATATGACTCGATTTGCATATGCGGGTTTAGAAATGATAATTTCCCATATTCTGAAAATGGCCATGGAATGCCCATGGGAAGGCATTGGAGAACAGACTGCTGTCGTATTCGTATTAATTCAAACATCACTAAGCCGTGATGTACACTGCACCTTAAACATATATACCGGTTAAACAATTTGTTTGTGAACATGAATTATAAAATTAAAATCGAAATATTATTTTCAACTACTCTGCCTTTATTGACAAGCGTCAAAACCAAAACCTTAATCAATGGTTGCGAAAGATTTGGCTGGGATCTTACACAAGCCTTATAAGAAATTGCTGGAAAAAGTTTTTCCAGCCTAACCCAACATATTACTTAGATCTTATCTGTTAGCCATTGCATAACTTAGTTGCCAATTTGGATCTCTTGTGTTCTGTGCTGATGTATCGCTAGAAACATATACACCAATATATAGTTTCTGAACATTATCAGACTGGGAATAGTGTTTTATAACGATGCACTATCTCATATGTTCCTTCTACTATTTTGGTTCGAAAGGCCCAATGTCCGAAATAACACAGGATGAAGTGTCCCCAATAGTTTGCGGAAGCGTATTTTGCACATTTGGTAGAGGTAAATCGCTAAAACCTGTATGGTCACTGTCCCTCAAAGTCTAATCAAGTGGAAGCTGCATCATTCGCAAATCTGGGTCCATAGTTATGGTATTGGTGGTACAAGGCCCGGTCGTAGGAGTCGTGGTGACCGCTCCATTGTCATCTATTTTCCCGTACAGGTCCATTGCCGGACCCCTCAGTGTCAGACACTCGTGTTGCACGCCCGATCAAGTCAAACTAGGTGACACGATAACCGGCCTGTTGATTTCACCCCCTCCCCCACTCGCGCACCCCCGTCGTCGGCAGAAAACCTCTCAGTTATTGCGGCGGTATGCTTGATGGTGCTAGGCCTATTCGCGCCATCTTCGACTTTCGAACTTCCTCCACAATAGGTTGTATTTTGTATGAAATGCAATTAACAATTTACAACTTAGGATGACGTCATTCAAGTCACGATTGTTAAAATTTGGCAAGCACGTGGATTTACTTAAACTTTTTTTGAAATATATTTTAATAAACGTCTTAAGAAATATATCAATCACACTCTTTTATATGATTACTTTAATTTTAATAATAATTACATGAATAATGTTATCGATCGATGTACCATTTAAACAATATGTATCACTTGTCGAGTACATGAATTTACAAAGAAAACGACTTTAGTTACTTTCGTTGATAACAATATCTCGCTAATAATAAGCAATACTTCAATTATAGTTTTTCTTATTTAATTGTTATAAAAATGTACTCGTTAGTATCCGAGCAAGAGAACTTAAATGACCACGTGTGCACACACCAACCTTATTATTCGCCTTAATCTTTCGGAAGATGCTGATTGGTTATCGATTGAGGTTATGCTCAAATCCGCTGGAACTAAATAAGAAAAATCGTTATAACCACGTATAAACTTATGCGCCAATATTTAAATTAAACAGAAATGAAAGTTATATGTACAATTATGAAATATTTTTCCGATAACAAAGAGTTATTGTACAGCAACAGGTTCTAATATCTGAAAAATACAATGAAAATAAGATGGGTTGCGACGAGGACAACACCGCGAATGTCACATTACCCGACGATATTTCAATGTCCATTGTCATATTGTTTACTGTTTTAAAAGGTCTACAACATTTCTTAGACCTTATGCTACACATTTATGCTAACTTTTAGCCAAATCCCCAACACATAATATTCGAGTGATGTGTACGTTCTTGAAAATATAGGAAAATTAAGCGGCGAGAGCCGGTAAAGAAAAGTATTTAATTAAGGAATGAATTGCGGGGTTGAAGTCATTATCGGGGTATGAACGCAATACTTCAAGCCCGGAAATCCGTATGTGGGTTTTTCCAATATTTACGTCACGTGACACCGGTACAAACAAAGTCAATCGATAGCGCCAAATTTAAACGCTGTTTTTAGCAAAACAATCGTAATTTAAGAGTAAATAAACACAAAATGGTTACAAAACGCTGCAGTTGGGGAACTTGCAAAAGTGACAGTCGGTATAAAGACAAGCCACACATGAAAGACGTTTATTTTAAGCCATTTCCTAAACCAACAAAGAGCCACGACCGTTGTAAACAGTGGATCAAAAATTGTGGCAGGCCACATCAGGATCTATCGGTTGAAAAAATCATTTCGTATGCTCGAAGGTTTATTTGTAAGTCCTGATGTAAGACTAAATATTAGTTAAATGAAGAATTCGTATCGGAAGTGCAGTTTGCAGGCCTATATTATTGACAGTGGTTGCTTGATATTACTTTTTATGAGTATTAACTCTATAAGACCAGCACACTGTCGTTAAGTTTATTTGTCAATGTATTTTGGTAAAAACTTAAATACTTTGTAGCTGATACAACAATGAGTTTATTTATTTTCAGCACTTCCTTGAGGGAGCCATAGATCCAATACCTGCCACCTACCCCACCCACACCTCAACACCCATTGCCACTTCAAGTCGCAAACGACCTTCAGAGAGGAGAACACCTCAACAGCAGTTGAAAAAGTCTAAATTAACATATTCCAACCGTGATAATTTTAGCACTGATAACAGCACACATGAAAATATCTTTCTATGCAATTTAAACCTACCTGTGTTTCAGGATATCATTCAGTGTGAAAATAGCCCAGATGTTAAAATAGAGAGTATTAGTAGCACAAAAGACTTTGGAACACAGACATCTGATAACACATCGGTTGACTTTATTCACTATATTCTAAAAACCAATGCTACATGTTTTCAATATACTGGTTTCCCAACAGTAGCACTTCTTCACTGGCTTTTTGACTGGATATTGCCTGCAGCTCAAAATACTAAGCTTTGGGATGGTAAATACAAAAACACTCCACGTTCCAACCAAACCCGAGGGAGAAAAAGAACATCACAATCATTATTTATAGAAATGTTACTCTGTTTAGTTAAAATTCGAATGGGATTTGGAAACAAACACTTGTCATACCTGTTTGGTGTATCTAATAGTCATGTCAGTAGAATTTTTATCTCTTGGACCAATTTGTTACACCAGTGTTTAAAGGCTTTAATTATATGGCCTTCAAAAGAAATAGTCAAAGCAAACTTACCCCAATCATTTGCTAGATATCCAAGAACACGTGCAATTATTGATTGTACTGAGTATTTTGTACAAAAGCCATTGAGACCAGCTGCTCAAAAGGCAACATGGTCAAATTATAAGCATTCAAATACATTCAAACAATTAATTGGTATATCTCCATCTGGGGCTATTACATTTATATCTAACATTTACCCTGGTTCTAGAAGTGATGCCAAAATTGTACAAGTTTCAGGATTTATAGACAATATTGAAGAAGGCGATGATAAAATGGCTGATCGTGGTTTTAATATAAGGCACTTGTTACTTCCAAAGAAAGCTACACTAAATATACCGGCATTTACACATGGAAAATGCCTCAGCAGTAAAGCAATTAAACGTTCAAGATCTATTGCCTCTGTTAGAATTCATGTTGAAAGAGCTATCCGAAGAATGAAGACCTTTAAAATTTTGTCAGGCATAATTCCATTGAAGTTTCGATTTCTGTTGAGGCAAATTACAACAATTGTTGCAGTTGTTAGCAACTTACAGCCATGTCTCGCCTAAAGTATATGCCACATTCTCTTTTTTACCAAATAGGTTTATGAGTATACATTCTTTTTATGTATAAAAATTAAGGATTTTTATGTACATGTGTTCTTATGTCAGGGAATAATGTATACTTTTGTATAAAACCAAAACCCAAAGTGGAAGTATGAAATCAATATGTATGTACAATACTTATATTTGGTAATAAATGTGTGATTACATTCTTGAACTTGAATTTTGAATTCCCACTCAAGCATTAAAACCTACATCTTGTAGGTAAAGTTGGGTACAAGTACACAAAAACAACTGGATTAATTACTCCCTCATTTAATAACTTGCTTTTTTATCATATCAGAAGATAGATGGACTATTCAACAGATGCAAACATCGAACAATGTTTAATGGTATTTATACATCAATTATGGTACAAAAGCTCATGCAGAGAGACTTGTATGTTTCAATATGAATATGTTATTCAATAACACATTAATACAAATATGAATTTTGTTCATTTAAAGATTGCTCCAATTGTATTTGAAATATAGAACAAAACAATATTTAACAATAATTTTGCCAGTGTGTAACATCTGTCATAAAAAGCAGGTCAGCATACTGCAATATTGTGATTGTTTTCCTTGGACCATATTATTGAATATTGTAGATATATTGCCTTTCATGATTTTCATGTTTGAATATCAGGAAAGCAATATACTTGGTGTTCAAATTATACCAAAATAATGGTATAACAAGGCATCAATATCAAATGGATGGAAAAATACAGGAATGCCATTTGTGCACCATATACCTTAAAGATATAAATTAATCTCACAAGAGCAACAATTCTTTTAACATATGTTCTAAATAACAGTTGTAATAAAACTGTTATGCTGTCTACATGAGATGAACACAGACAAGGCATTAGTCCTTCAATTTGTACAGCATATGTTTTTCAAAAGTGGAAAGTATGCATCAGTGTAAAACTTAAACAATTTATTTTTAGAATTATTCCAAAATGACTCGTCAAAGTCAACTGTTATGGAACAAATGCCTTTGTGTGTGTACCCAACCAACACACATTTCGTGAGGCCAGTTACTCCCATTTGTCCTTGTACTTGGTCAAAATATGTATGTGAACGCCTCAATGTTAAATTATTGTTTTCATCTTCAACACAGACATTTGAAAGTTTCAAGGCATTTTTAGGGTGAAAACACTTATATTTATACATACACTTTATTTCAATCAAAAATTTCCCACATATTTTGCAATCAACTATTCCATCTGGTGAACAAGCTAAAACTGGGTCTTCATTAGAAACAACTAGCCCAGGCACTTTTACAGAACAATGTTTATATTTAAACCTATGTGTCTTTATAAAAATGTCACGAGCTTTATTTTCAAATCGCTGTCCAAATAATATGGAGTCTGGAATAGAGTTTTCTGCAAACACTGATTTTTTTGTAACGCAATTGCTGTTCGATTTAAATCAGTTGAATGTGTAATTTTATGAAAATTGGATGCAGTTAATAGTCCTTTTCTCATCCGATGCCAGTTATTATTTTTTGATTGCCCTCTTGTTAATTGTTCAATTTGCTCACATTCATTCTCTGAATAAGTAAGATAATAATACATAAATATATTAGAACAGTTACAAGATCAATTTTCACATATATGTTCCTTCATAAATTGTTCAGCTCTTTCCATTGGTGTTTTGACGCTCAGAGGTGATGAAGTACAATTCTTTTTATATGAGCAGTCATACATGGCACGTAATCCGCAGGCTGTTGGTTGAAGAGTTTTCACTTTTTCAAGGAAATCGTTAGGATCTGGCACTGGATACTCATCAGACAATGGCGAATACAGTGGCATTGCTGTCTGTGTGCTGCAAACAGGAAACAAAAACCTTAACTGTAGGCAAGTAAGAAAAGGCCAGAGTATGAAATGTTAAGGTTATTGTCTTAAGATGGGGCTTGTTGGCAGTTTATTTTCATCTTTAAAAATATATCTATTTATACATATATAAATATATATATATAACTTATTGATTGGGTTTCAGACAGGGGTGAGGGATGTTAATCTTATATTTTATAGCCTTTAATATTTCATTAAAACATGTTACAAAAATCACAGTACATCAGTTTCCAGTTAATAGGGGTTTTTTTGCATTTTTTGGTACATGTAGTATCATGCAGATAATTTTGAGTTAATATAAGTATTGGTAAAAATAATTTGTGTGTACACATGTTTATCAAAAAACATACAATGCAGGAGAAATTATTTTTTCCAATTCTTATATTAACTCAAAATAGGTACTTAGCCTGTGCTCATCACTAATACAGACACAGCCTGGTTATTTTTAGAAAACATTTAGTTCACCTATATTACCTCTGACTCAATTTCATATGGTGGGTGCTAAATATAAAACTTATCTTAAAGTAAATTGACTAAAGACAAATGAAATATACCTGGGCTCCACCATAACTGAAGTCTCAAGTTGTGAGGCAGGAATAGGTTTGCCTAGTTGATCGGCCTGAGAAGCACGCCGAACCCACATACATGGCCCTGAAGTACAGCTGGTCTTCTTGAAGTCTTGTACAAAGTCAAGGACTTCGAAGAGGGTTGCCACAACATGTCGACAGCATCCATCAATGCTATCAAAAAGCAATGGTATTAAGATGAGCAGCCACAAAAAATCCATGCCTAAACAAACTTATAGATAAATATGTGGCATCAAATTATATCTTATAATTTGGAGTGGGTTTATATAAGAGTATCAATAAGTAAGCTATGATAAAATATGATCTAAAATAACAAATTAAATATTAGATTATATCTATGGATGTTTTTTGTATAACTCAAGTTCATGGTACTGAACTGTTATACAGATCAGAGAATACAAGTTATCCAGGGCCGGTTATCTAAGTTGGTAGATAATTTTTTGTGCACAGGATGTCCTGGGTTCAATCTCCAGACGGGCTTCAAACTTTTCTGAATATGTGAGAAATTGTGTCCAACAAGGGACCGTGGCCTGTACCCTGCATGTCAGTGAGACTACACTGCAGTTTAACAAATATAGCCAGTGGATATATGGTCCAGCAAGTTAGAGGGAATCTATGTCTCAGTTCTATTAATTGAATATATCAGTTATCCAGGGCTAATTAGCTCAGTTGGTAGAGCATACAACTTCCAAGAACAGGTCCCTGGTCCGATTCCCAGGACAGGCCACATACTTTTCTGCATAGATCTGTGACAAGTATTAAACATGAATTGTAGTTAAGGAATAGTAAATTAGACCATTACCCTCCTTTGCAACTGCAATAAGCAGATTGAATGGATCCCTCGTCACTGTTCTTCATCATGATCCAACAGCTGTAGAAACAGAACAGTACTCATTTTGATAAATGCAAATGGCGTTTGTATTTGTACCGGCATCACGTGACAAAATTATTGGAAAAACCCCAAGTGAGTCATTTCCGGGTCACGACTATTGGACTGATCCACGCGTACTTTGACCAGCCCAATTGCGTTCATATCCCCGATAATGACATCAGCCCCGCAATTCATTCCTTATATTTACACCAATAGTTTATTATTTCATTCAAGAAACGTTAAACAAATACTTCATTTCATTTAAGATAACCTTTCAGTAATCCTTTCTTACCCATTCTGTAAATAGAACGACCCGACTGTAACCAGAAACATTTTTTTCAAATGACGTCACAATAACGCGGGAAACGATCAACCACTTGAAATCACTCTTAAACGTAAAATTGAGACACTTTCGGCAATAATACGTTTAAAATACAATAACTTAACACCTTATAAAATGTTGTTTCATATTTATGGGACCTGCTAACACAATACAAACAATAACAAGATCAATAGTTTTCATGTATATTGTTATGCGATGAATTGCGATCCGAAGATGTTGCGTTCATCGAGCGATAACCGCAATTGCCGAAAAGCATTTCATTTAAGGAATGGAAGTTGAGGTGTAAATATGTCATTTTGGAAAGTAAACAAGATCAATTACACAAATTGATACCTGGGTGTATTTATGTGCGTCTGACATAAATTAAATATTTAATTGTGTATACATAAATATTCTGCATTGAAGTGATTAATAACATCACAGTGGGCCAGAACGCCTCTGTGCGGTCCCCAAAATGTTTAACGGCATTACTCTGGTTATTGTTTACCTTTACAACTTCGCATACAAGAGCATTTTTGAAAATGGTTGTGCCTTTGACTTTGCGGTCTTAAATGATACGTTAAAAACTGGTCAACTATAAAATTATTATAATAGCTTGAACATGCACTAGAAAATTCTGCATATATTCCAATCCTTCAAGTCTTGTTTAAACTTGTTTCTGCTGAGCTTGTTTCTGTAGCTATTTGCATATATATTGGGTACGCTCGTGCGTAAGTTAATCTATATGTTATGTGTTGCAAACAAAAACTGTAGTTAAATGTATTTGTTTCTGAGATGACTCCGATTGATATTATTATAATTATTACTTTATTATTATTATTATTATTAATATTATGATTATAAATTATGATTATTATTATTATTTTTTATTATTATTATTATCATCATCTTTTTATTATTATTATTATTATTATTATTATTATTATTATTATTATTATTATTATTATTATTATTATTATTATAATTATTATTATTATTATTATTATTATTATTATTATTATTACCATCATAATCATCATCTTCTCATCATCATCATCATCATCATCATCATCATCATCAGCAGCAGCAGCAGCAGCAGCAGCAGCAGCAGCAGCAGCATCAGCATCAGCAGCATCAGCAGCAGCAGCAGCATCATCATCATCATCGTCATTTTTATTGTATATACGCCCGTTACTTGTCCGTAAGTTTTGATATTTAGCGTTTATTAGGAAGACGTTCACTTATATTAACATATACATTAAAGCTGACAAAAAATCAGATAGAATATTTTCATATTTTCGTTCGAAAATTAATGTCTTATGGCTTTAACTGTTACTAACGGTTTTAGAAAAAATGAATTAAACATACATTTTTGAACTTATGTATACATAAATGTGCGATCTAATTATTTGTCAGCAGTCTTTTATAACTGGTTTCCATGGATTTTCGCAAAAAAATGGCTCGTTCCAAGACACACAAATATAAAAAGGTGTCAAAACGTTCAATCTGTGAGAGTGCAGCTTTAAGCATTAGATGGATAAATCGTTAAGGGAGATAAACAGCCGTCATATCTTCAATTACTTTAGAAGGGGGCGTTCTTGATTAGTTGTAATTTACTTCCTTTTTCGAATTACTTAATGGGAACGGGAGGGCACAACTACTAGGCTGTTCCTCTATCCGAGACGGGCTCAACAGGGGACATGAGGATTAAACGCTACGTTTGCAAATGTTTTCAAGGTTGTTTGTTTTTCTTGTTTACTATTGTACTTCTTCAAGTTTGTCAAGTGGTCTTGATATGTGTCATTGTTCTTAGTTATCAATGTGTACTATGTCTATGATATTCACGTATATCGGAAAGTTGATGTTTGATAAAGGACATTTCACTCTCATAAATCAGTTATTCATTCACTGTCGATTTCTTCTGTATGTATCTCACCAAAAATATTGAAATACTTTTATTAAAACGACTTTTTAAAACTATAATTGATAAATTAGCAAATGTTATCTGGGTCGATATGGAATGAGTTAGTCATTAATTAAGGCAATAGCATGTTTGATATAAACGGGCGACGGACATTGTGAACTTAAAATCGAAATTAACATTTGTTAAATAACTATATCGCTATAACGTTCTGCGGAGTGAGATATGCGATCCAAAAATCATTAGCATAGAGGACTGTGTCGATCTGGCATGAGTATATAGGACCGTGTCGATGTTGCATAAGTATATAGGACTGTGTCGATCTTGCATGAGTATATAGGACCGTATCGATCTTGCATGAGTATATAGGACTGTGTCGATGTTGCATGAGTATATAGGATCGTATCGATCTTGCATGAGTATATAGGACTGTGTCGATGTTGCATGAGTATATAGGACCGTATCGACCTTGCATGAGTATATAGGACCGTGTCGATCTTACATGAGTATATAGGATCGTATCGATCTTGCATGAGTTTATAGGACCGTGTCGATCTTGCATGAGTATATAGGACCGTGTCGATGTTGCATGAGTATATAGGATCTTGTCGATCTTGCATGAGTTTATAGGACCGAGTCGACGTTGTATGAGTATATAGGACCGTGTCGATCTTGCAGCAATATATAGGACCGTGTCGAAATTGCATCAGTATATAGGACCGTGTCGATCTTGCATGATTATATATGATCTTGTCGATCTTGCATGAGTGTATATGACCGTGTCGATCTTGCATGAGTTTATAGGACTGAGTCGATCTTACATGATTATATAGGACCGTGTCAATCTGGTATGGAACAATTAGATGATTGTATTTATATTTTCGCTCTTTATTGTCGATATAAAGCTTGGTCATAGAATTTATTTTGTAGTACAAATTAAACGACACAATTATTTAATTCCTAAAAATCAGAAAATGTTATCGACAAATATTTGTTATTACAGTGATCTTCGAAGACATGCTCGTTGCGACATGTAGTCTGATGTTACCAAAACTATAACCCCATATATACTGACCACGGGCCAATTTTCTATGTAGAAATACGACCCCACTAGTACTGACCCCCTCCCCCACATACACATGTCACAGAAAAAATACCACCTACACAAAGAGTATTGACCAGTAAATAATCCTTACCCTAGAGTGTGTATTATATATTAATTTTATGATCGTTATGAAACAACATTTGGCACAAAATGGTTATTTGAAATGATATTACTCATTTGACTTTCATGGCTTAAACGCAAACGCGTAAGATTTCTGTACGGATTAAACTATTTTGTGCACATTAAATGAAAGCTGTTTAACAAGACAATCGAAAACTAGCAGAATTGTACGTGCACTTGTAGGTATAGCTACACTTTCATGTATAATTTGCAGTTTTATAGTCGTTGACTTAGTCTTTCTCATGGTCCTCGTGTCATCGTTTTTGTACCCATCCAAGTAGTGTTCTCAACCTCTTGAATATCAGAGTACCTTCCACCAACCCAACCACTACCAGCTCCACCATCACCAAAATCTCTACTACTACTATTGCTCCTGATACTGCTGGTGCTACTGCTTCTGCAACTGCTGCTACTACTACTACTACAACTACTTCTACTATTAGCACTACTACTATTACAACTACCACCACATTACCACCTTACATTATAAATTCGTACCGTTTTACAAAAAATAAAACGCATCGTTTGGGTTGTGCGTTTATTTTGGGATCCTCCTTTTGCTGTAGAACATTAAAAATACATTATATATGACATTATTATAAATACAATAACTTATCGCACAATGCCGTATACACTCTTAGGTTCCAAGAAAGTCATTTATACTCGGTAAACATTTTTTAAGATATAGAATACAATACTCTATTGTTTCACCATTAATTCTTCTTTGTCTGTGTAGGTGTCCTTTTTGTGTACAAAAGTGCCAAAAGGATTTGGGACAGGGGACTGCCTCTGTTTGGTAAGTGTTAATTGGACAGCTTGAAGATTTTAGCCAAACCCAAATTTCATTTTTTCTGCTCTCTGACCTTTTGTCAGAAATTCAAAGAAAACACAATATCAATTATTAACAACTGGTATATGTTGCACACTTGTATGTGATGGTAATACTTTTTCAGACTACTTGGAGTGCTTTGCGCTTATTTGTTGCTGTGGACGGTTGACAAAACTCTGGAAATATTTAAAGTAAATGTTTAATTGTTCATTATATGTTTTTGTTTGTAAAATATGAACATAATAGCGATTGCTGCATGCACGTATAGATGAGCGAACCTTACATGGCTTCCTTTGCAATACAAAAATCAAACTTTAACAAAGACCATGTTAAGACCATGTTAAGTATTTGTTCAACAGTTAAAAAAACAGCATCTTATTAAACGACAATCCTAGAAACTATTTTAATTTTGCAGGAATACATCTCGTGATTTACATTTGACTCATGTCATTCTGGACATATTGTTGTTTAATTTGGTTCACATTACTTAAGTATAAGTAAGTATTAACCAGCATTTACTTGTAGATCTACACTGTGATTTATCTAAACTTACAGGATTGTTTACAGTTCTTAACATTCACTCAGTTATGAAAATTATTACCGAAAGCATTCTGCTTGCTCTTGGTTATTTTATCTAAAAAGTACTAAGAGTATTTTTGTTTTAGTAAACGCTATGCCAAGTCCAACAAACCTTCTATCAAGTCTGAAAGTGGCTTGACCAATTTCGAAATAGTAAGTATGCAGGTACAACTGGATCAGAAAGACAATGAGATACATGATCTAAAAGAGAACGTTCGAAAACTTGCACAAGACAAACGTCAGGCAGAGATGGAAAAGCAAGATGCTCTTACAAGGTAGGTGGAAAGTTGTGTGGCAATTAACTTTGACGGAAAGTTCATTATCAAGCTTATGCAAGATTACCTTTTTGAGGCCAACTGTAATCCAACTCTGGGCACCAAACGAAAGGGCAAATGTTAACAAGTGTCTAGGTTATGGGTTATAGGCATATGTTCATTGCTACCAGCTATGAGGTAAACCTTAAGAGATTAATCTGGAGAGAGTTGGTCGAACCTGTAAGCGATTTTCAAGTTTTCAGTCATGTAACCAATCATTAGATAAGGTCTACATAAGATTCACTGACATAGTGTCATTAAAACATCTCGTGATTTACATTTGACAAATGTCATTCTGGACATATTGTTATTTAATTATGTTCACATTACTAAAGTATAAGTAAGTAAAAGTATTAACCAGCTTTTACTTGTATCTACACTGTGATTTATCTAAACTTACAGGATTGTTTACAGTTCTTAACATTCACACAGTTATGAAAATTATTACCGAAAGCATTCTGCTTGCTCTTGGTTATTTTATCTAAAAAGTACTTAGGGTATTTTTGTTTTAGTAAACGCTATGCCAAGTCCAACAAACCTTCTATCAAGTCTGAAAGTGGCTTGACCAATTTCGAAATAGTAAGTATGCAGGTACAACTGGATCAGAAAGACAATGAGATACATGATCTAAAAGAGAACGTTCGAAAACTTGCACAAGACAAACGTCAGGCAGAGATGGAAAAGCAAGATGCTCTTACTAGGTAGGTGGAAAGTTGGGTGGCAATTAACTTTAACGGAAAGTTCATTATCAAGCTTATGCAAGATTACCTTTTTGAGGCCACCTGTAATCCAACTCTGGGCACCAAACGAAAGGGCAAATGTTAACAAGTGTCTAGGTTATGGGTTATAGGCATATGTTCATTGCTACCAGCTATGAGGTAAACCTTAAGAGATTAATCTGGAGAGAGTTGGTCGAACCTGTAAGCGATTTTCAAGTTTTCAGTCATGTAACCAATCATTAGATAAGGTCTACATAAGATTCCCTGACATAGTGTCATTAAAACATCTCGTGATTTACATTTGACAAATGTCATTCTGGACATATTGTTATTTAATTATGTTCACATTACTAAAGTATAAGTAAGCAAAAGTATTAACCAGCATTTACTTGTACCTACACTCTGATTTATCTAAACTTACAGGATTGTTTACAGTCCTTAACGTTCACACAGTTATGAAAATTATTACCGAAAGCATTCTGCTTGCTCTTGGTTATTTTATCTAAAAAGTACTTAGGGTATTAAAATTTTCTTTTTAGTAAACGCCATGTCAAGTCTGACACACCTACCTACAATTGGGATGAAACAGAACAACACCCTATCAAATTTAAAAGAGGCTTGATAAATTTCGAAATAGATCGTATGCAGGCACAACTAGATCAGAAAGACAATGAGATATATGATCTAAAAAAAAAAGTTCGAAAAATTGCACAAGACAAACGTCAGGCAGAGATGGAAAAGCAAGATGCTCTTTCTAAGTAAGTGGAAAGTTGAGTGGCAATTAACTTTGACGGAAAGTTCATTATTAAGTTTATGCGAGGTTACCTTTTGACGCCACCTGTAATCCAACTCTAGGCACATACCGAAAGGAAAAATGTTAACAAGTGTCTAGGGTATGAGTAATAGGCATATTTTCATTGCTACCAGGTTTGAGGTAAACCGTAAGAGGTTAATCATGAGAGAATATGTCGAACATGAAAGCGATTTTAAGTTAACAGTTGTTTGACTTATCATTAGATTCACGGGCATAGTGCTATTAAAACACCTTACATACCATTGCAGATTGAGCGAGGTTATCTCAGTAAAGCTCAGGGACAACAATCCAAATATCGCGGATTTAAATGATCCGTTCAGACCCACAAAACTGGCTGAGATGTTTAGTGAGCTGTACGAGGATGAATGGACTGCCCTTTACACAGTATTGGAGGCATATAAAGTCAAGGACGAACAAATGATAGATTTTCTTCTTGATGTTTTTATGGTAAAATTATACAAACGAATTAACTTGACTTTGCATCAAGATGAACATTTCTTAATGTATTTATAAGAAGAAACATACTTACGTTCAGAAGCGTTGCTTTCAAATGACATCAACACAGATTTATAAACAATATTTTGTGTGTTTTAGGAGTCATTTACATTTTGCAAAACGAAACTGGATACCAACTGGCAGTTAGTTACAGGATGGTATTTTGACGAGGTAAGTCAATTACTTCTATTACGCTACTCAATCAAAATGTACAATTACAATAAACAAACGTTTACCCCTTCTTAATTTTTCAGAATTTGCCCAATAGCAAGTCTTTGAAAAAGGCGTTCAAAGATGGCAGGAAGTCAATGGTTCCTCGACTCCTGACTGAAATTGAAAAGGTATATTTTTGTATTTAGTGATATTGAATTCTCACTTAAAGAAATAATCTTAATGACTTCAAAATATCAGGCCATTTATACCAAAGGTAAAGAACATGCAAATAGAAATCTAGTAGTGCATAGATGTAATAGATAGAAACTTATTTTGTTTTTTACAGAAATTTAATACCTATCTTTGTGGTTTCTGCAAGAACGCAAGTCTCCAGCCCGTTTTGACGAGTGGTAAAATGAAAGAGTACGTGTCCAGTTGCGCAAAGTTGAGTTTGCTGATGAACGCGAGCGATCTACCGGTAATCGTTGACTGTCCTGGCTGGGTGCCATGCACACCAGACTACCAGTCGGAACAGGATGAGCACTCTGGTGTATTTGAACAAGCTACTGTCAACGCTGAAGGCGATGAGAGCAACAAGAATAGTACGTCGGATCTTAAAGAGAGGCGGGATTTCAACAAAGAACTATTTAAAGAATACACCGTGAGAGGGAAATACGTGGAGTTTTTCGTGTGGCCTGTGATGTACCTGCACGAGAACGGTCCGGTGTTGACCAAGGGAATTGCTCAAGGTACCGAAAACAAAATGGTATCAGATGATGATCATCGATGGATGTGGTGGAAGACGACCAATATCGTATAAACATGATGACTAATTGGTAGATACTAATTGACCCAAGATAAGCATACACATTGTAAAATATTGAAAGGAGATGTTAGGAATATGAATCCTTAGCGCCAACGAAGACATATGTTACACAATACAGTTTCACAATATTACAGACTAAATTAATGTGATTGAATAGTTGTCTAGTATTATTTGAGACATACTTGAAACTACATTAATGACTAAGTTCATCTAAAATATTAAAGTGGAGTACTTTCAATTTTACAAAACTTAACTTTAATGCTTACTTATTCAATAAACGCTGAATACGTTTTTTTTTTTAAATGCATTACCTTTTACATGAAAACTGGTTTTAAACAAAAGACGATAACTCATTTGTAGTAAACATTAGATTATCCTTCGTAGTACGAGGGGTTTCCAATTAAAACTTTGACAATATGTAGATTAGAATGTGGCGTCTTGATGCAACAAAACCAATTGTCATTGAAATGTCGAAACGTTGAGGGTAGTCTCCATGACAATGTCCTTTAACGTTGCTCAGTCTAAATTGTCATTTTTAATTATATCTGATTGCCTAATCACTTTAGTTACTCCCATGTGTACATCAAGATTTCCTTGCTTGTGAATGCAAGCGATCCACCCGTATTTCTTGAGTGATGTGAGCTTACTTAAAGGGATAAACAGCCTTTTGAAGCAGGCAAAGAAAATCTGGGGTTTAACATTAATGCATAATCCACAGAAACAAACAGCATACTTGAAAATAAAGTATTGCTAAAAGGCGGCCAAACTTCTAATCCATTTGATATTGCAGAAACGAATTCATAAAAAAGAGAGTATCGAAAATAGATCTCCGAGGTCATGGTACGCGTACTTTCTACCTTACTTTGCGCATTTAAATGTTAGGAACATTTTTCCTTGCGGCAAACGACGCCGAAGGTATTTTTTAAATATATTTATAGTACATGTATTAAATAAAGACTTGTAAGTCGAATCACAGAATAACACTTTCACCAAATTCTAGTCAAAAACGTTTTACTTTATGGACATGTGGACCCTAATGCAAGCAATAAAATAATCACAATGTGCCAAGATAGACAAAACATGACCGTAATATGTTTGCCCAAAAGCTCATCATTAATTGCCCAGGGGCAAAACCAACGTAGAAAGCCATGGAGTTGTCGAAATCTTGAAGTGCTTGAATGCTCCGTATGCTAGAAGGAGACTAATGAGCCGACACTACTAGAACATGTATAATTTTACAAGCATTCAAACTTAGCTTTTATTACGGACACAACTAAAGAACTGCGTCTTTGGTAAACAAACACCTTGCAAAATCAGAAAATGCACTAAAACATGTTCGGGAATGTCAATTTATGAACAGTACTACATCTTCTTAAAACGTAAATATCTCAATTACATTACCGTCTTATAAAAATACTTGCATTTCAATAACCGACCCTACTCCCATGTATTTTATATGATCTTTCGCAAGCCTTATAAGAAATTGCTGGACAAGGTCTTTCCAGCCTAACCCAACATATTACTTAGATGCTTATCTGTTAGCCATTGCATAACATAGTTGCCATTTTTAAGCTTTTGTGTTCTATGCTGATGTACCACTAGAAACATACAATTAGCACAAAGAACGCGTATGTTCCGACAGGTCAATAGTTGTAATTCTTGTTCTTATTGATGGCCTGAATGGGCAAGTACTTCCCCATTAATACAAATATACAGTTTCCGATTAATCAGACTGAGGATAGAGTAAAAACGATGAAATATCTACATATATTCATAATACTATGCTGGTTCAAATGGCCCAATGTCCGAAAATACACAATATGAAATGTTCGCAATTGTTTGCGAGAGCGTATTTTGCACATCTGCTAGAGGTAAATCGCTAAAATCTGTATGGTCACTGTCCCTCAGAGTCTTATCAAGTGGTAGCTGCATCATTCGCAAATCTCGGTCCATAATTTGGGGACCGACGGTAAAAGGCCCGGTAGTAGGAATCGTGGTGACCGCTCCAATGTCGTCTATTCTTCCGTACAGGTCTATTGTCCGGCCTCATAGTGTCGGAAAGTCGTGTCGCACGCCCGATCAAGGCGAACTAGATGACGCGATAACCGGCCCATTGATTTCTTCCCCCTATCCCGCGAGCACGTCCGTCGTCGACAGAGAACCTCTCAGTTATGACGGTGATACGCTTGATGGTGCTGGGCCTAGTCGCGCCATCTTCGGCCTTCGAACTTCCTCCACAATAGGTTGTATTTTGTAGGAAATGGAATGAACAATTTACAACTTAGGGTGACGTAGTTGTCATGCAAGTCACAATTGTTAAATTTGGCGAGAACATGGATTCACTTAGTTAATCCTTTTTGAAATATATCTTAATAAACGTCTTAAGCAATTTATAAATCACACACTTTTATATTATTTCTTTTATTTGAAAATTGTTACACAATTGTTACAATATGGCGAGCACATGGATTTACCCAGTTAAACTTTTTTGAAATATATCTTAATAAACGTCTTCAGCAATATATCAATCACACTCTTTTATATTTTTAATTTGAATAATAATTACCTGCCTAATGTGATCGATCGATGTACCATTTAAACATGTATCACTTGGCGAGTACATGGATTTACAAAGAAAACGACTTTTGTTACTTTCTTTGATAATAATATCTCGCTAATAATATGCAATCAATCAAAAATAGTTTGTTTTTTCATTGTTACAAAAATGTACTCGTTAGTGTACAGTAATAGCTTTAAATATTTGAAAACAAATCAATGAAAATAAGATGGGTTGCGTCGAGGACAACACCGCGAATGTCACATTACCCGACGATATTTCCATCTCCATTGTCATATTGTTTACTGTTTTAAAAGGTCTACAACATTTGTTAGACCTTATATTACACATTTATGCTAACTTTTACCCAAATCGCCAACACATAATATTCGAGCGATTTGTATGTACTTTAAAATATAGGAAAATCAAGCGGAGTTTTTTTAGTCATTTTTTAAAGTTAACAAGATTGGCTACACAAATTAATACCTGGATGTATTTATGTGCGTCTGACATAAATTAAATGTTTAATTGTGTATACATAAATATTCTGCATTGAAGTGATTAATAACATCACAGTGGGTCAGAACGCCTCTGTGACGTCCCAAAAATGGTTAACGGCAGAACTCTGAATAATGTTTACCTTTACAACTTCGCATACAAGTGCGTTTTTTTAAAAGGGTTGTTCCCATATCCCACTCCATGTCTTCAACGACTACTTAGAAAAAAAAAAAAACAAGACAATATAATTTCAAAAATTCAATTATTTCAAATATTGAAATGCAGTAGAGCATTGGACATTGACTGATGTGCATCATAACATACAACATTACATATACAATTAAATATAACATAGTTGTTTAAGTCACTCGATAATATCATTAACTAACAATATATGTAAGAAATTGTAAACATTTTACACACATATCAGATCCATCAGTGATAAACCTCGTAATACTGGCATTATTATTATAAAATTTCAACTTAAACAAAACGCTGTTACTCAGTCAAATGTCCAAAGCTGATTGACTTTCAGCGCCAAAACTCCTCGTGCAACTTGAAACTATGAACGCCACCTATCTGACATTACTTTCAATAAAGGGAATTAATTATCTTCTTATTCATTCCATTCAAACTAAGAAAATTATATTTCCATCGACTTTGTGTTCTGAAATGAAATGATTAGAACTGGTCAACTCTGAAACAAATATAACGGTTTTAACATGCACTAGATAATCGTATAATGCGTAGCATCCAAGTTTTTGGTACGCTCGGGCATAAGTTTATCTATGTGTAAAGTGTGGAGTGTTACAAACAAAGACTGGAGGTAAATATATATGTTACTGAGATGACTGAGATTGATATTATTTTATTTTTTTATAATAATAATAATAATTTTAATAATAATAATAATAATAATAATAATAATAATAATAATAATTATTATTATTATTATTATTATTATTATTATTATTATTATTATTATTATTATTATTATTATCTTTGCTATAATTATTATTTTTCTAAACTTAACATAATTGTTTACAGTCCTGAACATTTACGCAGTTTAGAAAATTGATACTGATAGCATTCTGCTTGCTCTTGGTTAATTTATCTAAAGGACTTAGAAAAATCTTCTTTTTTTCTTTTAAGTAATCGCCATGCGAAGTTCGACAAACCTTCCTACAATTGGGAAAATACAGAACTACACTCTTTCAAGTCTGAAAGAGGCTTGATCAAAATAGGTTGTATGCAGGCACAACTGGATCAGAAAGACTATGAGATACATGCTCTAAAAGAGAACCTTAAAAAAATAGCACAAGACAAACGTCAAGCAGAGATGGAGAAGCAAGATGCTCTAACTAGGTAGGTGGAAAGTTGTGTGGCAATTTACTCTGACAAAAAGTGCATTCTCGAGCTTATGCAATATTACCTTTTGACGCCACCTGTAATCCAACTCTTGGCACCAAAACGATAGGAAAAATTTAACAAGTGTCTCGGGTATGAGTTATAGGCATATGTAAATTGCTACCAGCTATGAGGTAAACCGTAAAAGGTTCATCTGGAGAGATAGGTCGAACCTGTAAGCGATTTAAGTTTACAGCTGTGTCATTCATTAGATAAGGTCTGCATAAGATTCACTGGTATAGTGTCATTAAAACATCTTACATACCATTGCAGATTGGGCGAGGTTATCTCAGTAAAGCTCAGGGACAAAATCCAAGTATCGCGGATTTAAATGATCCGTTCAGACCCACAAAACTGGCTGAGATGTTTAGTGAGCTGTACGAGAATGAATGGACTGCCCTTTACACTGTAATGGAGAACTATACAGTCAAGGACAAACACATGATAGATTTTCTTTCGATGTTTTTATGGTAAACTTCTACAAACGAATGAACTTGAATTTGAATCTTAATGAACATCTGTTAGAGTACTCGTAAGAAGAAATATACTGTCAGAAGCGTTGATTTCAACATGGCATCAAAAATATTTAATAAAAAATATTTTGTATGTTTTTTAGGAATCATTTACATTTTGCAAAGCGGAACTTGATACCAACTGGCAGTAAGTTACAGGATGGTATTTGAACGAGGTAAGTCAACTACTTTTTTAACTATATTACTAAATCAAAGTTATATATTATACACTGAAAATAAACAAACGTTTACCACACGTTTAATTTTTCAGAATTTACCCAACAGCCAGGCTTTGAAAAAGGCGTTAAAATATGGAAGGAAAACAATGGTTGCTCGACTCTTTACTGAAATCGAAAAGGTATATAGTTATATTTAATTATATTGCATTCTAACTCGAAGAAATAATCTTAACGACTTCAAAATATAAGGACATTTATACGGGTCGGTATAAAACGCAGCGATTTACGCAGCCAATATAATCATATAGGGAAAACGCAGCGGTAGCGCAGCCAATATTAGTCCGGGTTCCAAGTCCTCATTTTTGAGAAAAAAGTGTCCGGCATGTTATACAAATTATTTTTATATGTCGTGTTAGGAGAATGTCTATTGTTTATGAAAAGTGCCTTTGGCCACATGGCGGCTCTTGCGAATTCGCTAAATTCAAGATGGCGTTCAAAATGGCCGCCAAAATTTGTAATATGAGAAATAATCAAATAATAGGTTGATAAGATATTTTGAAAGTAAATATTAAAACCAAATCACTTTTAAATATATACATACACTCACTACTGTTCAGATTCAAGTTTATTTACATTTTTATATTTTAAAGGTCAAGGTCATTTTAGAGGTCAAAATGTAAATTTTGAGAAAAATACACTATCGGACTGGCTTCTTTTTTATTTTTTAAAAATGATAATGTGTATCAAGCTTATATATATACCAAAATGAACTGCTATGTATGTTCTTTCAATATTTTACTTTGAATGCACCCTATATGCTGTTTCCATGGAGATATTTAAAATGGCGTACAAACAGTCACTATTCAGAATAAGCAAAAAATGATAAAAACAGATGGCTATTATAAATTGCTAATTCGGTAAAAATGTAATGTTTGAATATATGGAGAAACATTTTCGTGGATATGACTCCTCTCATAATGTTCTTCAAATTGACATACAGCCTTAACTACTTCAAGGTCGAGGTCATTTTTTTTCAAGGTCAAATAAAAAAATGTACCCGAAAAATTGATTCTTTCCTGCAATATTGTCGATTTTTTTTTTATTTATGTGTAGTTTGTGTCAAAAAGAGGCCGGTCAGTTTTCAGAGAACAGTGTCAGAGTTTCTAAACACATTTTGGTGCCATAGCAGTACACGTTGCATAATGAAAGTGCAGAAATTGGCGTTACCATTAAGTTTTCCAGTTAAATTTTTTACTATATACCTATGTCTTAAATCTAAATACAAGCAGTGTTTCTATTTCATAATATGCTTAAAATTACAAATAATGGTTATTATAAGGTCATAACACAAAATTGTACCTTGCACTTAGAGATTGCCAATCTATATACTAGTTTTATCGTTTTGAAGATATTTCAAGTTTAGTTTTGTTAAAAAATATTGCCAAATTCTGTATTTCTACTTCATTTTATTTAATTTATACTAATGTGTAAAGAGAAAGCAGTTCTTAATTGAAAGGTGGTCGAATGTTTTGAATAAAAATGTGGAATGAAGGGAAACTAGTCAAATACGAAAAAAAACTTATAGGATATACAAGTTAATTTAAAACGAAAAGAACAAACTTCGGATTTCATTGGACAAATATATCATATCATATAAATATGAATCTCCTGTTATGTGTCTTGCTTGGGTTTGTTTTGCTCTAAATATACTATATCGTTCCGATAATGTTGTCTTAAGGGCATTGTGTATGCTTACTTAGAGCTTCACATGGCTTTGTTTGGATCTAAATGGGCTCTATGGTTTCCAAAATGTGGTCTATTTGACACTGAGTAGGCTTATTTAGTGCTGCACATGAGTTTGTTTGGCTCTAAACAGGCTTTATATTTGCCAAACTGTAGTTTAATGCGTACATAATAAGCTAATTTACAGCTGCACATTGGTTTGTTTTGATCTTAATGGGCTTAATATTTTCCAAAATGTGGTCTAATGGGCACTGTGTATGCTGACTTAGAGCTGCACATATGTTTGGTTTTATCTAAATGGGCTTTATGGTTTCCAAAATGTGGTCCATTTGACACTGAGTTGGCTTATTTTGAGCTGCCCATGGGTTTGGTTTGGCTCTAAATGGGCTTTATGGTTTCCAAAATGTGGTCTATTTGACACTGAGTAGGCTTACATAGAGCTGCACATGGGTTTGTTTGGCTCTAAACAGGCTTTATGGTTTCCCAAATGTGGTCCATTTGACACTGAGAATGCTTACTCAGTGCTGCAGATATTTGCGAAAATGTGGTCTAATGGGCACTGTGTATGCTTACTTAGAGCTTCGAATGGATTTGTTTGGATCTAAATGGGCTTAATGGTTTCCAAAATGTGGTCTTAAGAGCACGGTGTATGCTTATTTAAAGCTTCAAATGAGTTTGCTTGGATCTATACGGGCTTTATGGTTTCCAAAATGGAGTCTATTTCATACTGGGCAAGCTTACTAAGTGCTGCACATGGGTTTGTTTTTATCTAAACTGGCTTCATATTTGCCAAAATGTGGTCTAATGGGTACTGTGTAAGCTTATTTAGAGCTGCACATGGTTTTGTTTGGCTCTAAATAGGCTTAATGGTTGCCAAATGTGTATTTTCATGACACTGAGTAGGTTGAATGAGAGCTTCACATGGGTGTGATTGGTTCTGAATGGGCTTAATGGTTTCTAAATGTGGTCTATTTGACACTGAGTAGGCTTAATTAGAGCTACACATGGGTATGTTTGGCTCTAAATAAGCATTATTGTAGTCACAATTGACTTGATAGATAATTGAACCTACTTTATTATAGACCTATTGATATGCTTGACTGTACACTGGTACTGGTACTGTTTCGGCTCGTATAGAACCTACATGGTCTTGAATATGGCAACTTTATGGATCACTTGACACTCGATTGGCTTCATACGGTCTATATTTGGCAGATATCAGAAATGAAAAAAGTTTATTGGACACAAAGCGGACTTGCGAACAGCCATAGTGTGATGATGGTCTGGAAGATTGGGTTAGATTACAGCCCCAAAGCGGTTGAATGACCGCTGGCTTGGCTTTCGTTGAGCCCGTATGTGTTTATTTGATAATGAAAGCGTTTGTCTGTTACCATAATAGTGATTTTTGAGCTCTTGACGAACCCTTCTGTAGTAAGAAAGGTACAAAATGGGCTTTATTGCAATCATTCAGAGGGCTGTTGGGGACCTTTTGTGTCATGTGGATTCTTTTTTTGGCGCTCAGAAGGGCACGAAATGAGCCATAATGGGATGTCGGGCATTCAGTAGGCTTATATATACAGTGAAACTGAGTTCCCTCAAATAAGCGGTCGTTCGAGAACCGGCGTTCCCTCAAGGTCGGAGCTTGGTCCCGAACTTTTTTCCTTCTATTTTCATATAAAATATACCCACGCTGCATCGAAACCTAATTATGTCGAACAGTCGAGAAATATCCTCGGTCCCAAGTACACAAATCGTGCACAAAACCTTATGGCTCCCTCGAGGACATAATTTCACACTTTTTCCCGAACGCGTGTTCCAAAATAAATAAACAATTGCTAGGTGTTATCATTTTCGCAAGTTGTAAAAATTGCAATGACAGTTGAAAGGAAATTTGATAAGGTGTGAAAAACCGTTTTTCACTGTTAACGCATGACCGATATTAGTTGATATGGGCATTTGAGATGATAATTAGGAGAAGTTAATGACGAGAAGTTAACGCTTTAGATGTGGTCAGAAGGTTCTTTGAATTCACTGCCGATGCTGACCGTGATCTTCAGACGCTCTGTACGCTGTCGCGTCACATTACGATTGAACAGTTTCGCGACACCGACAAGATGCGCCAATCAACAATCCTTGATTTTGCGAAACTTAAATCTGACTAATGCCACAATATGTACTGTCATTCAAATGTTGCTTGTTACGAAAATGTGCTTTTTTGTTAAAATAAACATTTCTATTTATTCAATTATTGTTTTTTTTCTTTTGCGTTTTACATTTAGTTTACGTCAACCTTTGAACATATGAGCGATTTCCACAACGGAACACATAATCGGTGTCTTAGTAAACAGTCTGTTTGACGACTTCAAACTTAAAATACACTGAAAGATATTTCAGATCAAACTGGAAAAATTGAAAATCGGGTCGTTCGAAACATCGGTTCCCTCGAGGTTTTGGCTCGGTCCCTGGCGACCTCGAGCGATCGCAGTTTTACTGTAAACACTTTATGGCCTGCTTAGCAGGTATTATACCTAGAACGAACTCATTTTGGGTTATGATATCAATACATTAAGTTGGCAAAACATTGGATGGACTTGAAAAGGCTGGATGTGCTTACATGGGACTCATAAAAATATATGTCATGTAGCATGTTTAAATTGGCTCAAGAAGGGACATTTTCTGGTTGACTTGACTTTTAATATGGGAAATATATTACCTATATGGTTAAAACTGCTTGGTTATTTTGGTAATGTATAGACGTTTTTAGATCAAATTTAACCAAAATATAAATAAATTAAATAATAACAACGTCGATATTGAACATATTTGCATTTTGACATTCAAATGACATTCAAATGAGTTTGACTTTGATTTTGAAAAGCTTAATTTTGTATTTCAATGTGAACTACTTTATAAAATAGTTAACATCTATTGGTGTGCATATATGTTTAAAAATGAAACAGTTACAATGTACTAATAATGAAATCTCATGGAATCAACAAATTGTTGTAACTGCCTTGGGTAACATGTACAAGGACGACACCTAGTTGTCTCCATATCATCTTTAAAACATTTCACTTAAAAGTAACTGAACAGAGATCAAAATAGAGAAAACTATCAATCACTTTTCTGCAAACACGAATTAATTAACAAAATTTAAAAAATAAAAAGGCGAAAATAACAATATTCTCAACTGTTTGTGTTTCAATATATTTTGACCTTGAACTGACCTTGACCTTGAAGCAATCAGATAAGTATGTCAACATGAAGCACAGTATGAAATTGATACATGCCATGAATTAAGATATACATATTAATTGACTGTTACACTAGCACAACTTGCCATAAGACTCGTTCAGCAATAACAATCTTGCGATCACCTTTAATTGGCACACTCTAACGGTATGATCCTTGGCGGTGACGGTTTCAAAAAATAAAAAAGCTATACCCTAAACAATTGTTTTAAATGAGGGAACATATAATTTACAATTCTGTCTACGCCTTTAGACACATACTAAATGTAAATTGAAATGAAAATGGAAAAAAGTATATAGAAAAAAACATATTTTGAGTTATTTTGCATATTTTGACCTTGAAATGACCATGACCTTGAATTGGCTGAAATAAGCTTAAATTTGACATGGGAGAGGTCAGACATAAAGCATACAATTTAATAGATACAAGCCATGCAATTAGACTTTCAGAGTAACACTAGCACAGTTTGCTATAAGACTCTTACAGCAATAGCAATCTTGCGACCACCTTTGGCATGCTATTATAGTATGAACCCTTGGCGTTTTCAAAAAATATAGAAGCTTTATCCTAAAATATTGTTTTAAATGAAGGAACATACAATTTACAATTCTGCCAGCACTTTTTGACACACACTTAACATAAATGAATTAAAAAAGAAGAAAAGTGAACGGGAAAAATAGAATTTTAGGGCATTTTTTATACTTTGACCTTGAAAATGACCTTGACAATGACCTTGACTTATTTAAGGTTATATGTCAATTTGAAGTACATTATGAGAAAAGTAATATCCATGTGAATTATATATTTTTTCTTATTTATTTAATGAAAATAGCTATATTCGAACATAGTTATTTTACTGAAAGGGCAATTAATGGCGGCCATTTTGGGCCCCATCTTGGATATTTCCTTTTCGCGACATCCGCCAAGTGGCCAACTCACTTTTCATTATCTACAGACTTTAACCTACAATTTGATACCAAATTATTTTGTATAGCAGAGGGGTGCAGTAAATTTCCTTATTTTTCACATTTTTCTGCCTTGGAACCCAGACTATAATATTATAGTCATTTATACCAAAGGTCAAGAACATACAAAAAGAAATATAGTAGTGCATAGATGTAATTGATAGAAACTTATTTTGTTCATTACAGAAATTTAATACCTATCTTTGTGGTTTCTTCAAGAACGCAAGTTTCCGGCCCGTTTTGACGAGTGGTAAAATGAAAGAGTACGTATCCAGTTGCGTAAAATTGAGTTTGCTGATGAACGCGAGCGATCTACCGGTAATCGTTGACTGTCCTGGCTGGGTGCCATGCACACCAGACTACCATTTGAAACAGGATGAACACTCTGGTGTATTTAGACAAGTAACTGTCAACGCCGAAGGTGATGAGAGCAAAACGAAAAGTACATTGGATCTTAAAGAGAGGCGGCATTTCAACAAAGAACTCTTCAAAGTTTACACTGTGAGAGGGAAATACGCGGAATACGTGTACCTGCACAAGAACGGTCCGGTGTTGGCCAAGGGAATTGCTCAAGGTGCCAAAGACAAAATGGTATCAGATGATGATCATCTGTGGGAATGGTGGAAAACGACCGATATCGTATAAACAAAATGACTCATTGGTAAATACTAATTGACCCCAGATTAGCTTACACACTGTAAAATATTGAAAGGAGATTATAAGAATATGTATCCTTAGCGCCAACCTTGAAGACGTATGTGAATGTGGCTGGCACAATATAGTTTCACAAAATCTTTACAGACTAAATACATATGATTGAATAGTTGTCTTGTATCATTTGAGACATACTAGAAACTACATTAATGACTTTGTTCATCTACAAATATTTAAAAGGAGTACTTTCAATTTGACAAAACTGACTTTAATCCTTACTTGTTAATTAAACGCTGAGTATGTGTTCTTAAAATGTATTACCGTTTGTAGATATAACGTGAGAACTTGTTTTAAACAGAACATATTTTATTCACGTAAACTACATAGGTTCCAGTGACATATAAGTACATTTAAACAAATCAAACTATAAGACATAAGGTAATAGCACATGGATCTTATAAGGAATATATAAGTTTCACCATATAAAAGATATAAAGCATGTTCACTATACAAATATAATTAACAATTAGTGAATAGCAACATAATGAGAATAGTGGTAAATGAGTAAATCTTAGATACAAATTTCATTGCTTTAAATGTACTGAACGTGCCTTTGAAGCTTCGTATATATATTTACTTAACAAAAAAGCTCAGATTTATATTCTGATGACAGTAACTGTACTAGTTAAAACATGCTTGGTCGTTGTCTATAATAATGCTTTATATATGTATCTCTTTTTTGATGGTAAAAAGGAAAAAATAGGATATGGAGTTCATCTTCGATAACATTTACGTTACAAATGTGGCATATACGCTAATGTCTTTCAATTATATTTTAGCAATACCTTCCTGTATGGACGCTTAGACTATGAGCGGACACGCGTAGTTTGGTAAGGGCAAATCTAAGGTGTCTTGAAATAATACTTTCTGAATACGGTTACTTAATCCTTCATGCCTTTTTTTGCGAAAAATTCATCATTTACGCTTTGTTTAAACAAAGGAATAAAACATCAGCATCAACATTGACAACATTTTCATAGACTTCTAAAAATCCATACATTGATAATATTTGCTTAAAGTCAGCAACCAGTATGCTTTATTAGTTTCAACACTCAAATGATCATTTGATAACATAGCTTTTAAAATAATGTTGTCCGTTTGATACAACTTGAACCAAAACTTAATTATTTAAATATATTTATATACTTACAGCGGGAAACGCCCTAGCTCTCCGTATACAGAAACGTTGCTAGTGGATTGTTTTACAAAAATTAAGATAAATACTTTCAAAAGTTTAGACTTACTAAAGCCCCAAACTTCACATCCATATGAAACAAATGGGGGAAATAAACGCTTGGAATTACTGTAACGCTACTTTTGGCAAAGTCTCGTATTGGTTAAGCTTGCTTAACAACGTATTCATTTCATTCAATGCCTTTCCATGCAAAACCTGTATATTAAGATTAAAATTACCAGCATAATTTAACGTGACCCCTATATTATTAAAATCATTTACGACGTCGACTTTTATTTCGGAGCCCTAGTTTGTACAATATTCAAAAGGTCTATCTAACGAGGTTTGCAGATCTTGTGCCGTCGCGCCTAGTATACACATATCGTCTGCAAGCAATAACAGTTTAATACATAAATCATTATTTTCTATGCCACAATTTATCCTATTTTGTAAAAACAGCTCTAGGTCTTCGATGTACAATGAAAATATGATCGGGGAAATTATCTCCCCATGCCTTAAGCCTAATGATATGTCAAAGTATTCTGAGTATCCATCACATCCTTTGACACATGATTTAACCTATTGATACATATTGCGTATAATTCTCAGTATTTACCATTGAGGCCATAGTTATTTAGCTTAAACCACACCGCATTTCAATATATCGAGTCAACACAGCGTTTCAAATCAATAAAACAACAATACAAACGTTTATTTGCATTTCAATAGTTTTCGATAAGTGAATGGAGAATAAAAACAGCCTCGACAGTGGACCTTCCTTACCTAAATCCAAACTGCGCATCAGATATGGTATTATTCTCCTCACACCAGGCAGTTATCCTCTGGTTTAGAACACAAGTTAAGTTTCCCAAAGTAACTCAACAAAGTTATCCCTCTATAATTCGCTACATCATTTTTATCTCCTTTTTTGTGTATAGGAATAAAAATGCCTTTAATCCATGCTTCAGCGAACACTTCACAATCTAGAATTCTATTGAATATATCGGTAATAAAACCAGCTAAAATATCGCTAGCTTCAATAAAGTACTCATTTAATCAGCTTATCTTCTCCAGCAGACTTCCTCCTTTTAAGAATTTTAATAGCTTAACATACTTCATCAAATGTAATAACAGCGTCTAAATTTTCGAAAACGGTGTTATTTTCATCAAAATCACGAGACGTATTAGAATCTTCTGATTTTGCATCTCAGAAAACATCGTTTCAAAATGCGATTTTAAACCAGATAAAAGAATAATGTTTGATCTTGAGCTACCATTACTCTTAAAATACCGCCAAAAGTCACGCGGTGACTTTGCCTTTAGCTTTTCGAAATCTCTACCACGCTTATATTTTAACTGCCTTTTCTTCTCCTTTTTAATACTCTTGTATATGGCTTTAAATCTACACAATTCGATTCTATCAACATTTAAACGGGATGAATTATATCGATGTAAAGCATTTCTATACAACATCTTTGCATTTTTACATTCTTCATTCAAACCACTTGGTGCTGCTATCTATATTACATTTCTCAAACCACTTGTTTGCACTTATTTTCTCAACAAACAATGGATCAGCATCATCTCGTACAAAAGATGAAAAATAAATAACGATATGATTAATGTTTTCCGCATTATTGTCAAGATTATTTTGCAGCAAATTATTTAATTCAGGTAGTTTATCTATAAAACCCGATCTATAATGTTCCTTTAGATCTACGTCCAGGAATTTTTCTCATGATTAGATTCAATATTTGGGTCTATATCATTTGTATTACACTTGGCGTTAAACGATAACATTGCATGGTCACTGTACTCGCTGAAGTCATGGATTTTGAAGCTATCAATTGAGGCGAAATTGACCTCTTTCAATAATAAATAGTCGATTAAGCTCGCTCCGTTGGTATTAAAACAAGTAATGTTCCCTACCCCACAATCAGAGCTTAAGCGACACTTTGCAATTCTAAGGGAAGTAGCCTTGCACATATCTAATAATTTATTACCAAGCGTGTTACTTCCCTTGTCCAGTGAAAACAACGGATTATCTAGCTGGTGATTTTCCACATCGGTATCTGGGACATATTTATCACTATGAATGAAATCCGGTTTACAAGAGGTTCTCGCATTACAATCCCCTGTAACGAGTACAATATCAAGCGACCGGAAATGACATATATCAGTTTCGAGACTATCAAAATTAAAAGATCAACGACTAAAAAGTTATAAATTGGCGAGCTATCGCGCCATAAGTATACACATGCAATAAAGACATCACGGTCTAGTCTTAAAAAGTTTCTATCAATTTTTTTACCAAATTATCGTATCATGTACATTTTTCACTACAGATAACCCATTTTTGATATTTGATCGAACAAAATTAAACAGTCCCACCTGAATTACGCTTGGCATTTCGGTGCTATATTTTCTGCAAAACTTAAAACAGTCATAGCCTGAAAGATTCAACTTACTTGTTTTACTTGTACACGACTCCAAAAGAATGACTACATCATATTCAGTTATTAATGAAATAAAGTTTGTATCATCCCGTTTACTAACACTAAGTCCGTAACATTTCTTAACCAAATACTAAACAAGTCCACCCTACCCGTCCTAGGCATCCCTCACCGGTCTTCCGATGACGTACAAAGTGTTATACGACACCCACCCTTGTTTGCCTGCGTCCCTCTCTTCCCTCATCTTCCTAAAAATGCGTTCCTCTTAGTTACGATTTCCGGTGGACATTGTTCAGAAACATAGTAGTTTGTCCCTCTTAAATTGCAACTTTGACCACGAACCAACTCCTTGTGTCTGAAAAAGCTGAACATACACACAATCCGTCTTCCTGGTTTCGACAACTCCGTTTTTAAACAAAAGACGATAACTCATTTGTATTGAACATTCGATTATTCTTCGTAGTACGAGGGGTTTCCAAACAAAACTTTGACAATGCGGCGTCTTGATGCAACACAACTAGTCTCCATGACAATGTCCTTTAACGTTGCTCAGTCCCAATTGTCATTTTTAATTATATTTGATTGCCTAATCACTTTAGTAACTTCCATGTGTACAACGAGATTTACTTGCTTGTGAATGCAAGCGACCCAACCGTATTTCTTGATTGAAGTGAACTTACTTAAAGGGATAAACAGCCTTTTGAAGCAGGCAAAGAAAATCTGCCGTTAAACATTAATGCATAAACCACATGAACAAACAGCATACTTGATAATAAAGATTTGCTAAAAGACGGCCAAACTTCTAACCAATTCGATATTGCAGAAACGAATCCAGAGAAGAGACTATGTATACTTTAAATATAGTTTAAGCACCGTTTTCCTGTGTGGCCGGCAATGTATTTACAATAAGGCGAGATTCTGAGTAAAGGCATAGCTCAAGACTCAAATTGCAACATGATTGAAATCAGTGACAAATCTTGGGTTTGGTGGAAATCTTTTAAAATGAATTATCATACGTTTAAAGCAATGGCAACAACAGGAAGAAACCTAGTAATCTAATGCTTAACCAATAGCCTCTTTTAACGGCACGCAAATCAAGGCAAACACGATGAAAGAAAAAATGAGACGGGGCTTAAAGACAACAATTTTACACATCTATCAAATTATCGCCATCGGTAATTCAAATTTCAAATCCAGCTGGATATAGTTAGGATTAAAACATCATATTCATATTCACAATGTTAATAATCAGTTGTTGTGAAAACACTACAAATTAAAGATTCATTTAATATCTATCAAATGTTATTCTAAATAAACAGGGTTTTAGTTAAATGTTTGGCAAATAGGCTTGACCTCTGTATTGTAGTTGTATAATAAGTATTTCTTTGAAATAGAATTCCATTTCTCCGGATGCTTTGACACGTGGTAATCTACAATTGATATGTATACTTTAAATATAGTTTACGTTCCGTTTCATCTCTCTGTTCCAACGTGTATTGTGCATAATATTCTACTTCCTGTCTTGTTTAAACTTTTTGCTACTGAGCATGTTTCTGTAGCTTTTTGCATAAATATTGCAATTGCAAGATGCAATTAATATAAAATATTGAAAATAGATCCCCGAGATTATGATACGAGTACTTTGTACGTTACTTAACGCATTCAAATGTAAGGAACATTTATTTCCCTGCGGCAAACGACGCCGATGGTCTGTTTAAAATACAATAATTAGTATTGAATAAAGACTTGTTAGTCGAAATACAGAATAACACTTTCACCAGTTTCTAGTCATTTTTTTAACTTTATGGACATGTGAACCCTAATGCAAGCAATAAAATAATCACAATGTGCCAAGATAGACAAAACATGACCGTATAATGTATGCCCAAAGGCTCATCATTAATTGCCCAGGGGCAAAACCAACGTAGGAAGCCATAGATTTGTCGATATCTTGAAGTGCTTGAATGCTCCGTATGTCAGAAGGAGACTTATGAGCCGACACTTCTAGCACATGTGTAATTTTGCAAGCATTCAAACTCAGCTTTGATTACGGACACAACTAAAGAACCGCGCCTTTGGTAAACAAACACCTTGCAAAATCAGAAAATGCACTAAAACATGTTCGGGAATGTCTATTTATGAACAGTACTACATCTTCTCAAAACGTCAATATCTCAATTACATTACCGTCTTATAAAATTACTGGCATTTCAATAACCGACTCTACTCCAATGTATTTTATATGATCTTACGCAAGCCTTATAATAAATTGCTGGACAAGGTCTTTCCAGCCTAACCCAACATTTTACTCAGATGCTTATCTGTTAGGCTTTGCATAACATATTTGCCATTTTAAGAAGTTTTTGTGTTCTGTGCTGATTTACCGCTAGAAACATATAATTAGCACAAAGAACGCGTATCATGTCCCGACAGGTCAATAGTTGTAATTATTGTTCCTTATTAATGGTCTGAATGGACAAGTACTTGTGTAAAAACGATGCAATATCTACATATGTTCGTAATACTATTTTGGTTCAAATGGCCCAATGTCCGAAAATACACAAGATGAAGTGGCCCCAATTGTTTGCGAGAGCTTATTTTGCACATTTGGTAGGGGTAAATCGCTAAAACCTGTATGGTCACTGTCCCTCAGAGTCTTATCAAGTGGTAGCTGCATCATTCGCAAATCTGGGTCCATAATTTGGGGACTGACGGTAAAAGGCCCGGTGGTAGAAGTCGTGATGACCGCTCAAATGTCGTATATTCTCCCATACAGGTCCATTGCCCGACCTCATAGTTCATAGTGTCGGAAGGTCGTGTCGCACGCCCGATCCAGTCGAACTAGATAAGGCGATAACCGGCCCATTGATGTCAACCCCCCACCCCGCGCGCACGTCCGTCGTCGGCAGAGAACCTCTCAGTTGTGGCAGCGGTACGCTTGATGGTGCTGGGCCTAGTCTCGCCATCTTCGACCTTCGACCCTCCTCCACAATAAGTTGTATTTTGTAGAAAATGCAATGAACAATTTACAACTTAGGGTGACGTATTAGTCATGCAAGTCACGATTGTTAAAATTTTGCGAGCACATGGATTCACTTTGTTAAACTTTTTTGAAATATATCTTAAGGTGGTGGGGTACGTTGCTCCGTCAAAATTGACGTTAAAAATAAAATATCTTTCAAATTCTTTGAAATTTGGCCAGAGTGATGTGTCAGGCATGTTTTTCTCATTTTTGCCCAAATGACTTATGTCGGCGTTGTCGGTTAGTGCAAAAAGACGCTATCTAACACGATGCCCCTTTTTACGTTTTTACTACAGTTATATAACTAATACAATATGCATTTTCAACAAATGTGCAAATTATTTAATGTGCAGAAGATAAGCTAAGTGTCATTAGATAGTTGTGCACGTATATTTACGTTCAACGGCTGGCCTTGAAGTGAAAATAACTTCCTTAAATGCACGGCACTTCCTATATTTTTTTTCTATTATTTTATAGCCTGATATTCAGCCTTTCGTGTTATGTAATAAAATATATGTTTAACGTTGCTGACGTCAACGTTGTTTTGATGTACGTTGTTGTAATGCTGGCGTTAAATTTTGATATTTTGAAAATTGAATGCAAAAAGGGCGGTATGTTGTCCAATAACCAAGAAAGAAATGTTAAAATAGCATTTAGCAAATGCAACGGAAATATGATTTTCTAAAACAAAATGTTTTATGATAGATTTTTCTAAAACAAAATGTTTTATGATAGATTTGCATTAATGATTGATTAATTTTATATGTTGCATGAATGATTGCACATGATTATGCACATTCACGTGCATGCGTTTTGGTAAAGGTAAGATATATTATAATTTGCGATCATCACCTATACATAAAAATGTTAAATAACTTTTTTAAGATATATATCATATACATGAGATCATAACCATTTAACATTCCTGGATGATAACCAGTACTCTCATCAAATGATGCTCCGAGTGGGGATTAAACCCGGGACCTTCTGATCTAAAGTCCGATACGTGCAATCTGTGTTAGCAAGTGCGCGTTTTTGTCGAAACCGTGCACGTGCTCGATAAAACCGGAAACAACGTCATACAAAATACAAATGCAGAAGATCGATGCAACTAAGCAGAAGACATGATTATTCGCAAGAAAAATGGAAAGTCTACTAAAGAAAACACCAAGAAACGGATGCAGAACCTCGTATAGATTCGTAAGATAGGCGAGTGTAACTTGGAAGGAAGACGAGTTGTTGAGTTAAAGATTTTAATAGACGGTTGAAAAAATGCTGCAAGTGCGCGGTACAGTTGTCGCTTACGAACATAACATCAGAAACTAAATACGGTCTTGGGAGTATTCTTCATATAAAATGCATGCCATGTCTGGCTGACAACACAGTGCCGACTGGAAAACGATACAAGGCTTGTGATCACAAAACCGGAACTCGATGCTTTGATGTAAATACAAACGTTGCCAGGAGTTAGATAAGAAACGCCAGTTTAACGCCACACAACACAGGACTGTAAAACAGAAAAGGCGTCGTATCGAGCTAAAGGTAGATACGTTTATAAAGTTCAATCATCACATACACATGGTACATATACGTCCCTTACAAATAAGGATATTCCCTATAGGATTTTAAATCCCGTGATATTCACATGTGTAACCCATCGATGTTAATTAGTGTATAACTATACATTTATAAATCTAGCGAATGGATCTCTTAACAATTTCGCCCTTTCACATATGGTAAAAGTAGACGAGCGTTGGATTGACAAACGTACGTGCGCCATGCGCCCTATCGGGATGCCTCAAGGGTATACCATTAGAAAATGTGTGGTTTTATTTTTTGCTTTGTTTACAGGAACAGCGGATTCGCAATGACACGTCTGCTGAAGTGCACGAGGGGAAAACATATGAAACCGCAATCGATTCAGCAGACGACATCACACCGGACGACATAGTTGAAATCCCACCGCCACTTCTTCCCCCAAGTATAAGGCCGTCTGTGTCTGCCCCGCAACCGGATACTCTCATAGTTTTCGACATTGAGACCACGGGATTAGGTACCAAAATTTTCAGCATTTCTTACAATTTTCCAGAAAAAACAACATTAACGTGTTCTTCAGTCAGCGTAGTATAGATATATTGTCCTTATAACTAGGTATTTTATATACCCGTTTAATAATTCTTTGTGTAATTCCAGCACACGACAGTGACAAAATTCAGCTGTCGGCTATGCATTTGGATTCCGGCGACACGTTTTCGGCATACATGAGACCCGCCGGTGGCCGTATTCCAAACACCATTACATCGCTTACGGGAATCGAGATACATGGAGAGGAAATGTTTTATAACATGACACCGGTTGGGTCTACGGACGTGTTTACTGGCCTGTCTACGTTTTCTGAGTGGTTGAAGAAATTTAAAAACCCCGTCCTGATAGCCCTCAATGCAGGTTTTGACACTAGAGTATTAATAAATAGCTTCCTGCGTTGTAGTGTAAGCCATTCGCATATTCATGGTTTTGCGGATAGTTTAAAGCTGTGCAGAGCAATCTTTCCAGGACAATCATGCTACAAATTATCTGCTATCGTGCAAAACGTATTGAAAATTGACTTCAATGCTCACAAAGCGGAAGCTGATGTTGCCGCCCTCGGAGCCCTGCGTCAAACAGTTGACGCCTCCCTGCGTCAAACAGTTGACGCCTTACCACAGAAGCTGCAGATTTTAGCAGGCTTAAAAATGAAAAGAACATCCTGCGGACATATGATATTTATATCATTGCAAAGGTATTAACAAAATCCGCATCAAAAGTATTGACCGGTACTGGACTGCACGGGAAATTACTCCAAACAGCGTACCACCGTTCTTGGTGCGATGGACTATCTGTAGTACTAAAAAACAGATTAGTTAAATCGGCAAAACCAATCGCTGCTTTATCATCTTATTTTTCAGAATTATATATGTGAAATTTTGTTAAAAAACAAAACAACTGTGATACATATTTTCTTAACAATTATTATTATTATTATTATTATTATTATTATTATTATTATTATAATAATAATAATAATAATAATAATAATAATAATAATAATAATAATAATATTATTATTATTATTATTATTAATATTGTTATTATTATTATTAGCATTATTGTTAGCATTATTATTATTATTTTTATTAGCATTATTATTAGCATTATTATAAGCATTATTATCAATATTATTATTATTATTATTATTATTATTATTATTTTTATTATTATTATTATTATTATTATTATTATTATTATGATTATTATTAGTATTATTATTATAATCATTATTTTTATAATTATTATTATTCTTATTATTCTTATTATTCTTCTTCTTCTTCTTATTATTATTATTATTATTATTATTATTATTATTATTATTATTATTATTATAAGCATTATTTTAAGCATTATTATTATTATTAGCATTATTATTAGCACTATTATTATTATCTTAACAATTATTATTATTATTATTATTATTATTATTATTATTATTAATAATATTATTATTAATGTTGTTATAATTATTATTAGCATTATTATTAGCATTATTATTTTTAAAAAAATCTTAGGATTATTATTAGCATTATTATAAGCATTATTATCAATATTATTTCTATTATTATTATTATTATTATTATTATTATTATTATTATTATTATTATTATTATTATTATTATTATTATTATATTATTATAAGCATTATTATAAGCATTATTATTATTATTAGCATTATTATTAGCACTATTATTATTATCATTATAATTATTATCATTATTATTATTATCATTATTAGTAGTAGTAGTAGTCAGTATATAGACGTTTAACGATTAAATATGCTAGTTCATTATAACCAATGACGTCGACGTTCAACGGAACATAAAGTCGTTTACTTTTTGACATTACGTGTTGTTTGTATTGTGACGGTTAATATTGCAAAAATTAGCCCGAAAATCTCAATTTTTTATTTTACATTTTGAAAGTTTGAACATTTGGCTATAACATATCAAAAAATAGCCAAGTGGACCGCCGTCATCTTAAACACTTATTTTGACGTTGATGACGGCAAGGGTACGTTAAAAAACGAAGAAAATGAACATTAAAAATGCGAGTTTTTCTGATATTTCTAATTTATCTTTCTTGTGTGTGCAAATATGAAAATGAAAACGTATTATGCTTGTTTCATTGTATATTTATAGCAATTTACATGTTTTTTCGATGAGATTTAAATATTTGATGACGCAATTTACCATGAAATTAAAGAAATTACGGTGCCATATAAGATAGCCGATTTTTGCACTTACCTTCATCGGAAAGGTATTTTGTTTCGCGTAAATGATTAAAGGAAGCTTAGCACTTTATGCTGACCAATTTTAAGTACATTTAGAAAATATTTATTTTAACGTCGAAAATTGGTTGAGCAACGTACCCCACTACCTTAATAAACGTCTTTTATAAATAGCAATTTATAAATCACACACTTTTTATATTTTTACTGTCATTTGAATATTGTTTCATGATTGTTTTAATATGGCGAGCACATGGATTTACTTAGTTAATTAAACTATTGAAATGTATCTTAATAAATGTCTTAACCAATGTATTACTTTCATTAGAATAATAATTACCTGCCTAAAGTGATCGATCAATATACCCTTTAACAATGTGTATCACTTGGCGAGTAGATGATTTTACCAAGGAAAACAACTTTTGTTACTTTTTTTGATAATAAATATTTTGCTAATAATTACTTAGGCCACAACAAATTGATCATTTGTTCTACGGATTTTGCCAAAAAAAAGTAGGAGCGAGCGAGCGAAAAAAAAAAAAATACTTTTTTTTTAATTTAAGGCAAATCAGAGGCGAGCGCAAGGCGAAAAATTAAAAAGTATATTTGTTACCAAATTTATCATACAATTATGTCAAGAAATGCTTTCTAATTGCAAACATAGGTTCAGTTATTAATGAAAAGTTTTTGATTGTATCACAGTGACATGAAAATCCCTCTCAATATTTAACAAATGGCAATAAGGTCCGGTGCTTTACTATTAACTTCAATTTAAACGTGGATTATTGTAAAGACAACATTCCTCATAGTAACATACAATTATTCGAAGACCAAAAAGAAAACTATTGTATTCATTCCGTAACTTACTATTACAAAAAAAACATTTTAGACTTGTAAGAGTTATTCATGATTTGAGCATTTCTAAATATTGGGTCAGGTCTAAATTTGAACCTCTTGAAGCACATGATTAAATTGGTGTCAACTACTAGTGACTTTGACATTTCAGAAGATTGAAAATGTAAATAACACAGAGAACATATCTAAAAAAGACACTGTGGATTAAATTGCGGGACAACATAAATGAAGCAGTATCAAACAAATCTGCAAATGTGGCACCAGTCATTATATTAGAGCAGGTGGTGGAATAAAGATATTTCCCTTTAAAGAACCCGCCTTTACCCCGAACCTATGGTTTATAGGTCCGTGCCATGAAAAAGAATATCATGTCGGCCTCCATAGCTTCAATGCCCATAAGAGGGTAAGAGTGGTCTAGTGGTATAGGTGTCCGCCTCTCACCTAAGAGGTTGTGGGTTCGATCCCCACCAGGGGTACTTTCTCATAGCTTCTCAAAAAACGGACACAGTACTGGTTTCTGCCCAGGAAACGGACTCGAGAGTGATTCTATAAGCTATCAGCTTTCGTCACAATCGAGCTAAAAAAAATAGTATAAACCAATGCCCATAAGAAACAGGCCACTTTAATTACAGGCCATTTTATACAAATGGATCAAAGAATACAAGTGGATAAAAACGAAGAATTGAGAAAATTAAAACAGTCATTTTACTTATAAAAGGTTTTATTTTCTGATTTTACTGATGTTTTTTTATACTGTCCATGTGTATGTAATGCACTAGTCAATTGTAACCACGCCCCAAGGTCCAGGGAATAGCGGGGACTTTGATTTTCAGTCCAGCCAACCCCGGGTATATCCACTGCATTCACCCGGCACTGTGGGGCCACCTGGAAGGTAAAAACTTGGCCCATTTCCCCGACTATCCCTGGTAAACCCCAGGACCTGGGGGGGGGGGGGAGGGGGCGTGGATTGACTGGTTCATAAATTCAATGTACAGGCTGTTTCTAAAACATTTACAAGTCCTACTATTTTTATCTGTTTATAACGATTATGATTATATGAAAACTGAGAAATGCATTTTAGAAAATTTAAAAAATAACTCACCAAAACATGTTCAATTGTGTTAAGTCGTGTGTCCGTGTATTTTAATATAAGTTTTGCACTCAAAATCCGATTTAGTTATTATTTAACACAAAATTTTGAGTACAAAACAATGAATTACTTAAAACACACATAGATAATTATTGACTTCGACGCTGTAAAACTGTTGTTGTTTACTGAAGACTGTAATCCATTGACTTTGACACTGATTTTCATTTAAAACGTGTATTTTACATTACGAAAACTGAAAGTAACCCGAAAATTAATACCGGAAATAAATAACAACGGTGCGTCCTGCAAAATATTCCCGAAAAAGACTGTCAACAAATATCGGCTGTTTTGCGGTTACCCGGTGTGGCATGAAATTCTTAAGACCCGTGAAATAGGTCAGACTTACCATACTGCGCATGCGCAGACGGCGGTCAATGATCATCGAGTAATGGCCGTGAGATATGCAAGATTCGTCACTGCATGCGATGAATACTCGACGATTAGAGGAATTTAAGGGAGATTTCCATTTGATTGAATGAACTTACACCCATTATAAACATCATGTTGTTACAATTTATATTTTAGCTTCAAATAGGTCAAATTGAAACATGAACGTACTCAAATATGACCTGTCAATCGTTTCTGGTTGTCTGGTATGCACCACAGGTGTCTGCGCGTTGTTACCACTAACCCCCAACCCCCCCCCCCCCCCCACTCCATAGAACCCCACTCCCCCAAACTATAACTCTCCAAATTGTTTTTAAAAAATATCTAAAAAACATATCCAGATGTTGTTTTAACATCATATTCTGTCTTAAAACTGCACTCTCACAGATTGACTGTTTTGACAACTTTCTTAATGTTTGTCTCAGAATCAGTACAGTCATTGTCTTAAAACCAATTGTTTTCTTATTTGTGCTTATAAATTGATGTTTAATGGCGAAGTTGACGTTGAAGGATTAAATTCTTAGTAAAATAACTTCAGAAGATAGAGGAAATTCAGAAGTAAACAAAAAAAATAATATGCGCGGCCAAATAGTAAGTGCGGGCGCAAAAAAAAAGTTGTTTTTTTTTTTTCGTTTTTCGAATTTTAGGTGCGGCAAATCCGACGAACAAATGATCAATTTGTTGTGGCCTTAGCGAAATATTATTATCAAAGAAAAAATGATAAAAAATATGTTATTTATTTATTGCTTATTATTAATAAGCAATAAATAAATAACAGTTCTTTATCACATTTTTAGAAATAGATTGTTATAGTTAGTATCATAACAAGGAAATTTCCGTACAAGCGTTTACAAAGAAAATGGCTTTTGTTGATTCCTTTGATTATAATATCTCGCTTATAATATGCAATAATTCAATAATAGTTTTTCTTATTTAATTGTTATAAAAAAATGTACTCGTTAGAATCAGAATGAGAATTTGTGTGTATACACCGACCTTATTATTCGCCTTAGTCTTTCTGAAGATGCTGCTTGGCTATCGATTGAGGTTATATACGTACGCTCAAATCCGCTGATTGGCAAATGAGGTTCGATTAATACAACCACGTGTTAACTAATGCGCCAATATTAACGGTAAACAGAAAATGAAAGTTATATGTACAGTTATGAAAAATTGTTCCGATAACGAAAAGTTATTGTACAGCAATAGCTTCTAATATTTGAAAAAAAAATCAATGAAAATATGATGGGTTGCGTCGAGGATATCACCGCGAAAGTCACATTACCCGACGATATTTTCATTTCCATTGTCATATTGTTTACTGTTTCAAAAGTTCTACAACATTTCTTAGACCTTATGCTACACATTTATGCTAACTTTTCCCCAAATCGCCAACACATAATATCCGAGTGATTTGTATGTACTTGAAAATATAGGAAAATCAAGCGGAGTTATTTGAGTCATTTTTTAAAGTAAACAAGATTGGCTACACAAATTAATACCTGGATGTATTTATGAGCGTCTGCCATAAATAAAATGTTAACATGTATACATAGATATCTGCATTGAAGTGATTTATAACATCACAGTGGGTCGCAACACCTCTGTGCGGTCCCCAAAAAGTTAAACAGTATTTCTCTGATTAATGTTTACCTTTACAACTTCGCATACAAGTGCGTTTTGAAAAGGGTTGTTCCAATAACCCACTCCATGTCCTCAACGACTACTTAGAAATAACAAACAAGACAATATCATTTCAAAAATTCAATTATTTCAAATATTGAAATGCAGTGGACATTGACTGATGTGCATCATAACATACAACATTACATATACAATTAAATATAACATATTTTTTTTAAGTCACTCGATAATATCATTAACTAACAATATATGTAAGAAAATGTAAACATTTTACACACATATCAGATCCATCAAATTTCAACTTAAACAAAACGCTGTTACTCAGTCAAATGTCCAAAGCTGTTTGACTTTCAGCGCCAAAACTCCTCGTGCAACATGAAACTATGAACGCCACCTATCGGACATTACTTTCAATAAAGGGAAATTAATTTTCTTCTTATTCATTCCATTCAAACTAAGAAAATTATATTTCCTTCGGCTTTGTGTTCTGAAATGATACGATTAGAACTGGTCAACTCTGAAATGAATATAACGGTTTTAACATGCACTAGATAATCCTGCATATCATCCAAGTTTTGGGTACGCTCGGGCATAAGTTTATCTATGTGTAAAGTGTGGAGTGTTCAAAACAAAGACTGGAGTTAAATATATGTGTTATTGAGATGACTGAGATTGGTATTATTATATTTTTTTAACATAATAATAATAATAATAATAATAATAATAATAATTAGTATTAGTATATTATTATTATAAGTTATTATTATCATTATTATTATTATTATTATTATTATTATTATTATTATTATTATTATTATTATTATAAAAAAATATAATAATAATAATAATAGCAAATATAATAATAATAATAATAATAATAATAATAATAATAATAATAATAATAATAATTAGTATTAGTATATTATTATTATAAGTATTATTATTATCATTATTATTATTATAATGATTATTATTATTATTATTATTATTATTATTATTATTATTATTATATTTTTTTCGTCTTTTGTATCTTGTACCTCATTCATTCGAACACATGAAAAAAAGGAAAATATCATAGCTCACCTTCGCTGTTCTACATTGTTTTCTGCTTTCGATGCCAGTTTTTTTTTTCTTTTTTTATGTATTAATCAAAATAATTGTAAAATTAATGTACCTCATTTTAAGTTGCTTATGTTTTGTTATCTTGTGCTTGTATATAAGCACGTTGCTTGTCCGTCAGTGTTGATATTTATGTTTAGCGTATATTATGAACATTTACAAAAACTAGCTTATTATGTATACCAGATCTTTCTGAACATTAATGGTTAAGATTAAGGGGAAGTAACCAAGATTTTTATTTACACTTTGCTTGTATCGATTAATTACCCTGACACAACTCATGCCTTTCTTGTATGTTATGTATTTTAAGCCAGTGGCCTTTAATTACTCAATAAACTGTTGACTTGATTTATGAAGACGTTCACATATCTTAACATATACATTAAGCATTAAATTGATAAATCGTAAAGGGAGATAAACAGACGCCATATCTTCAATTACTTTAGACGGGGGACGAAGCTGTCAAGTTGTAATTTACTTCCTCTTTCGATTTACTAAATGGGAACGGCAGGGCACAAATACCAGAGAGTTCCCGTTTCCGAAACGGGTTCAACAGGGGACATGAGGATCAGACGCTATGTTTGCAAATGTTTCCAAGGTTGTTTGTTTTTCTTATTTACTAAAGTACTCATGTTCAAGGTTGTCATGTTTATCTGATATGTGTCATTGTACTGAATTATCAATGTGTATTATGTTTATAGTATAAATGTATATCAGAAAGTTGTTTGATAAATGACATTTCATTCCGATAAATCAATTATTCATTCACTATGTCGATTTCTTCTGTATGTACCTCACAAACAATATTGAAACATTACATCAAAACTACCTTTTTAATGATATAATTGATAAATTAGCAAATGTTAATATCCGGGTCGATATGGAATGAGTTAGTCATGAATTAAGGCAATAGCATGTTTGATTTAAACGGACGACGGACATTGTGAACTTATAATCAAAATTAACATTTGTTAAATAACACTATCACTATAACGTTCTGCGGAGTGAGATATGCGATCAAAAATCATTAGTATAGAGGACAGTGTTGATCTCGCATGAGTATATAGGACAGTGTCGATCTCGCATGAGTATATAGGACCGTGTCGATCTCGCATGAGTATATAGGACCGTGTCGATCTCGCATGAGTATATAGGACCGTGTCGATCTCGCATGAGTATATAGGACCGTGTCGATCTCGCATGAGTATATAGGACTGTGTCGATCTCGCATGTGTATATAGGACCGTGTTGATCTCGCATGAGTATATAGGACCGTGTTGATCTCGCATGAGTATATAGGACTGTGTCGATCTTGCATGAGTATATAGGACCGTGTTGATCTCGCATGAGTATATAGGACCGTGTTGATCTCGCATGAGTATATAGGACCGTGTCGATCTTGCATGAGTATATAGGACCGTGTCGATCTCGCATGAGTATATAGGACCGTGTCGATCTTGCATGAGTATATAGGACCGTGTCGATCTCGCATGAGTATATAGGACCGTGTCGATCTCGCATGAGTATATAGGACAGTGTTGATCTCGCATGAGTATATAGGACAGTGTTGATTTCGCATGAGTATATAGGACAGTGTTGATCTCGCATGGGTATATAGGACAGTGTTGATCTCGCATGAGTATATAGGACCGTGTCGATCTCACATGAGTATATAGGACAGTGTTGATCTCGCATGAGTATATAGGACCGTACTGATCTCGCATGGGTATATAGGACCGTGTCAATCTTGCATGTGTATATAGGACCGTGTCGATTTCGCATGAGTATATAGGACTGTGTCGATCTTGCATGTGTATATAGGACCGTGTTGATCTCGCATGAGTATATAGGACCGTGTCGATCTCGCATGAGCATATAGGACCGTGTCGATCTCGCATGCGTATATAGGACCGTGTCGATCTCGCATGAGTATATCGGACCGTGTCTATCTTGCATGAGTTTATAGGACCGTGTCGATCTTGTATGGGTTTATAGGACCGTGCCGATCTTGCATGGGAATAGAGAACCATGTCGATCTTACAGGAGTATAGATGACCGTATAAATCTTGCATGAATTTATAGCACCGTGTCGATGTTGCATGAGTATATAGGACCGCGTCGATCTTGCATGAATATATAAGACCGTGTCGATCTCGCATGAGTTTATAGGACCGTGTCGATCTTGCATGTGTATAGAGGACCGTGTCAATCTTGCATGAGTTTATAGCACTGTGACGATCTCGCATGAGTAACTAGGGCCGTGTCGATCTCGCATGAGTTAACAGGACCCTGTCAATCTTGCATGAGTTTATAGGACCGTGTCGATCTCGCATGAGTATATAGGACCGTGTCAATCTTGCATCAGTTTATAGGACAGTGTTGATCTCGCATGAGTTTATAGGACCGTGTCGATCTCGCATAAGTATATAGGACCGTGTCGATCTTTTATGAATTTAGGACCATGTTGATATTGCATGAGTATAAAGGACCGTGTCGATCTTGCATGAGTATATAAGACCGTGTCGATCTTGCATGCGTATATAGGACCGTGTCGATCTCGCATGAGTATATCGGACCGTGTCTATCTTGCATGAGTTTATAGGACCGTGTCGATCTTGTATGGGTTTATAGGACCGTGCCGATCTTGCATGGGAATAGAGAACCATGTCGATCTTACAGGAGTATAGATGACCGTATAAATCTTGCATGAATTTATAGCACCGTGTCGATGTTGCATGAGTATAGAGGACCGCGTCGATCTTGCATGAATATATAAGACCTTGTCGATCTCGCATGAGTTTATAGGACCGTGTCGATCTTGCATGTGTATAGAGGACCGTGTCAATCTTGCATGAGTTTATAGCACTGTGACGATCTCGCATGAGTAACTAGGGCCGTGTCGATCTCGCATGAGTTTACAGGACCCTGTCAATCTTGCATGAGTTTATAGGACCGTGTCGATCTCGCATGAGTATATAGGACCGTGTCAATTTTGCATGAGTTTATAGGACAGTGTTGATCTCGCATGAGTTTATAGGACCGTGTCGATCTCGCATAAGTATATAGGACCGTGTCGATCTTTTATGAATTTAGGACCATGTTGATCTTGCATGAGTATAAAGGACCGTGTCGATCTTGCATGAGTATATAGGACCGTGTCGATCTTGCATGAGTATATAGGACCGTGTCGATCTTGCATGAGTATAAAGGACCGTGTCGATCTTGCATGAGTATTTAGAACCGTGTCGATCTTGCATGAGTATATAGGACCGTGTCGATCTAGCATGAAACAATTAGAATAATGTATTTATATTTCCGCTCTTTATTTTCGATAGAAAGCTTGGTTGCTGATTATAGTTTGTAGTCAAAAGTAAATGACACAATTATTGAATTTCTAAAAATAAACAAATCAGGAAATGTCATCGACAAATATTTGTTATTTCAGTAATCTTCGAAGACATGCTCATTGCGACATGTAGTCTGATGTTACAAAAACTATAACCTCATATAAACTGACCACGGGCCATATTTCTATGTAGAAAAACTACCCCCACTAGTACTGACCCCCCCCTCCACCACACAGAGAGAAAATACCCCCTACTCAAAGATTACTGACCAGTAAATAATCCTTACCCTAGAGTGTGTATTATATATTAATTTTATGATCGTTATGAAACAACATTTGGCACAAGATAGTAATGATAATGATATTAATTACTCATTTGACTTTCATGGAAAAAACACAAACGCATATAATTTTTGTGTACTGCTGCTACTACTACTACTTCTTCTACCACCACATTACATTAAATATTTGTAACGTTTTACAAATAATAAAAGGCATCGTTTGGGCTGTGCGCTTATTTTGGGCTCCTCCTTTTGCTGTAGAACATTATATATGACATTATTATAAATACAATAACGTTGGGCCAATGCCGTATACAATCTTAGGTTCCAAGAAAGCCATTTATACTCGGTAAACAATGTTTAAAATATAGAATACAGTACTCTATTGTATCACAATTAATTCTACTTTGTCTGTTTAGGCGTCCTTTTTGTTAATGAAAGTGCCAAAACGATTTTGGACAGAGGACTGCCTCGGTTTGGTAAGTGGTAATTGGACAGCTTGAAGATTTTAGGCAAACCCAAATTTTGCTTTTTCTGCCCTCTGACCATTCGTCAGAAATTCGAAGAAAGAACAAATGCAATATCAATTATTGAGAACTGGTATATGTTGCACACTTGTATGTGATGTTAATACTTTTTCAGACTGCTTGGAGTGCATTGCGTTTATTTGTTGCTGTGGACGGTTGACAAAACTCTGGAAATATTTAAAGTAAATGTTTAATTGTTCATTATATGTTTTTGTTTGTAAAATATGAACATACTAGCGTTTGTTGCATGCACGTATAGATGAGCGAACCTTAAATGGCTTCCTTTGCAATACAAAAATCAAACTTTAACAAAGACCATGTTAAGTATTTGTAACAGTTAATAAAAAAAAACCAGCATCTTATTAAACGCCAATCCTAGAAACTATGTTAATTTTTCAGGATTGCTTCTCGTGATTTACATTTGTCATTCAGGACATATTGTTGTTTAATTTTGTTAACATTACTTAAGTATAAGTAGTTATTAACCAACATTTACTTGTATCTACACTGTGATTTATCTAAACTTACAGGATTGTTTACAGTCCTTAACATTTTCACAGTTATGAAAATTATTACCGAAAGCATTCTGCTTGCTCTTGGTTATTCTATCTAAAAAGTAGTTAGAGTATTCATTTTTTTAGTAAACGCTATGCCAAGTCCAACAAACCTTCCTACAATGAGGAAAATGGAGAACTACAATCTATCAAGTCTGAAAGTGGCTTGGCCAATTTCGAAATAGTTAGTATGCAGGTACAACTGGATCAGAAAGACAATGAGATACATGATCTAAAAGACAACGTTCGAAAACTTTCACAAGAAAAACGTCAGGCAGAGATGGAAAAGCAAGATGCTCTAACTAGGTAAGTGGAAAGTTGTGTGGCAAATAACTTTGACGGAAAGTTCATTATCAAGCTTATGCAAGATTACCTTTTGGTGCCACCTGTAATCCAACTCTAGGCACCAAACGAAAGGGTAAATGTTAACAAGTGTCTAGGTTATGGGTTATAGGCATATGTTCATTGCTACTAGATATGAGGTAAACCGTAAGGGGTTAATCTGGAGAGAGGGGGTCGAACCTGTAAGCGATTTTAAGTTTACAGTTGTGTGACTAATCTTTAGATAAGGTCAGCATGAGATTCACTGGCAAAGTGTCGTTAATAAATATATACCATTGCAGATTGAGCGAGGTTATCTCAGTAAAGCTCAGGGACAACAATCCAAATATCGCGGATTTAAACGATCCTAACAGACCCACAAAGCTGGCTGAGATGTTCAGTGAGCTGTACGACAATGAATGGACTGCCCTTTACACAGTATTGGAGAAATCTGAAGTCAAGGACAAACAAATAATAGATTTCCTTCTCGATGTTTTTATGGTAAAACTATACAAACGAATTAACTTGAATGAGCACCGAGATGAACATTTATTAATGTACTTGTAAGAAGAAACATACTTACGTTCAGAAGCGTTGCTTTCAACTTGGCATCAACACAGTTTTATAAACAATATTTTGTGTGTTTTTTTAGGAATCATTTACATTTTGCAAAACGGAATTTGATACCAACTGGCAGTTAGTTACAGGATGGTATTTGGACGAGGTGAGTCAAATACTTCTTTTACGCTAGTTTTAAATCAAAATGTAATATGACAATAAGCAAACGTTTACCCCTTCTTAATTTTTCAGAATTTGCCCAACAGCCAAGCTTTGAAAAAGGCGTTAAAAGATGGCAGGAAGGCAATGGTTCCTCGACTCCTTACTGAAATTGAAAAGGTATATTGTTATATTTAGTGATATTGTATTCTTACTCGAAGAAATAATCTTAATGACCTCAAAATATAAAGACATTTATACCAAAGGTCAAGAACATACAAATAGAAATCTAGTAGTGCATAGATGTAATTAATAGAAACTTATTTTGTTCATTACAGAGATTTGATACCTATCTTTGTGGTTTCTGCAAGAACGCAAGTATCCGGCCTGTTTTGACAAGTTGTGAAATGAAAGAGTACGTATCCAGTTGCGTAAAGTTGAGTTTGCTGATGAACGCGAGCGATCTACCGATAGTCGTTGACTGTCCTGGCTGGGTGCCATGCACACCAGACTACCATTTGAAACAGGATGAACACTCTGGTGTATTTAGACAAGTAACTGTCAACGCCGAAGGTGATGAGAGCAAAACGAAAAGTACATTGGATCTTAAAGATAGGCTGGATTTCAACAAAGAACTGTTCAAAGAATACACTGTTCGAGGGAAATACGTCGAGTTTTTCGTGTGGCCAGTGATGTATCTACACGATAACGGTCCGGTGTTGACCAAGGGAATTGCTCAATGTGCCGAAGACAAAATGGTATCAGATGATGATCATCGATGGGAGTGGAGGCAGTCGACCGATATCGTATAAACAATATGACTAATTGGTAGATACTTATTGACCCAAGATAAGCATACACATTGTAAATAAATATTGAAAGGAGATGATGATAGAATATGTATCTTTACAACTTTGAAGACGTATGTGAATGTGGCTGGCACAATATAGTTTCACAAAATCTTTACAGACTAAATCCATATGATTGAATAGTTGTCTTGTATCATTTGAGACATACTAGAACCACATTAATGACTTGGTTCATCTAAAATTATTAAAGAAAAGTACTTTCAATGTGACAAAACTTGACTTGTATGCTTACTTAATCAATAAACGCTGAATACGTGTTCTTAAAATGCTTTATCGTTTACATGAAAACTGGTTTTAAACAAAAGACGATAACTCATTTGTAGTAAACATTAGAGTATCCTTCGTAGTACGAGGGGTTTCCAAACAAAACGTTGACAATATGTAGATCAGAAGAATGTGGCGTCTTGATTCAACACAACCAATAGTCATTGGTATGTCGAAACGTGGAAGGTCGTCTCAATGGCAATGTCCTTTAACGTTGCTCAGCCCAAATTGTTATTTTTAATTATATTTGATTGCATAAACACTTTAGTAACTTCCATGTGTATATTAAGATTTCCTTGCTTGTGAATGCAAGCGATCCACCCGTATTTCTTGAGTGATGTAGGTGGAAACCGATTAAGGAGCGAAAAACTGTGATGAAAGAAGAAGGTAGCGAATATTCTTGATCACCTATTCAACAAAGTGAACTTACTGAAAGAGATAAACAGCCTTTTGAAGCAGGCAAAAAAATATGCCGTTATACATTAATGCATAATCCACATGAACAAACAGCATACTTGATAATAACGATATGCTAAAAGACGGCCACACTTTGTTTCCCTTCGATAGTGCAGAAGCAAATCGAGGGAGGAGAGAAACGTTTGAAAAGAATGTATACAAGGACTATACAAAGAAGTCAATATGTGGAGTTTTCTGTTTGGCCGGCAATGTTTTTAAAGGCCAGATTCTGAGCAAAGGCATAGTTCAGGGATTAAATTGCAACATGTTTGAAATCAGTTACAATGGTTTGGTGGAAATATGTTCAAATGAATCAGCATACGTTTAAACTAAATAATGAACACTACACGGTCACGCCATGTAGCGTAATTATTAGTCAAGATTGTGTTTACCACCAAAAGAACAACAACAAAACACAACAAACAAAGAAAGAACATTACACAACATTAAATAATCGTCAATGGTAAATGTTTAGGTATACACATTGGTGAAAACTGAGTAAGAGCTCTATATTGGTGATAAAATCATATTTGTGAACTTCCAATACACAGACACGAAAAAACTATTATTGTGTATGTTAAATTACTTGCAACATCAAGTTTACCAATTACAGTGTTTTACGCTATATCTAGCCGTTGTCTTATAACAGGTTGATACACATCATGTTAGCCATCCATTTCAATATTATTAGATCCAGATGTTTTCATTTCTTTGACTCGTAGTTGTGCGTCATATGATACCCAAATCGTTATTATCAACGATTTCAGTTTACATTACAAAAATGTACTTATTATATGCCTGCTTTGTTGTGCTTTTTTATAATTGTAAAGAAATGGGCTGACTTTGATTCTGCGAATTAAAACCCGTTTCATCTCGTGTTTAAAGAAAAAGCCAAGCCTCAGTTACAAGTATTATTTTAAAGGGACTTTACACCAGATTGGCACCAAAAAGAAAAAAAAAATCTGTTACGAATCTCAGGACAATTATTTGATAAAATGTTTTACTCTTTGATATCATAATTGTAAAAGAAAATTGAGTCGGGGACCGTGTTCTAACCGGTGTGGCCAAAATTTCAGTCCAATGTTGTTTCCACTGTGTTACGAAGGTTTACACTAACCGTTGGGCTATTTAAGCTATATATTTAACATGGGTAATATAGCGTGATAACATCGTCGCCACTCACGCATAAGAATGAATTCTACTAGGTATACATACCTAGTAATCTTTTTTAATGAAAACAAACGAAAGAAACTGCGACAAATAAATTAATTGTAAACTATGTCGTACTTCAATTAGTTAGTTACAATGCGTTGTACACATAGATACCAAGTTTATGTCAGTTTCGACAATTATTTTATTTTTCGCTATTTTATCATACGGTGTGTAGCCCTTTTGATATAAAGGTCGAGTTCAGTGGCATTATCATTATATGAATTTCACTAGAAAACCACAATTTGAAATTGCATATCGTATTTACGTGCAAAATCATTAAATGATCTGTATTAAATCAGTTTAAAAGTCCTCTTGAAAGTACATAACTTGTAGCTTGTTTTTAATAATAATTTATTTATAAACAATTGGATGATTTTCAAAGGCGGTGACAAAAAATGGACGAGTAATTATTAATTTGGAATCAATTTATAATGAGTGTAAAATGTAGAAGTACGGACAATGTCAAATTGTAAAATACAAGGCATGCGTGTACCAGGAAGGCAAATGATGGTCTTAGAGGGAAAGGAATTGCTCAAGGAGTAAATGACATTAAGGCTGAACCCAGCGTTAAATCATGGAGCATGGTGGAAATAATAACTTATCTGTTTAATGGCATGGACCTTGTTTTTTAAATTAAAGTTTTTAAGAACGATATGTATCATAATGATTTAAAAGTATGCTACTATAAACAGTAAACTATTATCAAAATGTTGGATTATTAAAAAAATATACCAAAGGAAAATGAGTGGATAATATGCGTTCCGGTCCAATTTATAAATCGAAGACTTATTGTCAAAATATATAAGAGATGTTAAGTGTCATAAGCTCAAAACAGTTTGTCTAATATTTTCTTTATCAAACACTCTTTTTTTAAAGCAAAGATGTATGTTATATATGATCTGTGTTTAAACACTATATACATTAATGACACAATACGTTAAAACTCAGTCGTTACTTATGACATGAATCCAGGAGCAGATAAAATATACAAAATGTTGAGATAATTAAATAACTTATTATGCATTAAATGGGTCTGTGACGCGAAACTAATCTGCCTAAAGACTAACATGGAAAAGCGATTCATCGCGCAATCGCGGCTTAAAAACTAAAACCGAAAATACACACGTCACCCAGATTTACCATGAATGATCCTATGCATAAGCATTACCATGTTTTATCCACTAATGTAAAACGGATTATATCAACGGATTGTCAACAAGACAAACCTCCTATGTAGAGGTGTTTTCACTATACACCAATTGATATATTCGATAGATATATGTTCTGCAAAACATTACAGGCAATAATAAAGGACGTCAGTATAAAAGTCATTTCACAGACAGACATTTTGGTTGTACATAAACTCTATGAAGAAGTATAAACTTAAATTACATATTATAACAGTGTACTAACAATATGAAGCACACAGCAAAACTAATTGTAAACTAATTATAATATAAGTGTTTACAGATGCATTACCATTCGTGTAACCACTTATCTATAAATAGATTTATACAACTGGTTTTCTACTTATTGTTTACGAATTTCACTTAATAAGTAACTGGTTAACATAATAAGATTCATGTTACCACTTAGCTATACATGCAGTTTTGGCTTATTGCAGTAACTGGTTATTTAGTTATGGGTTCCGAATTTCACTTAATATTTGGTAACACGAATATAATTACGTTAACAAGTTAGTATAATACTTATTTAATGGAATTCGCAAACCATAACTAGATAACCTGTTAGCGCCTGAATCTAGAGTGCATTTATAGCTAAGTGGTAACACGTATCTTATTACGTTAACTAGCTAGTAAGTTACTAACTGCCCCACTAACTATGCATTAGATGAATTCTTCTTTGTTTGTGTACCCCATTAAAAGGATTTTGATAAGTTTATAAACGTGGCATATGCATTTGTATGTTTCTATTGTGAGAGACTGATTTTACATTAAGACAATCAGAAAAAAAATGCATGAAAAAAGGCGCAATTATTTGACTTCATGATCAAAACAAAAGGCATATGATTCGTGTGCACAGACTCGAATCTGGCCGTTGGGATGTACTATTTTATATTGTTTATATTTCTAATTTACCATTTTATCATAATATAGATTAACCAAAGTTAATGTCTTAATTTTTAGAAACTCTCAGAAAAGTTTAAAGTTTAAAACTTGAATACATGCAAACACCTATCAATTAATGATTATATCTTGAGATGTCTACTTTCGGTTTTCATTCACGTGATATAATAAAATTCATGTTCGTAGAGTGTAGTTGCATTTAAATTCCTTTCTCAATGGCTCTGCTCTCGAGAGAGAGACGCTATATAGTGTACTGGAGTTAACAATGGTAAGGAAATGTTACACTTGTATTTTGTGTATACATGTATATTATTTATTCTATATATATAAGACAAGATGTACCATTTTCACTATCGTTCATACATGTAGCATATTATTTACTTCCGGTTTGATTGATTAAACTGACTAAGATAACAACCCTCAACAATTGTTTAAAGTTTATTTATAACATGCTTTGTTATTGTTTTGCAGAATTGAAACAAAAATAACAAATGATAATCTGTTGAAAGCCGTATGTTTTGCAAGGACGTGCTTAATTAAGGCCAATCATTTTTGTTGGCCGTTACTTTTGTATTTGACTAAGACAAAGTGGCTTACTGGTTCAATCGAAACATATGTTATTGCTGTAGTAAGTTATGTTTAAAGGATGACAAACACAGTCTGGAGTTAAATGACGATTTAACCTTAATATTTGATAGAAAATAACAGTGCCGTGAAAAGTTAACAAAAAATATTTTGTAGAATGTTTTTATAAAAACAGCAACATGTAATGATAATGTGCACCAATTTCAACTCGTAATGCAGGCCACTCGTGCTATTTAAAGTTAATCTTTCTAATCAATTCCGTCCTTAAGCTAGTTAGATAAGAGTGGCCCTCCATTGCATTTAAACGACTAAAATTGTCCTTATTGAGCTTTGTTATTTCAATAACTAATATTTATTTATAAAATTAATACTAATATCTTTTCTAAATACTTGGGAAATTAATCAATATCGTTAACAAACCACTTAAGGAGTTATCTTTCAAACACAAATATATTTATCATTCACTTTTAAAGCACTCAAAACTTGTTCCCATTTGAAAAGAAGTGATTAATTTTATAGTATCAGTGTGGTTATTGTTTACGGTGTAAGCGAAAAAAAAGGATATAATAGTGAGCATTGATTTGTGTGATGTGTTAAATCGGTTTACTCTGTTTATATCATAAGTAAGATATGTTTGCATGATGTGACTTGTGCATGGTCAATTAAACTTCCTCATTCGTTTTTAAAAGGGTAAACCACTGAAGAGAAATAAACAACACAACCGAAGTTGGAAAGGTTGGGAAGGCTATGTAAAACGACCAAACACCGATAAACAGAAGGCAGCTCCAAACACGTTTATAGAATGTCGGTGAACAGTGATTTGAATTAAACATAGCTGCTCTTATTAATTCACACGTTATATGTTTCAACAACACAAAACTTTTGTTTCAGATACTGACTTGATACTGTTGGTGCCATTCAGAAGTATGGGATGGTTTGCCCTTTTGAAGTGGTGGCCATTTGGAGATTACATTGCTTCAGGTTTACCTCCGCTAGCAGTGATAACATTGTTGTTATGGGGAGGTTTGGAAATCTTTGCAATTTGGAAACGATTGTCATTTAAAAGGCGAAAGCAAGTTAGTATTACTACTTTTTCAGTTATATCTCACACACTCTTCTGTTGGCAAAAGTGTACGTATGCATGTGTACTTAATACATTTTGCAATACACAAAGCAAAACGTGTGGGTGAAAAAATACTGCAAGACAATTGATCGTTAATTAGTAGTGCATAAACAGCAACTACAAACATTTTCAACACCTCAAACCGCGCCCGCCATGCGAACGTATTTTAGAGATACTATATAAACTATACTATAATTGGTCGGTTGAAGTGATTACAATTGAATATGTACATGCATGGATGCTTTGCGCGAGTGGTGGTTTTGAGTTTATCTGTACTCGGACAAGGCCCATACTGCGAGTGCCCCGGTAAGATTGTTATCCTCATTTAACGTTCCTTCCGGGAGACGATTCGAAGATTAGAGGTGAATCGAACCTGCGACCCTTGGACTGACAGTCAAATGTGTTACGTAACGATCGAAAAAGGTCGGCACTCGAATATAGAGCGTGAAATTAGTTTTTACACTTGTTTGTCATAATATGTAAATGTCATTGAGGCCAATGAATATGATTTGCCCCTTGTATTAAGATTTGAGAACTGAATATTTCATATCTGACTGGATTACAGAAATGCGTCCGGAAGCAATATTTAGCAGCATAATGTCAAGATACTCAAAACAAATTATTGTACTGATCGCAATTTTTTTTTAATTTACAATCTTTAATGTTGTTCTTAAGCTTAATAATGAGAATTAATCGAACCATTTTACCATGTAAAACGTGTTTGTTTACAACAACATGTGTGAATACGTAACTGTGTGGAATGATTTTGCTAGAATATAGATAGTGTTTTATCATTTAACATAAGAAATATCACTGTATTAAAATTTACATGTAGCAATACATGTTTAATGAGCCGAAGGCTTCGCATTACAATAAACTTTGTAATGTAATGTTATGTTATGTTATATATTATGTTATGTTATGTTATGTTATGTTAAGGTACCACTTGACCACGGATCCGCTACCCGATTTGCTCGAATATAAACCCGACTCCAGTAGTTGATTCCACGTGGTACGTATAATTATACACCAAGTCGGTTTCTTTTATGTGTGAAATCGATCTCCAGGCTACAGTTATTGAACTGAAGTTCACTTGATTTAAGCAGAGTTAAAGCCACGATTATTCAGTGTTTCAAAAACACGGAATGATAGGTTCATTTGTAAACAGTTATAATGCATTTAACAACCGCGTCAAGAGTTTTTTTAGCATTAAGGGGACTCTTAACTTCTAAAGGATAACGCTGTTGAAAAGAGGATCATTATTGGCTTGAAACTCCATTCAAAATAGTACAGATAGGTCAGTTACTGTATAGTTGCGTGTTCGTAATAACAGAAAAAACTCACATTTGACGTCAAAATGAAGTTTGTGACAGAGACCCTTGATTTTATTTTTAAATATTCACAATGTTATAAATGTATACTATTACGTATCGGAACCGTTGAATAATAACTCGGATAACATTTTTTAAAAGACACGCAAAAATGTTTTAGTGCCGTTGAAGGTCAACAAAAAATGGACGTGTTTTCTAATGTTTCTATTTCAGACTGGTTTTACCATTGACTTCCAAAAATGTTGAAATGAATAGTATAGAAGACGAAATGGCAAAACGGAAACGAAAGTTTGAAAATATGCTTGAAGGAAAGGATGACCAAATTGACGAAGGCCAAATGAGGTTAAAGACTATGGAAAGACAGGTGCCTTTCAAGAGGATCTTATACAGAAAGATAACGACATAAGCGAGCTACAGAAGGAGAACAATAAACTCATTTCAAAACTAAAGCGAACTGAACAAAATCTGCGCGACACAAATAAGGAGCTAGATGACGTTCGAGTCAGGGAAAGCGACGCTGACACAAACACAAAACAAAGAGACAACCAGATTAAACAACTACAGATGGAAAAAGGAAAACTTGATTCAATACTCAAGCAAACTGAACGAGAGAAAAGTTACCTTTATAACGATATCCTAACATTAAGAAAACAGCTTCACGACACTGAGGAGAGACTGATTGAAGTTCGAGAGCAGATTAGGGAAGCGGAATCAGAAAAAAAAAATCAGAAGGTAAAGTTGTTACAATTTTTTCTATATATATATTCTTAGCTCCGGATTCTCACCTCTCGAATACATCTGTTCAGTCCTAAAACAGGTGCCCTTTGGTTTTAAACTTCACAAATTGTTTAATTTTAAGTAAACGCAGTTTGCTTGGAAATGTCTGTTACAGACATATAAAAGAAATTATATTTGTATGAATTATCATAAAACTGCCGTCTAAAATACAAAATGTTATTCACTTGTATTTACTAGGTCGGATGAGATGGTGTCGGTAACTTCTTATGACGAAAATCCTGACATCGTCCACCTCAGCGACGAATACAGACCTACGAAGCTGGCGGATATAGTCAGTGAGCTTTATGACGGCGAGAGAACAGTCGCTTACACGGTCATGGAAGACAAAAACTTTCCAGATCGACACATGATAGACTTTCTACTTGACGTTATCATGGTAATGATTTATGTTTGAATTTTAAAAGAAAAACGCTTCTATTTGCGTATTAGAGTGCTTTTTGCTTTTAAAAATAACAAAATTATAGAATATTAGTTCATGTCTCCAGTATTAACATTACACAGGCATATACTTCCAAAAACAATACACACTTACAAACACAGTTCGCTTTAGACTACGAAGCATCTGAAGAAAGGTCGAAATTAAGTTCCGGATAACTTTGACCTAATAATGCATTCTAGGAATCTTACGTTTTCTGCAAAAACGAGGTTGACAACAGCTGGAATGTCGTCTCAAAATGGTTTCTAGACGACGTAAGTTGAATTTCAATGAAATAGACATTTCGATATGTGTTTCATATGATGTAAAGATACTTAAAGATGGTTAAACCATTGTGCGGTAGTTTTCTCATACATTTGTCATGGTTCTTCTTGAAAATATGCGTGCACAGTGTCAAATGCAGCAAATGCGAAATGCGCTCAAATATGGAAGAAAAGGGATTGTTTTGAAGCTGCTTCCGAAAATTGAACAGGTAAATTAACATGTATACATATGGTATAAAGTAAAATTTTAAATAAATGAGTATTACCTATCATATATGATATATTAATATGACAAAGTTGAACTATTATTCCTTTCAACTGATTTATTTTGCAATACCTTCGCTATTCAGTTTAAAAACAATTAATCATTTGTTTCCGATTATATAAAATACATTAAGTTTAAAAACGTGATTTGTTTTTGTCAGAAAAACACGTCATACATGAAAGGTATTTGTCGACATGAGTCTCTTAAAGAGCTGCTTTCAAACGAAGACATCAGAAAATACATGGTTCTTTGCTTAAAGCTCACTTTGCTGATGAATGCAAACGATCCGCCTGTTCATCTTGAGTGTTCTGGATGGAAACCGATCAGAGACCGGCAAGAGGAACAAGAGGATTTATTGCAGAGCGCAAAATCCGCCGTTGATGCAAACAACCTTAAACCAGCAACATCGCCGACAAATGAAGACAGTGAGACACATAAAGAACACATTTTCGAGAAAAACTTTGAAGAACACACTGAAACGAACAGAGAAGAGCTTGAAAAATCTAAGTACAAAGAGTACACTTTCAGAGAAAGACATACTGTTATCCATGTTTGGCCAGTCATGTATCTGCACAAAGGTGGTCCCATTCTGAGAAAAGGAATTGCTCAACGCGTAAAGGACAGTAAGGCTGAGCCAAGCGATAAACCGTGGGCTTGGTGGAAATAAAGTAAATGCATATGACAAGATTTTGAATGTCATTGCCCTTGTTTTTAGGCTTAAGATAATTATCACTATTTGGTATCATGCCTATCAAAACAAAAATTAATATACAATACAATATTTTGAAAATAAACAGAATGGAAGTGTGTGTATGCTATTGGTTATGCCCTTATTTTGTCGAAACAAAAATGATTGTCAAAATATAGAAGGCAGAAAACATGGTGTCCTTATCTTAACCCAAATATTTTCTTCTCTAGTTCCCAAATATTATTTATCCGTACATTGCATATTTTCCTTTACGATATTAAAAGAAAAACCCTAAAACATGCATGCATGTGTGTGCTCGTCAGGAAGTATATACTTATTTCATGTTTTATACACACTCTTTTCCATGATATACAAAATTTAAAAAAAACATTTAAAAATTGGCTGATGTGTCCATGTTCTTATACATAATTGACTTGATATAAAAATGAACGAAATCCGATCAAAAGCGGAAAATGTTTATGAAACCACCACTATCTGTTTGACATGCGTTTGCTAATGCAGCTTTCTCTCCTGCGCTTAAACCTTAGAAAATCGTTTATCTTAAAAATCAAACACAGTTAATTAAATTCTTAACGATAGTACATATGCTTTCTTTTTAAACATTTTACGTGTTTAAGTTACTTTGAAAAGTCCAAAATATGCTGCAAACAGCTTTTTTAACATCGTTATCAAGGTTTGGTCATTATTTTTTAACTTTTAAAGTATTCGTTATATGACTGTACCGCCAGTTACCAACCGTCGCCGTACGAATATATTTTTTTTCTTCAGTGAATTTCTACGATTGTGGGAAACTGGGGTATTGCAGGACTCTGCTTCATCCATGTGTAGCGGTTACATATTTGAAGGGACCCGCGTGATGTTTGGTTGACCATGTGCAAGCCATAAGGGTACCGGGATATTCCTCCCGACACCACTCGGCGTCCTTGCGGCTTAATTGGCATTTAACACGATTTAAACTTATCGTAAGGGGCTTTTGAGTGTCTCGTATGTACATCATATGATATTCAAATACTTTAAAAATCGTACGAATGCGATTTTACTTCATTTTCATAGTTTTCGACCAAAAGTCGTACGGCATCTGTTAGATTGCTGCGGTGTCTATACGGTGTCAATGCGACTCTACCAGTAGATATATCAACGACACACGAAGACGCCCGAAGGATAACAACAGTACTCTTTCAGCTGCTGTGAGATTAAGAAAATTTCTCCGAAATTTTGGTCCGCACGAGCGCATTATCACAATACACATACATGGATATTCATTTTTAGCAAGAATTACTCTACAGTTAGTTCAGACCCGACTGATTATACCTGTACGTCGTGCTGGCACGACATTGGACATTCAAAAATATCATTCGTGCTGGCACAACATTGGAAATTCACAAATAAATGTCGTGCCAGCACAACTTTGGACATTGGATATTCAAAACTGAACGTCGTGCAAGCACGACATTGGACATTGGACATTCAAAAATGAAGGTCGTGCTGGTACGACATTTGACATTGGACATTCACAAATGAATGTTGTGCCAGCACGACATTGGACATTCAAAAATGAAAGTCTTGCTGCCCTATATAGCGTCTGTTCATATCAGTAAGAAAAACGTTCATTTTAAAAAGTTAAAAGCTAAAAAATCTGCAAAAGATTCTCTTTAAATTCAGATTGGTTTTCATTAAAACGCATGTTACGGACAGTAGTGTAATTATATTTTATATAAACCCAGTTGAAAATGATATGTGGACTTAAAAAGTGTGCCTTGTTAATTCATACATCATCAGTGTTGATGTACCCAACATACCAGATTCTTTTATCTTTTATCGTGTTTGTTAGGATTTATTGTTTGTGATTGATCGTCGATAATGATAATGAACAAATAGAATGTGCATTTCAGTATGTGTCAATCTACCGTACCAGAGAATAATTAAATTATATATGAATCGGAAGGATTTTTTTGAGAAGAACTCTCAATCACTATTCTGCGGCCTTTCAATGCAAGTTTTTAAATAGTCATTAAGTACCTCAATTGTATAATATAATAGCTACTCGGACATAAATGTGACTTAAGGTAAATTTCGCACAGCTAAAGTTGTCAATTCATAAACCATTTGCGATAATGCTACATTTTGATGTATGGTGATCCCATATTAGTTTTGGTATTATTTTAAAGAATATTATTAATGAGTTAAAATGACCTATGTCTATATTAAATGTAATGTTTTTGCGTGTTCTTGCAAGTTTGTATTTTACTCCTTATCTCAACTGATTTTGCCAACAATAAAGGCCAACAATTATTATTTGTATACTTGTTGTCGGTTCATTATTATTTTTTTCTCTTAACATTAAACCCTTTCATTTAATGCCAAAATAATATTTGGTCAATATTCATAGACAATTTTACGTTTTATTATACACCATATTCTATCAAATAAAAGCCAAGTTTGATGCTGTTATTTTACGCAATAATTTGAACGGACAAATAACCACTGCGTCATTATCGCTGGTCCAAGATTTCGAAAAAATACATATGTCTACATAAATAAAAGCCTTAGGCGATCCTTAGGAAACCTTGAAATAATCCTTCAGTGTTTCTAGATTTGACAATAAAGAGCGTGAGAAGGTGTCCAAGTATGCAGGTCATCTGGTAGTGGTCCTAGTTTCCAGGCCAGCCCGTCACACCATAACTTTCCAAATGTTTCAGATTGAAGCACTGCGCAATCGTGAGCTTTTTGAAAGCCAAATGTCCAATGTCCAACATTGAAACAGAACAGCATGAGAAATATTAGGATGATTGGTTTATTATTGGCAGCAGAAAATCAAACAGTTCAATTTCAAAATAGATGTCTAGTAAAAGGAAGCGTTCAAAATTCAGAAGAAGACCGTGATCGAAACATTAACCCGAAAAACGTCACTGGATGTTTGACGTGGTACACACCTAGACATTGATCAAAAACACTAAAGACTTCTGATTGAATTTAAACACTTATTAATAAATAATCGTGCTAATATAAGACCAGAATAATCCCCTGCTTACTTCTCGAAACCAAAGCTCAATTTCTATTGAGAAAAATAATAAAACACTACAATTTTAAGATAATTATGACCTTCAAAAACCTAAAACGGGCAGGTAGGAAGGCAGGACACCGAGATCAACAACAAACCATAATTGCAGCCTACGTTAAAAGCATCGAATGGCACAAACACGCCGCCGACACCCTTATATACCCTCCACGAGAACCCCGTACCTTTACAATTTACTCACAAACAGACGACCATTCGCCAATTTGGAAACGGAAACAATTATATATACTCACTTAAAACGTGAGTTAACCAATTTTTCACTTATTTTAAAATACACCACCACACAAACAGTTTCAGGAAATGATACTTTTACTTACTGAAATCTGTTGACATATAATTTTGGAAACATATATCGATTTGATTGAAAGGCGGCTGCGAAATATCCTTCATTCGATTTTATCTTGACCTCATCAGCGCGATATCGACTCAATAATAATAGACCACAATTCGGAACATCTGCTACCGTACACAGACACTTTCATATTAGAACAAAACTTGGTAAATACTTCATAATTAACGTTAACAAATATGTCATGGCAAACCATAGCCAAATCAATTTCCATTTACGACATTGAAAATGAAAACATATATGTCTTTATTTTAGGAAACCTGCTTGAAGCAAAAGCGTTTCATACAGTGTTGTGATTGTTGGGAAATATATTTTCATTTCTTCTCTTCTATTTCGCTTTAAACAAATCATATTCTAACACATTGGTTTGGGAAACATGCTAACTGTATACGTATTTGAATTTTTACACTTTTGCATAGATCTAAATATGGCCTCTGATGAATCCGTATCCCAGATTTTAACGTATTCCAACATCATCCCTTTTAAAATACCGATAGGTATGGGGTTCTTATTGTTAAGCAATTTTTACTTATACAGCCTGAAAGACATGTTTTAACCAGGAATCGTCACATGAATTACTTTCATTTACAATAGTTACTATGATTGTTATAGTTATGGGGTTCTTCTTGTTTGTGGTCTAAACGACTGTTACTTATACAACCTGATAGATAAGTTTGAACCAGGCATCGTCACATGAATTACTTTCATTTGCAATGATATGGGCCAACTTAATCCTATAAAATACAGAATTTAATTTTTATTGTCTAACTTTACATTCTTGAGTGACTGTTACTAAATATAGACACCAGTGAAGCTGGTAAATTGTTCACTGTTGATTTTTGTACACCATACTCTGATTGTTCTAAACGGTTTAAGACTAATTACGGACAATATTACTTTCTCTGCCGGGAGAAATAACGTCATAGGCTTCTGACAACAGCTCCGCTGGGTGATTGGAAACAATCTGACAAACACCAAACGTTCCCTGCCATCTTGCACATCCTTACACTTCCAAATATGCTTTCTGATCACAACAAAATATAAGTTATAACAAGGTGTAATAAACCATTGTTCGTTTCCACTTACCCGACTGACCCTATTTTTTCCCCCCGACCCTAATCTTTTTGTTAAAGTGTGAATTTATTCGTAATTTCCTAACCATTTTAGAACCATTTTGCTTTTATACCATTTAAGTTCTCCTTGCAACAGTAGGTAAGCCATACGTTTTCATTTGAAATTTTCGTACTATTTGTACATCTCCACACGTTGGCATCTTCCGGTGAGAGTGTCATAAATTCATGTAAGTCTTTATCATCATAAATACTTGAGGTTTGTGATTCTACATTCGGTGTTTAGTTGGTGGTATTTTCTTCTATGACGTCAAAGCTATCAATTATATCTTACGAAAGTAGGTCATTTTCATGGTAGTCAATTTCTTTGTCAGTGCACCTTCTTATTTCCTGATATCTTCTGAATAAAGATAAAATAAACTTTTTTTCGAAGCAGGAGATTTAACTGGAGTTACGGCAGTTGTATTGTTTACCTTCTAGAATGGCGATTTTATCGTGTTTTGACTGTTGCCTTTCTTAAACAGGGGATGTACATGAAACGGGTTTGGATAGTGTATATTTTGTTTTATATACCTTCCATTTGATTGTTGTCATTCCTTCATCCATTGCATATATCCACCTCAGTTTGTTAACATGTGGGGAAATGTGCGTGGGCCGATTCCGTCTCCAACAGAGTTGGCGGCCTTCCCAAAACATGAATTTTACATTTTTAAATCGATCAAGTTGATATATAATAGATGTTTTATGCATTATCGTCACAGTTGAGATAGAAATTCAAACAATAAAATAAAAATAATCATGTTACCATAAAGTAGTAAAACATACCGTTGAAACATAGCTTTCTTTATAAAGCTAAGAAGAAGTTCATTCTCTTTTAACGCTTGTTTAATTTCTTAAATATAACTCATTACTAAGAAATACATACAAAACAAAAGCTCACGGCACACGAAGCATTTCAAAATTCTGTCTAGTTAAAATTTTGGCCAAGGGGATTGCATTGTTGAAATACAAACAAATCAAAAATATTTCAAACGTGTAGAACCAGAAAAAAGCATAATCTTTTATAGGCTTAAAAATATGTTCATATATTTTCTGTCAAAACAATAAGTTGACATCACTTACTTGTTTTTACGGTTTTGACCCGTGGTGACCAATGTGAGAACCCCGCTGAAGTCACATGATTCCTCACCCTACGCTATCCTCACTATTCTACTTTAACCATGCTATAACCAAAGTACCTAAGGCGATTAACCCTTGCGAAGATTTTGCGTTTGTTCCTTTTGCTCTTGTTTCCCTTACACGGCATGTGTTAGTCGTATGCGTATTAGAGCTTTCGTGCATCAGTGTATAACACTGACACATGGGGCCCCGTTTAACGTCTTTCCCAGGAGATGATTAGCTTGCTTTGGTGGTAAAGCGGTAAATCGAACATGCGACTCCTGAGAAAAAGATAGGCCTTTTAATTTTCCTTCAGTACATTAACACCTTTCAGGGCCACTCAAAGTCTATATGCATATGCAGCCTAGCTTAGATGAATAACTCCTGCTTTGCTCTAGCGTAGTTTTGCGGGTTTCATTTCCCCTGCACCGCAAATCAATACACCGGGAATATGCTAATTTTAGATAATTTTTGAGGATGCGATAGTTGCCCCCCCCCCCCCCCACACACACACACACACGCACACACACACTCACACTTACCTTTCTCAATGTTGTGTCTGAAAAGTGTTGGTATTTGGTTATTATCCTATCAAGTACTATCTCGCCTTGACTTAATATGATTTCAGCTCGTATAACATTTACCCCTTCCAGTGTACCAATTCCTAAAAGAACATTTATGGTGCCCCCCTTCGAAGAAGAGGGGTATATTGCTTTGCACATGTCGGTCGGTCGGTCGGTCGGTCCGTCGCTAGACCAAAGCTTGTCCGAGTTAAACTCAACAATTCCTGGACGTATGGACATTAAACTTTACATGAAGGTTAGGCCTGACCAGTAGATGACCCCTATTGATTATAGGGGTCATCTGATTAAAGGTTAAGGTCACAGTGACTTTAATGATAAAAAGATTTTAAAACTTGTCCGAGTGATAACTGGCAAGATGATGACCATATTGATTAAAGGGGTCATCAAATCAAAGGTCAAGGTGACAGTGACCTAAAGTGATAAAAGAGATGCAGTTGGGTTTGGCCAGTAGATGGCCCCTATTGTTTTTGTGGTAATCGGGCCAAAGGTCAAGGTCACAGCGACCTTGAATGGTAAAAGGTTGGCCGAGTGATAACTCGATAATGCATGCACCCATGGTCCTCAAACTTTACTTGGAGGTTTGGCCTGACCAGTAGATGATCCCTATTGTTCTTGGGGCCATCGGGCCAAAGGTCAAGGTCACATGACTTTGAATGATAAAAGGTTGACTGAGTGATAACTCGACAATGCCTGCACCCATGGACCTCAAACTGGACTAGGAGGTTGGGCCTGACCCCAATTAATTTAAGGGGTCATCGGGTCAAAGGTCAAGGTCACAGTGACATTGAAAGCAAACTTAACAATTCTTGAGCCCATGGTCATCATACTAGACATGGAAGTTAGGCCTGACCAGAAGATGACCCCTTTTTTAGGAGTCTTCAGATCAAAGGTAAAGGTCACAGTGGCCTTGCATGTGAAATGTTTTTCGAGTGATAACTCGACAATGCCTGCATCCATGGCCCTCAAACTTGACTTTGGGGTTGTGCCTGACCTGTAGATGACCCCTTATGATTTTAAGGACATCGGGTCAAAGGTCAAGGTCACAGTGACCTTGAACGAAAAGAGCTTGTCTGTGTGATTACTTGACAATGCATGCGCCCATTGCCCTTAAACTTGACATTTAGGTTTATGTTGACCAGCTACTGAGTTTAAGGTCATAGAGTCAAAGGTCATGGTCATAACTCATATTCATCATTAAAATGTCTTCATATTTTCTTATTTCCTGCTGTTAAAAGAATATTTTTTATCTGCAAATATCAGTCATCATCTGAACATGATTAAAATCTGTACCTTCTATCCTCACACTGATTTATTTATCATACCTGTTGTGTGACCCTGAGTGCGTATATGCATCTTTTGAATTGCATTTGTTACTTTTTCGGTAATGTTAACCAATGAGCCTTCATTCAAGGGCACATGACTATCTACTTTAGCCTCAACATTGCTTATCTTTATTTTGCCTACTAAGATGTGTAAAATATGTGTTCCATATAGTCACGATCATTCTGTTCGTTTACATCTGCATGTATCTCATTTGTGCACGAGCATGTATCCATGTCTCATGTTTCTGTTCTTTGCTTACTAAACTATGAGCACTAACATCATTCAGTTAGAGACCTGGGTGTCTTGTTTAAACTATAGGCTTCCAGCAATTAATATATATATCTGACATTATAAAAACACAAGTTAAAGGTTGAATCATTTTAACATTTTTAATTCATTATTTCAATTTTTAATTAATAAACATTCATCTATAATTCAATCAATGCTTCATGCACACATATTTGATTTAATGTTATATAATGTGAAATTGCCTTAGGCCACAGTAAGATCGCAAAATTTAGTATATATGCTAATGCTGAAATTCTGTTGACACTTGGGTTTATATTCAAAAAATTAAAGGTGTAAAACTTCATAAACATGCAGGTTCACGAACGTCCAGGAGACATCACGGGCTGAATTCCGCTGTATTCTGCGCATAAACAAATAGTTATTTCTAAGGCTTTGAGACTGAACGTTCTAATCATTAGGCCTAAAAAAAATATGTCTGTTTCGGGTAACCCGACCCTACCTATAAAAATGCGCCGACCCCAACTATTTTGTTCCGTTTCTGAGCAAAAAAAAACATTCGTTAGCGAATAGAGAGTTACGAAGGGCGGATAAATGCATATTTTAATCAGAATTATTGTTTATATGATAAAACAAAGTCAGGCAATGACAGTAATGTAAGAAAGACTGCCATGTGCAAGAAAACACTCTGAACTTACTACAGATTTTGAAAAAAAAATAAAAAAAATCCCGACCTACCCTACCTAGAAATTTTGGGAAGGTTACTCTAAATAAACAATTATTTTTTGTTGGCCTTACAAAAACATATAATCAACCACTACCTGAAGTATTACTAAACTACCACTGTTATTAATGGTCAAATATTCAAATATCTATCGCAGGCAGAAAATGTAAACATACATGTAATACTGTTTATAATCCGAAGACCTACATATGTGAATACAGACATGTATACTTATAAAGTAAATTATCTAACGTTGATAAACATGTTAAAACGTTGATTAACTTAACATATTTATAGTTTACGATATCTACACAATGAAAGCAGGGCGAAATACTTGCATATATAATTGTACTTAAAGCATACCTCTCCCGGGACATAAGATGGTAGATTTATATGTTAAAGCAGTAAGAGTAAAGAGCAAAGTACGATGTTGATTACCTTTATTGATGTGATCAAACCCCACAGGTTACTATATTTGTAAACAGTAGAATCATGAATAACCGAGAAAAAAGCAACGGCCCCTCCTGTTTAGCTGTAGAGATGTATTAATTATATAAACATCGGCCAGGATACTATTTTTTCTCAATAAGTTTCTACATAGAATGTTTACATAAAAGACAACGAAAATTATATTTTGTAAACATTTCAATGCCGAATACATTTTACAAAACAAAAACACACACGCACGCACGCACGCACGCACATACGCTCGCACATACACACACACGCCCACACAAAATACATGCATATACGCATTTACACACATACAGAGTGATGGGTTTTTTTCATGAACATTTTTTTTTAATTATTGTTGTGGCTACTCACATGTCTATTTTTTTAATTAATCATATAAGATATCAAGTACTCTCCATTTTTGTTTGTGGGTCTCATAGTTGTCATGTATTTGTCAAATGTTTTTTTTCTTCTTTTTAATCTTAGCTTCAGGATACTAATTCTGCAACTTCCCAAAAACAGGAATTGCTCACAAAACATTTAATTTATTGACGAAAATAAAGGATTTTAGTAAGAAAATATCCATATCACAAGCAGACATTTATTGCTGCAAATTGAAAATAAATTGTAAAAAAAATCAGAAAATAAAGAAATGTACTCATAAATTGTATAATCTTACAATGAAGGTACATGTACAATATGCGATACACAATATTCAATGTGTATACACATGCGCAGCTGACAAAAAGAATATAAAAATAATAATTTAACCATAGAAATCACGTACAGGAAATTTAATTCTGTGCGGAAAGAAAGCTTCAAAAATATACAAATGCTTCATTTCACTTTATTATCATATTCAAAGTGTTTTATCTTACAAAGCTATTTTGCCTACGTACTTATTTTGGGACAATATACATTCTATCACATGAAGTTATTTGAAGTTATGGAAACCTAGCGAAATGACCGCCAAGAAAAATGCTTGATCAGTATTAGAATTTAAATATCTAAGTATGACAATTAGAAAAATGCATTAAAAAGGCACAGTTAGTCAGTTAATTTTTTAAAGAGGTATTCTCGGAGTTCATGTGATCATATTTAGAAATACAAAAAATAGCGGGTTGGATTGGGTAATGTTGAAGCCTTATATTACTCAACTACCAAAATGCAAAAAATGACAACACAATTGATTGCTCTCTTTCAAAGTATATTCCACCAAACCATAACGATTTACAAGACAGTAACAAGAAACATTCAAATGTTGACCTTTCGTTCCAATTCCGTTCCTATGTTTGAGTCACATGAAATTCTATCAGAGAATCTGTCCACAGTGGTGTATTCATGTCTTAATTGATCACTTAAATATATTTTTCGAAACTTTTAGAAAAAGTTTTACAATTGAATGCATAAAACAGACAAGTAATGGGCCTTTAATGATTATCTTCATGACATGATAGTTTCTACTTTTGGTTTCAATTCACGAAAAATATCAAATTCAAATTCGTGGAATACAATTGTAAAATTTAATGCATTTAACTTCCGTTATCAAAATTTCTACTCTTGAGAAAGACGTTTAATGGGGTACTGGAGTAAACAATGGTAAGGAACGGATACACTTGTACTTTGTGTATGTATTATTTATTCTATATTTATATAAGACCAGATTAACGTTTTCTTTATCGTGAATATATATGCATTTGCTTAACTTCCGGGTTGGCAAATTCAACGATTGACTGCAAGTCATAAGCTTCAAAACAGATGTTTAAAGGTACCTTATTATATTTTTTGTTATTGTTATGAAAAGTTTTATAAATTATTATAATAGATGATAATCTGTTGAAAGTGTCATGTTTTCCAAGGGCGTATTTAATTAAAGCTGCACTTTCACAGATTGAACTCTTTTTATTTTTCATCTTGGAACGAGCTATTTTTTGCATAAATACATGAACATCAGTCATATAAGACTGCTGACAAAAATTAGATCGCAGATTTTTATATTTAAGTTCAAAAATTAATGTTTAATGCATTTTTCTTAAACCGTTAGTATATAACGGTTTAAGCTATTAAACATTATTTTGCGAACGGAAATATGCAAATCTGCGATCTGATCTTTTGTCTGCAATCTTTTATCATTGGTTTGCAGGTATTTACACAAAAAAAATTCTCTTTCCAAGACAAAAAATAAAAAAAAGTTGTAAAAACGGTAAATCTGTGAGAGTGCAGCTTTAAAGCTAATCATTTGTGTTGGCCGTTCATGTTTCTAAGATGTTACTGAGTGAATTACTTTTTTAATCGAAACGTATGTTATTGCTTATGTAATGTATACAAATAATAGGTTCAAAAGTACATATATATATATCAAATACATTATCAACATATAGTTGGCATTAAAATAAAATATAACCGTATTATTCGATATACAATAACGTTAAACAGCTGTTTCACGTTTGCCAAAAAAATGATGATTTATTAAACAAACAAAGACAAAAATGATCGAGCAGGCATCAGGAAAATGTCTTTCTAGATATGTTTGAAAGCCACCCGTGTTATCTTAAGTTTATCTTTCTTATCAAGTCCGTGCTTTAGCTAGTATGTTAAGTGGTTTGCCGCTCCATGTAATAATTACATATTACAATCTAAATAACTTAGATTGTCCCCACAGTGATTTTTCGTTTTGTAAATCTTGTCTTATTACTTGAATGCTGGTCCACGAAACGAATCAATATCCTTAACTAACCACTTTAAGATTGATATTTTACAAGTAAGTTTTAATCATTCAGTGTAGTAGTACAGGCTGATTTACAATTTGGAATGAAGTTCATTGTGCTTAAACAGTATTATTATCAACTGTTTTAGGAGTTCGTGAAAGAAAGTGCGTTAATTAACATTATGTTTCAAAGTTTTGAATCGGTTTACAATACAAATACCGCATATAAAATACGCAAAACCTGTCATGTACATAAATAAAATTATACTTCCTCTTTCTGTTTTAAAAGGGTAACAACAGAAGAAAGAACAAGGGTAAAACAAGTTTTGGAAAAAATAAAAAGAAATCAAACAACGGCATGGAGGCACTTCCAGAGACAAGCAAAGGTACGTAAAGTGTGTTTGAAATTATATCTGACTTTCCAAAATAGAAAAGAACTCATTTAACACGAAAGTAATATCGTTTTAGCCTCGATATCATGGAAACCTTCGTTCTCATGGATACCATGGCTGCTTTGGGGAACTTTGGAACTGTTTACAATTTGGAAACATTGGCCATTTAACAAAAGCAAGTAAGTACGTTTGTTTATGTTCTATTTCATCCACTCAACTGTTCCTATAATTTTTAATAAAATACCAGTATGTGTATACGTTCATAACAACCGCTTAAGCACTCACTAAGCAGATTTTGTAGCTTAAACTTGACTCTCACATTATAAGTTTATACGTCGAAGTAATATTATATCATGTGTAATATCTATGCAAAATGCTTGTAACAATGGATGAAGTGAAATGTTTACATAAATGGAAAAACAAAATTAATGATAAGCATTCTGAATGCCAACATTCAATGAAATTGCAATAAAGTGAAGAATATATAATGTATATACCCCCGTTTCATTTGTAATCGTGATTCCAAAACTTAAGCATGTTTCGGGAAGATCAACGTGTATTTATTTGTAAACAATGTGGTGTTGTTGAAATTTAATAAAAAAACATGGATGAAGCTGTACTGTTTCTATTTTAGGCAGACTTTACCAATAACTATAAAAGAAGCTGAAACGATAGAAGACAAGATGGAAGCACAGAAACGAAAGTTTGAAACTATGCTGGCGGAAAAGGATGCCCGAATTGACGACAGCGATAAAAAATTGAAAATTACGGAGGAACAGAAAGATAACGACATAAAACAACTAAAGATGGAGAACCAAAACCTCGATTCAAAACGAAAGCAAACTGAAAAAATTCTACGAGACACAAAGAAGAAGCTAGATGACGCTGAAGCCAACACAAAACAAAGAGACGACCAGATTGAACACCTGCAGATGGAAAAGGGAAAACTTGATTCAACACTCAAGCAAACTGAACGAGATAAAACTATTCTTAACAACGAGCTCCTAACAGTAAGAAAACAGCTTCACGACACTGAGGAAAAGCTGTTTGAAGTTCGAAAGCTGAAAAGAGAAGCGGAGGCAGAAAAGCACGATGCACTACGAAGGTAAGCATTTAACTAATGTTTCGATATTCACCCACAGGTAAAAATGCTTGAAGAAAATCCAAGTTCCACTTCCGTCCTAGAATATTATTCATTTTATGGTATTCGATTTTGCATTAGATGGAATCTACTTTAACTAAATAAAAATACTGATTTTGCATGGAAATTTTATATTTATACATCTGAAGTACACATACTATGATCGTATTTCTAATAAGTAATAAGAAACCTCCAAAAACTTCTCAGTTTAGCATGGATTCAGTTTTATCACAAACTTATTTACTAGGTTGAGCGAAATGGTGTCAGTCCAATTGCGTGAAAACAATCCTAACATTGTGGACCTAAATGACGAATACATCATTCTCAGTTCGGAGGCCTTAAATAGGTTCCCTTTATTGTATTCAGCTTGACAATATGTTAGCATATGAAAAATTATCATTAAACTTCAGTCTAAAGTTGTATCGTTAAATTATAACCTAGGTTGGATGAGATGGTGTCGGTAATCTTTCATGACGAAAATCATGACATCGTCAACCTCAGCGACGAATACAGACCTACGAAACTGGCGGAGATGTTCAGTGAACTATATGACAACGAGTGGACAGCCGCTTACATGGTCATGGAAGACGAGCAGTTTCAAGATAGACAGATGATAGACTTTCTACTTGACGTTGTCATGGTAATGATTTTGGTTAGAAAAGCTAGAAACGTTAATATTTGCTTATTAAGCGATGTATTTTGCATTTGAAAAACCAACAATGCAGCATATAATAACCAAGCTTATTGATTCATGTCGTCTATGCATGTAGGTTGTATGAACAAAGCACAGTTACACTTGCAAAAACACTATAAATGTACCTACATAGTTCGCTATAGTCTACGAAGAATCTAAAGAATGGTAAAACATGACTCAATATTGCATTTCAGGAATCCTACCTTTTCTGCAAGGACGAGGTTGAGAAAAGCTTTAATGTTGTCTCAGATTGGTTTCTAGACGACGTAAGTTTCATTTTACTGAAATATTTGGATGGTTCATTATGTGTTTGCTATTAAATATTTTGTATGATGCAAATGTGGTTATATTTTTTTATTATGGTGCGATTGATTTTCCATACATTTGCCAAGGGTCTTCTTGATAATATGTGTGCACAGTTGTGACAATTAAGTCATACATACAGTTTATGTTTCCACGCAAAGGGTTTACCGAAAGTGCAGCAAATGCGAAAGGCGCCAAAAGATGGAAGAAAAGTGATCGCTTTGAAGCGGCTTCAAGATATTGAACAAGTAAATCAACATGTATACTTGTATGAAATAAATTAATTTGAATAAACGAGTAAACTTTCTGAAATATTATCTTGAAAAAAGTGAGGAAAATAGTATTCTTTTCAACTCATTTTTTTTAACTGCGCCAAATTGGTGTACGTATACGATTTATCCTTTGTGTCTAAATTCATATTGAGCATTACTTTTCATTAGCATAATACTGTTGTGTTACTTTTTTCAGAAATACAAGTCATACATAATAAATATTTGTCGACATAAGCCTCTTAAACACCTGCTTTCGAGCGAAGACATCAAGAAATACATGACTCTCTGTTTAAAGCTCACTTTGCTGATGAATGCAAACGATCCGCCTGTTTACCTTGAGTGTTCTGGGTGGAAACCGATAGGAGACCGGCAAGAGGAAGATAAAGATTTACTGGAAAGCGAACATTCTGTACCTGAACTTCCTGGTAATGGAGAACAGCCAAAAATTCAAAACAAAGAAGACAAAGATTCGTCCAACGTCGTTGGAACTGACAAGCAAGGAGAAGCACCTACGGGAAATGGTGACTCGGGTCAAGATTTTAAAAAAGAAGGTGATACTGAGGATATCGGGGAGGAAGGGATAGAAAATAACGTTCAAATTAATGAAGATAACAAACAAGGAGAAGATGAATTGGACCCAGAAGAAAGCCAAAATGCAGGCTGCTCTGGTGAATGTCAAATTGACAAAAGCCAACATGTAAGCGGAAACAATGAACACCCTAATTTGACTGTGTCAACAAAACCGTCCGAAAACAAAGAAGGAACTGACAGCATTAAAAATATTGAAGCTGAATTAGATGGGGAAAGAGAAGCAGTTAAGGGCAATGTTGACTCGGGTAAAGATTTAAATAGTGATGACACAGAAAACAAAGATGCTGCGCTGAAAGGTCAGATCAACGCCACACCAGGCGTGATTGGGGATTCTGAACAGGAAAGAATAGAAAACGGCGGTCAAATCGCTGAAACTAAATTAAATTCAGTAAACGATGCAGGACAGAACGTAGACGCCAAAAGAGAAGAGCCTCAAGAAACCCTTGCCCCATTTCAAAGTGATGACGATCAAGGTTCTATGACTGAAAAAATAGCAGGAGAAATGGAAAACAACAAGCAGCCTTGTCAAAAAGCCAGCATCGACCCTGGCGCAGCATTTCCGACAAATTGTGAACATGACACTCAGAAAGCCCAAATTTACGAAAACAACTTTGAAGAATCCCCTGAAACGACTGGGCGTAAAGATGAAAAGGGTATGCCAGAGAGCAACGATCCAAATTCAGAATTTGAGCCGTCTGTTAAACAACTAGAACAACAAAACGATAACTACGATTCGAACAAAATCAGTGAAGGAGAATTAAGTAACGCGGAAACTGCTGTAGCGACAAGAGGGGAGTTTGAAAAAGATAAGTACAAAGAGTACACGACCAGAGGCAAATATACAGAATTCTATGTTTGGCCAGTCATGTATTTGCACAAAAATGGTCCAATGTTGGGGAAAGGAATTGCACATGGAGTCAAGGATAGTAAGGCCGAACCAAGCGATAAACCGTGGGCTTGGTGGAAATAGATGAACAGCATATCCACAATAATGATCGTTGTGATGTTCGTGAAACATCATGTCTTGCCAGGATGTGCATGAATCAAAAGTGAGCAGTGAAACATTGTTTGATAGTGTAATGAATGATTGACGTTTTAAGAGATATCGGTGCCATGAAAGGAATTTGACTGTTGAGTGGATCTATTGTCTCGAATTCTTAGTATACAGACTGATTGACATATATTGGTAATAGTTGTTTAATCTTCATTTATGATAGTATTGTGTATATTTTTGTAACAATTAAAATATTTCCAGCATTAATTAAACTATAATCAGATATGTTCGATTCTATTATTAAGTTACTTATGCAAAAGATGTGGCATTATTGGTGTAAGCTCGATGATCTAGACGCTTTCATCTGCTCCGGGTTATGACAGTCCGATGCGATCGCTTTGTAGTGACTTTTTTACCTTGATCAATGCGGCTTAATGATAAATTATATGTGTTGCTGAACGACGCACGACGACATTCAACGATGGGACCCAAAGTTCCTTACAGTGTTCCATTTTTCACTAACTGTTTATTTTCTATTTTTGCCTAAATTTTCACTGTTTCCTTCAATAAATTTCTGAAGAAATTAACTATAATGCAATTTACAGTTTAAAAGGACTCTCAATGTTTATACGGTCAAAGAAAGAACATTTAATTGTACTATGTTATGTGGCAAAAAAATTGTAACGTCATGGTAAGTCGTCACTAGAAGTTTTAACAAGAATTAGCTTGTATTTGAAAATATATATACTACTCAGAATTTGATGAGGGATCATGTTTTTTAATATAAAGTACATACGTATTTCAAGAAAACAATATATTAACACTAAATGTTATCAAATGGCATTGTTTCAGGTTTCAAATGTCATAAGATATCAGTACCAAACCAATTACGTTCAAGCGTAACGGACTCCTAAACATGATAGGGGTCAAAAGCAGGCGTATATCAGGTTGTCAACAAATTTGGAAAGTCAACAGAATATCTTTGAACTTTTCATAAACCAATGTTAGTAGCGTATGTGATGTCCACGAGCGTCAATAACAGCTTGACATCGCCTCCGCATGTTGGTGATAAGCCTCCGGAGCTGTTGCTGAGGGAGTCTGGCCCATTCCTCCTGAAGCGCTGTTCTGAGCTGAGGAACCGTTGTTGGCTGGACCGGACGAGTAGAAACAGCTTTCTGAAGCATGTCCCAGGCATGCTCGATCGGTTTCATGTCGGGGGAACGAGCTGGCCAGTCCATTCTCTCGATGGTAGCATTTTCCAAAAATTGGTTTGTGATGATTGCTCTGTGTGGGTGCGCATTATCATCCATGAGAATTAAATCAGGGACGATTGCACCTCCATGCGATCGAACATAAACGTCCAGGATCTCGTTACAATAACGAGCCGTCAACGTACCGTTTTCAATTACGTATAAGACTGTTTTCCCATGCATGCTGATTCCGGCCGATGCCATGACTGAGCCCTTGCCATAACGGTCATGTTCGGCGACACAAACTGGAGCAAAACGTTCATTACGTCCCCTCCACACTCTGGAACGTCATTCTGTAAAGTCAATACCAAACTTTGACTCGTCTGTAAAAAGCACTGTGATCCATTCGTTTAACGTCCATCCAACGTGTTAACGTGCCAAGTCCAAACGCTCCTGGATGTGGTATCAGGTCAATGGGATGCGAATTGCCGGTCGTCGTGCCATCAAGCCAGCTCTATGTAAACGATTTCTGATGGTTTGCGTTGAAACTCTTACTTTTGTGGCGTTCTGGAAGCCATTACGTAACGTAACGAAGTGGCGTTACGAAAGCGGTTACGTCTGGCTAAAACCGCAATGTAACGATCCTGAACATCAGGTAACCTTTGCACAACCACCACCATGTCGGTGTTGAGCATTTCCATTTGTTTGATAACGATTCAACATCCTGCAAACTACTCTTTGTGACACATTCAGGTGTTCTATCACAGCCCTCTGAGACAACCCTGCCTCCAGCATTCCAATGCCAACATGCATTTCATCAGGAGTTAAACGTCTTCTGTTTGGCATTTTGAAAACAATGTGGTAGATGGTCCGAGTAAAACGAAGCGAAAAACAAGAAATGACCACATGTTTAAGTTGTTACATGTATGCCATATGGCCTTATTTCGTGGGTATGCAGTTTTTTGTGCCGCCAGTGTACGCGCTGGTAGCAATACAATCAAAATCATCGAACATTCTAGAGGCCTACGAAGGGATAAAACTAATGCTTTGAAATTAAATAAGCATGCATGTAAGTTTTTACAAATTACTAAACAAGTGATCCTTATCAAATTTTGAGTAGTATATTAGAAAGAGCTTCATTTTGCGAATTTCTTATTAATAAAGGTATTGAAAATTGAAATAATTCAATAAATAAAATAACTTCAAAATGCCCAATCACTGCAAGACGTCTGACGTCTTAAAATCAGCGTTGACACGGAAGTTGCGCCTTTGCATGTATGCAAACAGAAGGTGTGGCTATATGCGCATTTAAATCAATTTGCTTAATTATGAGAAGTCGATTGTCTTCAGCAATAAGTAATGATTGTTCAGTTAAATGGTCCTAAAACAAGGTGTTTTTATTATTAGCTTTATAACTATACAAACGCAATCCGATCAAAAGCGGAAAATGTTCATAAAACCTCCACTTTCTATTTGACATGCATTTGGCTACTGCAGCATACTCTTATGCACTTATACCTTAGAAAATCGTTTAATCTTAAAAATCAAACACAGTTAAGTACATTCTTAATGGTAGTACATGTGCTTTCTTTTCAGATGTTTTACGTGTTTAAGTAACGCTGAAAACTCCTAAAAATGCAGAAAACAGCTGTTTTTAACATCATTATCAATATTTGGTTGACAGAAAAACAAGACATTTTTCATGAAAACTGTTATCATTCATTTTTAACTTTTAAAGTATTCGTTATATAATTGTACTGTCACTTACCCACCGTCCCCGTACGAATGTTTCTATCTACAGTGAATTTCTACGATTGTGGGAAACTGGGGTATTGCAGGACTCTGCTTCATATATTTGTAGCGGTTACATATTCGAAGGGACCCGCGTGGTGTTTGGTTGACCATGTGCAAGCCACAAGGGTAGCATGATATTCCTCCCGACACCACTCGGCGTCCCTGCGGCTCCATTGGCATTTTACACGATTTAAACTCATCGTAAGGGGCTTTTGAGTGCCTCGTATGAACATCATGTGATATTCAAATAGGTTACTTAGAAAATCGTACGGGTGCGATTTTATTTTATTTTCATAGTTTTTTACCAATTGTCGTACGGCATCCGTTTGATTGCTGCGGTGTCTATACGGTGTCAATGCGATTCTACCAGTGGATATATCAACGACATACGAAGACGCACCAAGGATAATGACAGTACTCTTTCAGCTCCCGTGGGATTAAGAAAATTTTGGTCCTTACGAGCGCATTATCACAAAACACATACATGGACATTCATTGTTAGCAAGTAATTACTATACAGTTAGTTCAGACCCGACTGATAATACCTGTATGTAGTTAGCTTAACATACGACATTGGACTTTCAAAAATGAAAGTCGTGCTGGCACGACATTAGAAATTGGATATTCAAAAATGAGAGTCGCGCTGGCATGACATTTGACATTGGACATTTTAAAATGATAGACGCGCTGGCACGACATTTTGACACTGGACATTCAAAAATGAAAGTCGTGCTGGCAAGACTTTGAACATAAGTCTTTCAAAATTGCCACGACATTGGACGTTCAAAAATGTTATTCGTGCTGGCACAATATTGTACATTCACAAATTAATGTCACAACTTTTGACATTGTATATTCAAAACTGAACGTCTTGCATGCACGACATTGGACAGTAGACATTCAAGAATGAATGATGTGCCAGCACTACATTGGATATTGGACACTCAAAAATGAAAGTCGTGCTGGCACGACATTTGACATTGGACATTCAAAAATAAATGTTGTGCAAGCACGAAATTAGACATTCAAAAATGAAAGCTGTGTTGGCACGACATTTGACATTGGATAGGTTCAAATATCCCGGCCAGCCCGTCATATCACAACTTTCCAAAAGCCAAATGTCCAATGTCGTGACAGCACGACATTCATTTTTGAATTTCTAATGTTTGATTTCGTGCTAGCACGACCTCTCATTTTTGAATGTCCAATGTCAAATGTCGTGCCAGCACGACTTTCGTTTTGAATGTCCATTTTCCAATGTGGTATGTTTAGCTTTCTTCATACAGCTACTGATAATGATTGTCAACATATGATAGTGATCATAATTACAACACTGTTATTATATCACATATCAACGATAGACTTCCATTGACCACAATTAAGGTTGTTAAAAGGGCACAGTATATGTTGATGTAAAAATATCTTTATTTAAATGCATTATTATGATTTACACCCTAGTTAAGAACGCGCGAAAAAACGCTTATATCTTTTATTTGTTTATAAATCATGTATTTGTATCATTAAATTCAAATGGGTTGAACAGAACAGTTTCTAGATATGACAATAAAGAGCGTGAGAAGATGTCCAAGTATGGAGGTCATCTGGTAGTGGTCCTAGTTTCCCGGCCAGCCCGTCATACCACATCTTTCCAAATGTTTCAGATTGAAGCACTGCGCAATAGTGAGCTTTTTGAAAGCCATCTGTCCAATGCCCAACATTGAAAAAGGACAGCATTAAAAATATTAGGATGATTGGTTTGTTATTGGCAGCAGAAAATCAAACAGTTCAATTTCAAAATGTCTAGTAGGTTTTTCTTTTTCAAAGGTAGCGTTCATAATCCAGAAGAAGACCGTGATCGAAATATTCACCCGAAAAACGTCTCTGGATTTTTGACGTGGTACACACTACGACATTGGTCAGTAACACTAAAGACTTTTGACTGAAACTAAACACTTAAAAAATCGTGCTAATATAAGACCAGAATATGCTCTTGCTTACTTCTAGAAAAATAAAGCTCAATTTCAGGTGCGAAAAACAATACAACACTAACATTTTACGATAATAACGACCTTCAAAAAACCTAAAACGGGTAGGATGGCAGGCATGACACCGACATTATCAACACAACTTAAATTGCTGCAAACGTTAAAAGCATCGAATGGAGCAAACACGCCACCGACAACCTTATATACGCGGAACGATAACCCCGTACCTTTACAATTTACTCACAAACAGACGACCATTCGCCAATTTGGAAACGGAAACGATTATATTTACTCACTTAAAATGTGAGTAAACCAATTTTTCACTTATCTTAAAATACACCACAACACAAACAGTTTCTGGAAATGATACTTGTACTTACTGAAATCTGTTGACATATAAATTTGGAAACATATATCCATTTGGTTGAAAAGCGGCTGCGAAATATCCTTCTTTCGATTTAATCTTGGCCTCATCAGCGCGATATCGACTCAGTATTGGTAGACCACAATTCGGAACGTCTGATACCGTACACAGACACTTTCATAATAGAACAAAACTAAGTAAATACTTCATAAATAACGCTAACAGATATGTCATGACAAACCATAGCCAAACCAATTTCCATTTACGACCTTGAAAATGGAAACATACATGTGTTAATTTTAGGAATAGAAAACCAGCTTGAAGCAAAAGCGTTCTTATAATTCAATACAGTGTTGTGATGGGTTGGAAATATATCTCAATTTCTTTTCTTCTATTTCGCCTTAAACAAATCATATTAAGAAGTCTAACACATTGGTTTGGGAAATATGCTAACTGTATACGTATTTGAATTTTCACACATTTGCATAGATTAAAATATGGCCTCTGATGAATCCGTATCCCAGATTTTAAAGTATTCCAACATATTCCCTTTTAAAATACCGATAGTAATGGGGTTCCTATTGTTAAGCAACTTTTACTTATACAGCCTGAAAGACATGTTTAAACCAGGAATCGTCACAAGAATTACTTTCATTTACAATAGATACTATGATTGTTTTAAAAACTTAAAGTTATAGTTATGGGGTTCTTCTTGTTTGTGGTCTAAACGACTGTTACTCAAACAGCCTGATAGACATGTTTGAACCAGGCATCGTCACATGAATTACTTTCATTTGCAATGATATGGGCAAACTTAATTCTATAAAATACAGAATTTAATTTTGATTGTCTAACTTTACATTCTTGAGTGACTGTTACTAAATATAGACACCAGTGAAGCTGGTAAATTGTTCACTGTTGATTTTTGTACACCATACTCTGATTGTTCTTAACGATTTAAGACTAATTACGGACGAAATTACTTTCTCTGCCGGGGTAAATCACGTCTTAGGCTTCTGACAACAGCTCCGCTGGGTGATTGGAAACAATCTGACAAACACCAAACGTTTCCTGCCATCTTACACATCCTTACACTTCCAAATATGCTTTCTGATCACAACAAAATATAAGTTATAACAAGGCGTAATAAACCATTGTTCGTTTCCACTTACCCGACTGACCCTATTTTTCCCCCCGACCCTAATCTTTTTGTTAAAGTGTGAATTTATTCGTAATTTCCTAACCATCTCAGAACCATTTTGCTTTTTTATCATTTATGTTCTCCTTGCAACAATAGGTTAGCCATACTTTTTTGAAATGTTCGTACTGTTTGTGCATCTCGACACGTTGCCATCTTCCGGTGAGAGTGTCATAAATTCATGTAAGTCTTTATCATCATAAATACTTGAGGTTTGTGATTCTACATTCGTTGTTTAATTGGTGGCATTTTCTTCTATGACGTCAAAGCTATCAATTATATCTAACGAGGGTAGGTCATTTTCATGGTAGACCATTTCTTTGTCAGTGCATCTTATTATTTCCTGATTACTTCTGAATAAAGATATTTTAACTTATTTTTCGAAGAAGGAGATTTAACTGGAGTGTGGGCAGTTATATTGTTTACCTTCTAGAATGGCGTTGCATATATCCACCTCGGTTTGAAATGTGGTGAAATGTGCGTGGGCCGATTCCGTCTCCAACAGAGTTGGCGGCCTTCCCAAAACATGAATTTTACATTTTTAAATCGATCAAGTTGATATATAATAGATGTTTTATGCATTATCGTCACAGTTGAGATAGAAATTCAAACTATAAAATAAAAATAATCATGTTACCATAAAGTAGTAAAACATACCGTTTAAACATAGCTTTCTTTATAAAGCTAAGAAGAAGTTCATTCTCTTTTAACGCTTGTCTAATTTCTTAAATATAACTCATTACTAAGAAATACATACAAAACAAAAGCTTACGGCACACGAAGCATTTCTTCAATCTACAAAATTGTCTCTAGTTAAAATTTTAGCCAAGCGGATTGCAATGTTAAAATACAAGCATATCAAAAATATTTCAAACGTGTAGAAGCAGAAAATACCATAATCTTTTATAGCTTAAAAATATGTTCATATATTTTCTGTCAAAAAAATAAGTTGACATCACTTACTTGTTTGTTGTTTTACGGTTTTGACCCGTGGTGACCCATGTGAAAACCCCGCTGAAGTCACATGATTCCTCACCCTACGCTATCCTCACTATTCTACTTTAACCATGCTATAACCAAACTACCTAGTGCGACTAACCCTTGTGAAAATTTAGCGTATGTTCCTTTGGCTCTTGTTTCCCTTACACTGCATGTGTTAGTCGTATGCGTATTAGAGCTTTCGTGCATCAGTGTATAACACTGACACATGGGACCCCGTTTAACGTCTTTCCCAGGAGATGATTAGCTTGCTTTGGTGGTAAAGCGGTGAATCGAACATGCGACTCTTGAGAATAAGATCGGCTTTTAATTTTCCTTTAGTACATGAACACCTTCCAGGGCAATTCAAAGTCTATATGCATATGCAGCCTAGCTTAGGTGAATAACTCTTGTTATGCACTAGCGTATTTTTGCGGAATTCATTTCCCCTGCACCGCAAATCAAAACATCGGGGATAAGCTAATTTTATATAAGTATTGTGGATGCGATGATTGCCCCAAATCCCCCCCAAACACACACACTGGACTTCTCAAGTTACCTTTCTCAATGTTGTGTCTGAATAGTGTTGGTATTTGGTAATTATTCCACCAAGTACTTTCTCGCATTGACTTTATATGATGTAAGCTGGTCTAAAAATTACCCCTTCCAATGTACCAGTTCCTAAAAAAACATTAATTTATAGCTATTTTGAATCTGTCATGCATAATAATTTGGGCAGTATCATGCTTTTCATGTATGATTATTTTCATATTTGTTTCCAGTTTTAATAGTTGTTTGAGATTCATGACAGAAAAAAAACTTGCTTTTCATGTATGATTATTTTCATATTTTGTTTCCCGTTTTGATAGTTTTTTGAGTTACCTTGAAATGTATACCTTGAATGTTTTGACCTTTTCCTTGAAGTGAAGTTATAGCTATCAGTTCCCAGACAGTATATTTTTATTTGTCTAAATCGTTTGACTCAGTGCTTGAGAAGATGCGTTATCTTTTGTGATAACTTTTGCGTTTTGGGTATTTTGTTGTTGCTGTTGTTGTTTTGTTGTTGCTTTTTGTTTTAATGTTGTTGTTTTTCTGTTTGATTCTTTTTGGCAGGGGGTGGGGTCGTAGGGTGCTCTGACTCATTCTCATTTTCACTATCCTCACCCCGATGCATACAGCTTGCTCTCGTTAAAGATGTACTTGGCTTATATTGTACTTAACCATCATTAATCGATAAATTTATTTTGATGATTGTGTGGTCTTTCAGTGGTGTTTGGTTTTGTGGTATTTGTTATGCGAGGAATTGCGAACGCAATTGCCGAAAGGCAGTTCATTTAAGGAATGGAAGTTGAGGTGTAAATATACGTTTGTGTCTCAAGAACATTGGTGTTTTGTTCCTTGCTTTTTGTCTCAGGGTGTAACAGTGTTTTTACCATGTCCCTGTAGTTTTTATTGTATTTTTGAATTATGTTTACTCTCTTGCAGACGAACGAAATAGTAAACTGTCTCAACAATGTCTCTAGTTTCCTTAGATAAGTTTACATAAAATATGGCCTTATCATCTAACAACCAGTCCAAACTATCTACGTACTAATTATTATTAACTTGTTGGTGTACCCTTTTTCACAAATGTTTTGTTATAAAGTTGTAGTTGTTTATTAATTTAGCGGCATATAGCGGCATACTCCTCACCGTCTTGCCATTCTTCTTGTTTATATGACTGGGTTTTGTGATGTGAGACATAAAAGCATGAGACAATTCACCATGCATACACAAAATGTATTTCAATACGCTGTTATCTGACTAAAATCTAACCAGTCCTCATGCTTCAATGTTGTCCAATTTCCACACTTTCAAATTCATAAAGCGATTCTTTCAATAGCTTATTTTTAGTAAATGGTGGTAATTTTAGACTATTTCTGTGTCTCCTATTTAAAGGAATATTTATATTTATCAGAATCTGAATATGTCTTACCATGTGGTATGTGTGTGTATGTCTGTCTATATTGTGAGAGTATGATTTATTTATCTGACGTGATGTGTGACCCTGCGTGCCGACATGCATCTTTTAATTGCATTTTCTACTTTTTGGATAATGTTAACCAATGAGCCTTCACTTGGTATGACTTCTTACGCTTCTCCTCAACTTTATCAGGAAAAATGTTGCCGTGACTGCAATAAGATGTCCGTGCGCTCAAGCTGGAGTCACGTGAGCCCTCATCGTTAGCTACCCTCATTATGTTACTTTAACAATGCTAAAACCAAACTACCTAAGGCGATTAGCCCTTGCGAAGATTTAGCGTATATTCCTTTGCCTTTTATCTCCCTTTCACTGCATGATTGTGTATGTTAGTCGTATGCGTATTAATGCTTTCGTGCACCAGTGTATTACACTGGCACACGGGACCCCGTTTAACAACTCTTCCGAGAGATGATTAGTTTGCTTTAGTGGTTAGGCGGTGAATCGAACATGCGACTCTTGAGAAAAAGATCAGCCTTTTAATTTTCCTTCAGTACATTAACACCTTTCAGGGCCATTCAAAGTCTATATGCATATGCAGTCTAGCTTAGATGAATAACTCCTGCTTTACTCTAGCGTAGTTTTGCGGATTTCATTTCCCCTGCACTGCAAATCAACACACCGGGAATAAGCTAATTTTAGATAATTTTTAGATAATTTTTGAGGATGCGATAGTTGCCCACCCCATACACACACACACTCACACACACTCACACTTACCTTTCTCAATGTTGTGTCTGAAAAGTGTTGGTATTTGGTTATTATCCTATCAAGTACTATCTCGCCTTGACTTAATATGATTTCAGCTCGTATAACATTTACCCCTTCCAGTGTACCAATTCCTAAAAGAACATTTATGGTGCCCCCCTTCGAAGAAGAGGGGTTATATTGCTTTGCACATGTCGGTCGGTCGGTCGGTCGGTCCGTCGCTAGACCAAAGCTTGTTCGAGTTAAACTCAACAATTCCTGGACGTATGGACATTAGACTTTACATGAAGGTTAGCCCTGACCAGTAGATGACCACTATTGATTTTAGGGGTCATCTGATTAAAGGTAAAGGTCACAGTGGCCTTTAATGATAAAATAATTTTAAAGCTTGTCCAAGTGATACCTGGCAAGATGATGACCATATTGATTAAAGGGGTCATCAAATCAAAGGTCAAGGTGACAGTGACCTAAAGTGATAAAAGATTGTCCTAGAGATGTCTCGACAATGCCTGCACCCATTATTTTCAAACATGACTTGGAGGTTGGGTTTGGCCAGTAGATGGCCCTATTGTTTTTGTGGTAATCGGGCCAAAGGTCAAGGTCACAGCGACCTTGAATGGTAAAAGGTTGGCCGAGTGATAACTCGATAATGCATGCACCCATGGTCCTCAAACTTTACTTGGAGGTTTGGCCTGACCAGTAGATGATCCCTATTGTTCGACGGGCCATCGGGCCAAAGGTCAAGGTCACATGACTTTGAATGATAAAAGGTTGTCTGAGTGATAACTCGACAATGCCTGCACCCATGGACCTCAAACTGGACTAGGAGGTTGGGCCTGACCCCAATTAATTTAAGGGGTCATCGGGTCAAAGGTCAAGGTCACAGTGACATTGAAAGCAAACTTAACAATTCTTGAGCCCATGGTCATCATACTAGACATGGAAGTTAGGCCTGACCAGAAGATGACCCCTTATTTAGGAGTCTTCAGGTCAAAGGTTAAGGTCATAGTGACCTTGCATGCGAAATGTTTTTCGAGTGATAACTCGACAATGCCTGCATCCATGGCCCTTAAACTTGACTTGGGTGTTGTGCCTGACCTGTAGATGACCCCTTATGATTTTAGGGGTCATCGGGTCAAAGGTCAAGGTCACAGTGACCTTGAACGAAAAAAGCTTGTCTGTGTGATTACTTGACAATGCATGCGCCCATTGCCCTCAAACTTAACATTTAGGTTTATGTTGACCAGCTGATGACTCCTATTGATTTTAAGATCATAGAGACAAAGGTCATGGTCATAACTCATATTCATCATTAAAATGTATTCATATTTTCTTATTTCCTGCTGTTAAAAGAATAATTTTTATCTGCAAATATCAGTCATCATCTGAACATGATTAAAAACTGTACCTACTATCCTCACACTGATTTATTTATCGATACCTGTTGTGTGACCCTGAGTGCGTATATGCATCTTTTGAATTGCATTTGTTACTTTTTGGGTAATGTTAACCAATGAGCCTTCATTCAAGGGCACATGACTATCTACTTTAGCCTCAACATTGCTTATCATTATTTTGCTTACTAAGATGTGTAAAATATGTGTTCTATATAGTCACGATCATTTTGTTCGTTTACATCTGCATGTATCTCATTTGTGCACGAGCATGTATTCATGGCTCATGTTTCTGTTCTTCGCTTACTAAACTATGAGCACTAACACGATTCAGTTAGAGACCTGGGTGTCTTGTTTAAACTATAGGCTTCCAGCAATTAATATATATATATCTGACATTATAAAAACACAAGTTAAAGGTTGAATCATTTTAACATTTTTAATTCCTTATTTCAATTTTTAATTCATAAACATTCATCTATAATTCAATCAATGTTTCATGCACACATATTTGATCAAATGTTATACAATGTGAAATTGTCTTGGACCACAGTAAGATCGCAAAATTTAGTAAATATGCTAATTCTGAAATTCTGTTGAATCCTAGGCTTATATTCTAAAAATGAAAGGTGTAAAACTTCATAAACATGCAGATTCATGAACGTCCAGGAGACATCACGGGCTGAATTCCGCTGGATTCTACGCATAAACAAATAGTTATTTCTAACGCTTTGAGGCTGAACGTTCTAATCATTACAAAAATATATAATCAACCACTACCTGAAGTATTACTAAACTACCACTGTTATTAATGGTCAAATATCTATCGCAGGCAGAAAATGTAAACATACATGTAATACTGTTTATAATCCGAAGACCTACATATATATGTGAATACAGACATGTATACTTATAAAGTAAATTATCTAACGTTGATAAACATGTTAATACGTTGATTAACATATTTTTAGTTTACGATATCTACACAATGAACGCAGGGCGAAATACTTGCATATATAATTGTACTTAAAGCATACCTCTCCCGGGACATAAGATTGTTGATGTATATGTTGAAGGAGTAAGAGTAAAGAGCAAAGTACGATGTTGATTACCTTGCTAATAATGTTTTCCTTTATTGAGGTGATCAAACCCCAGAGGTTACTATATTAAAAGTAGAATCATGAATAACCGAGAAAAAACAACAGCACCTCCTGTTTAGCTGTAGAGATGTCTTAATTATATAAACATCTGCTAGGATACTATTTTTTCTCATTAAGTTTCTGCATAGAATGTTTACATAAAAGGCAACAAAAATTATATTTTGTAAACATTTCAATAAAAAGTTTTTTTTATTATTATTGTTTTGACTACTCACATGTCATTTTTTTAATTAATCATATAAGATATCAAGTACTCTCCATTTTTGTTTGTGGGTCTCATATTTGTCATGCATTTGTTAAATGCTTTTTGCTCTTCTATTTTTATTCTTAGCTTCTGGATAGTAATTTTGCAACTTCCCCAAAACAGGAATTGCTCACAAAACAATTAATTTATTGACAATAATAAAGGATTTTAGTAAAAATATCCATATCACAAGCAGACATTTATTACTGCAAATTGAAAATAAATTGTAAAAAAAAGTCAGAAATAAAGACATGTATTCAAAAATTGTATATCTTACAATGAAGGTACATGTACAATATGCGATACATAAGATTCAATGTGTATACACATGCACAGCTGACAAAAAGAATATAAAAATAATAATTTAACCATAGAAATCACGTACAGGAAATTTAATTCTGTGCGGAAAGAAAGCTTCAAAAATATACAAATGCTTCATTTCACTTTATTATCATATTCAAAGTGTTTTATCTTACAAAACTATTTTGCCTACGTACTTATTTTGGGACAATATACATTCTATCACATGAAGTTATTTGAAGTTATGGAAACCTAGCGAAATGACCGCCAAGAAAAATGCTTGATCAGTATTAGAATTTAAATATTTAAGTATGACAATTAGAAAAATGCATTAAAAAGGCACAGTTAGTCAGTTAATTTTTAAAAAGGTATTCTCGGAGTTCATGTGATCATATTTAGAAATACAAAAAATAGCGGGTTGGATTGGGTAATGTTGAAGCCTTATATTACTCAACTACCAAAATGCAAAAAATGACAACACAATTGATTGCTCTCTTTCAAAGTATATTCCACCAAACCATAACGATTTACAAGACAGTAACAAGAAACATTCAAATGTTGACCTTTCGTTCCAATTCCGTTCCTATGTTTGAGTCACATGAAACTCTATCAGAGAATCTGTCCACAGTGGTGTATTCATGTCTTAATTGATCACTTAAATATATTTTTCGAAACTTTTAGAAAAAGTTTTACAATTGAACGCATAAAACAGACAAGTAATGGGCCTTTAATGATTATCTTCATGATATGATAGTTTCTACTTTTGGTTTCAATTCACGAAAAATATCAAATTCAAATTCGTGGAATACAATTGTAAAATTTAATGCATTTAACTTCCGTTATCAAAATTTCTACTCTTGAGAAAGACGTTTAATAGGGTACTGGAGTAAACAATGGTAAGGAACGGATACACTTGTACTTTGTGTATGTATTATTTATTCTATATTTATATAAGACAAGATTAACGTTTTCTTTATCGTGAATAATATATGCATTTAATTAACTTCCGGGTTGGCAAATTAAACGATTGACTGCAAGTCATAAGCTTCAAAACAGATGTTTAAAGGTACCTTATTATATTTTTTGTTATTGTTATGAAAAGTTTTATAAATTATTATAATAGATGATAATCTGTTGAAAGTGTCATGTTTTCCAAGGGCGTATTTAATTAAAGCTGCACTTTCACAGATTGAACTTTTTTATTTTTCATCTTGGAACGAGCTATTTTTTGCATAAATACATGTACATCAGTCATATAAGACTGCTGACAAAAAATTAGATCGCAGATTTTTATATTGAAGTTCAAAAATTAATGTTTAATGCATTTTTCTTAAACCGTTAGTATATAACGGTTTAAGCTATTAAACATTATTTTGCGAACGGAAATATGCAAATCTGCGATCTGATCTTTTGTCTGCAATCTTTTATCATTGGTTTGCAGGTATTTACACAAAAAAAATTATCTTTCCAAGACAAAAAATAAAAAAAAAGTTGTAAAAACGGTAAATCTGTGAGAGTGCAGCTTTAAAGCTAATCATTTGTGTTGGCCGTTCATGTTTATAAGATGTTACTGAGTGAATTACTTTTTTAATCGAAACGTATGTTATTGCTTATGTAATAATAGGTTCAAAAGTATATATATATATATATATATATATATATATATATATATATATATATATATATATATATATATATATATATATATATATATATATATATATATATATTAAATACATGATCAACATATAGTTGCATTAAAATAAAATATAACCGTATTATTCGATATACAATAACGTTAAACAGCTGTTTCACGTTTGCCAAAAAAATGATGATTTATTAAACAAACAAAGACAAAAATGATCGAGCAGGCATCAGGAAAACGTCTTTCTAGATAAGTTTGAAAGCCACCCGTGTTATCTAAAGTTTATCTTTCTTATCAAGTCCGTGCTTTAGCTAGTATGTTAAGTGGTTTGCCGCTCCATGTAATAATTACATATTACAATCTAAATAACTTAGATTGTCCCCACTGTGATTTTTCGTTTTGTAAATCTTGTCTTATTACTTGCATGCTGGTCCACGAAACGAATCAATATCCTTAACTAACCACTTTAAGATTGATATTTTACAAGTAAGTTTTAATCATTCAGTGTAGTAGTACAGGCTGATTTACAATTTGGAATGAAGTTCATTGTGCTTAAACAGTATTATTATCAACTGTTTTAGGAGTTCGTGAAAGAAAGTGCGTTAATTAACATTATGTTTCAAACTTTTGAATCGGTTTACAATACAAATACCGCATATAAAATACGCAAAACCTGTCATGTACATAAATAAAATTATACTTCCTCTTTCTGTTTTAAAAGACTAAGAGGAACAAAAGAAGAAATAACAGGGGTCCAAAAAGTTGGGGAAAAAATAAAGAGAAATCAAACAACGGCATGGAGGCACTTTCAGAGACAAGCAAAGGTACGTAAAGTGTGTTTTAAATTATATCTGACTTTCCAAAATAGAAAAGAACTCATTTAACACGAAAGTAATATCGTTTTAGCCTCGATATCATGGAAACCTTCGTTCTCATGGATACCATTGCTGTTTTGGGGAACTTTGGAACTGTTTTCATTTTGGAAACATTGGCCATTTAACAAAAGCAAGTAAGTACGTTTGTTTATGTTCCATTTCATCCACTCAACTGTTCCTATAATTTTTAATAAAATACCAGTATGTGTATACGTTCATAACAACCGCTTAAGCACTCACTAAGCAGATTTTGTAGCTTAAACTTGACTCTCACATTATAAGTTTATACGTCGAAGTAATATTATATCATGTGTAATATCTATGCAAAATGCTTGTAACAATGGATGAAGTGAAATGTTTACATAAATGGAAAAACAAAATTAATGATAAGCATTCTGAATGCCAACATTCAATGAAATTGCAATAAAGTGAAGAATATATAATGTATATACCCCCGTTTCATTTGTAATCGTGATTCCAAAACTTAAGCATGTTTCGGGAAGATCAACGTGTATTTATTTGTAAACAATGTGGTGTTGTTGAAATTTAATAAAAAACATGGATGAAGCTGTACTGTTTCTATTTTAGGCAGACTTTACCAATAACTATAAAAGAAGCTGAAACGATAGAAGACAAGATGGAAGCACAGAAACGAAAGTTTGAAACTATGTTGGCGGAAAAGGATGCCCGAATTGACGACAGCGATAAAAAATTGAAAATTACGGAGGAACAGAAAGATAACGACATAAAACAACTAATGATGGAGAACCAAAACCTCGATTCAAAACAAAAGCAAACTGAAAAAATTCTACGAGACACAAAGAAGGAGCTAGATGACGCTGAAGCCAACACAAAACAAAGAGACGACCAGATTAAACACCTGCAGATGGAAAAGGGAAAACTTGATTCAACACTCAAGCAAACTGAACGAGATAAAACTATTCTTAACAACGAGCTGTTTGAAGTTCGAAACCTGAAAAGAGAAGCGGAGGCAGAAAAGCACGATGCACTACGAAGGTAAGCATTTTACTAATATTTAGTTAATCATACTCAGGTAAAGATGATTTTACTAATATTTCGATATTCACCCACAAGTAAAAGTGCTTGAAGAAAATCCAAATTCCACTTCCGTCCTAGAATATTATTCATTTTATGGTATTCGATTTTGCATTAGATGGAATCTACTTTAACTAAATAAAAATACTGATTTTGCATGGAAATTTTATATTTATACATCTGAAGTACACATTCTATGCTCGTATTTCTAATAAGTAATAAGAAACCTCTAAAAGTTCTCAGTTTAGCATGGATTAAGTTTTATCACAAACTTATTTACTAGGTTGAGCGAAATGGTGTCGGTCAAATTGCGTGACAACAATCCTAACATTGTGGATCTAAATGACGAATATAGACCCACAAAGCTGGCGGAGATGTTCAGTGAACTATATGACAACGAGTGGACAGCCGCTTACACGGTCATGGAAGACAATGAATTTCAAGACAGACAGATGATAGACTTTCTACTGGACGTTGTCATGGTAATGATGTGTTTTATTACAAAAGCTTGAAACGTTAATATTTGCTTATTAAGCGATGCATTTTGCATTTGAAAAAAAAATAATGCAGCATATAATAACCGAACTTATTGGTTCATGTCGTCTATTGATGTAGGTAGTATGAACAAAGCACAGTCATGCTTGCAAAAACACTATGAATGCACCTACATAGTTCGCTACAGTCTACGAAGCATCTGAAGAATGGTAAAAACATGACTAAATACTGCATTTCAGGAATCCTACATTTTCTGCAAGGACGAGGTTGAGAAAAGCTGGAATGTTGTCTCAACATGGTTTCTAGACGACGTAAGTTTCATTTCACTGAAATATTTGGATGGTTCAAGATGTGTTTGCTATTAAATATTTTGTATGATGTAAAGATGGTATAAGTATGCTACCATTGCTTTTCTTTATATTTTCCAAGGATCTTCTTTGAAATATATGTTGACCGTTGTGACCATTAAGCCATACATGTAGTTTATTTTTTTCCACCCAAAGGATTTACCGAAAGTGCAGCAAATGCGAAAGGCGCTCAAAGATGGAAGAAAGGCGAAAGCTTGGAAGCTGATTCCGGATATTGAAAAAGTAAATCAATATGTATACTTCGAGTATGATTTAAGCAAATTTAAATTAAAGAGTAACATATCTGAAACATTATCTTGACCATAGTGAGAGAACTATTATTCTTTTCAACTGATTTTTAACAGACCAAAATATGTGTACGTTTACGATTTATCTTATGTTTCTGAATTCATATTAGATTACTTTTGATAAGCATAATACTGTTGTGTTATTCTTTTTCAGAAATACACGTCATACATAGAAAGTGTTTGTCGACATGAGCCTCTTAAAAAGCTGCTATCGATCGAAGACATCAGGAAATACATGGCTCTCTGCTTAAAGCTCACTTTGCTGATGAATGCAAACGATCCGCCTGTTTATCTTGAGTGTTCAGGATGGAAACCGATCAGAGACCGGGAAGAGGAAGATAAAGATTTACAGAAAAGCGAGAATTCTGGAGATGAACTTCCTAATAATGGAGAACAGCCAAACAGTCAAGACGATAAAGACGAAGAAAAAGAAACGGCAGAAACAACAGAAACTGACTCATCTAGTCAAGATATCACACCAGATGACATGGACCAAGATGAAGGACAAAAAATCGAAAAACAACCTGAAGGCAAAAGCAATGAAAACCCTTCATCGACTGAGTCAAAAGAACGGTTAGAAAAGAAAGACGGAACCGAAAGTAATGAAAATGTGGAAACTGGATCGTGTCAGCAAGGAGATGCACCAACGGGCAATGATGATTCAGGTCAAGATTCAATTAACAAGGATAAAGAAAACAAAGATAATGCACAAGACATTGCTACGGAGAAAGATCTATCACAAATAAAAGAGAGTAACGACGAGCTTTCCCCGTCCACCAACGCAGGCGTGAATGAGGATGCTGGGGAGGAAATGGTAGTAAACAACGGTCATGGCAATGCCGAATCTTCTTCATTGAACAAACTAGTAGAAGATCCAATGGACCAAGGAAATAGCCAAAATGCAGGATTCTCTGATGAACGTCGAATTAACGAAATCGATCATGAATGCAAAAACAATGAAAACCCTTCATCGACTGAGTCAAAAGAACGGTTTGAAAAGAAAGACGAAACTGAATGTAATAAAAATTTGGAAACTGGATCGTGTCAGCAAGGAGATGCACCAACGGGCAATGATGATTCAGGTCAAGATTCAATTAACAAGGATAAAGAAAACAAAGATAATGCACAAGACATTGCTACGGAGAAAGATCTATCACAAATAAAAGAGAGTAACGACGAGCTTTCCCCGTCCACCAACGCAGGCGTGAATGAGGATGCTGGGGAGGAAATGGTAGTAAACAACGGTCATGGCAATGCCGAATCTTCTTCATTGAACAAACTAGTAGAAGATCCAATGGACCAAGGAAATAGCCAAAATGCAGGATTCTCTGATGAACGTCGAATTAACGAAATCGATCATGAATGCAAAAACAATGAAAACCCTTCATCGACTGAGTCAAAAGAACGGTTTGAAAAGAAAGACGAAACTGACTGTGATGAAAATTTGGAAACTGGATCGTGTCAGCAAGGAGATGCACCAACGGGCAATGATGATTCAAGTCAAGATTCAATTAACAAGGATAAAGAAAACAAAGATAATGCACAAGACAATGCTACGGAGAAAGATCTATCACAAATAAAAGAGAGTAACGACGAGCTTTCCCCGTCCACCAACGCAGGCGTGAATGAGGATGCTGGGGAGGAAATGGTAGTAAACAACGGTCATGGCAATGCCGAACCTTCTTCATTGAACAAACTAGTAGAAGATCCAATGGACCAAGGAAATAGCCCAAATACAGGATTCTCTGATGAACGTCGAAATAACGAAATCGATCATGAATGCAAAAACAATGAAAACCCAAATTCTGCTGAAACAACAAAACCGTCCGAAAACAAAGAAAGAACTGACAGCAATGCAAATAAGCAACCTGAGAATGGTGAGCGAGGGGAAACAGTCGCGGACGCAGTCGAAGTCAATGGTGACTCGGACCCTGCATCATCTCCGACAAATGATGAAAATGGCACCACGAGACTTGAAGAAGAAAAAGATAAGCTAAAGACCAACAGTCCAAGTTCAGGATGTGAAAACGATAACGACGATTCGAGCAAAATCTGTGGAAGAGAATTAAGAAACGAGGTAACTGTTGCAGCGACTAGAGGGGAGTTTGAAAAAGATAAGTACAAAGAGTACACTACCAGAGGCAAATATACTGAATTCCATGTTTGGCCAATCATGTATTTGCACAAAGGAGGACCAATGTTGGGCAAAGGAATTGCACAAGGAGTAAAGGATAGTAAGGCCGAACCAAGCGATAAACCGTGGGCTTGGTGGAAATAGATGAACAGCATATCCACAATAAGTATCGTTATGGTGACCTTGAAACATCACGTCGTGTCAGAATGTGCATGAATCAAAAGTGAGCAAAGAAACAATGTTTGATAGTGTTATGAATGTTTGACATTTTGAGAGATGTCGGTGCCATGAAAGGGATTTGACTGTTGAGCGGATCTAGTTATTGTCTCGAATTCTTAGTATACAGACTGATTGACATATTATTAGTGGTGATAGTTGTTTAATCTTCATTTATGATAGTATTGTGTATATTTTTGTAACAATTAAAATATTTCCAGCATTAATAAAACTATAATCAGATATGTTCCATACTTTTAAATTACTTGTGCAAAAGATGTGGCATTATTGGTGTAGTATCGATGATCTAGACGCTTTCACCTGATCTGGGTTATGACCGTCCGACCGTCCGATGCGATCGCTCTGTAGTTACTTTATTGACTTTGATCAATGCGGCTTAATGATAAAGTCTATGTGTTGATGAACGACACACGACGACATTCAACGACGGGACCCAAAGATCCTAACAGTGTTGCAGTTTTCACAAATTGTTTATTTTCTATTTCTGCCTTAATTTCCATTGCTCCCTTCAATGCATGTCTGAAAAAATGAACTGTAACGCAACTGACAGTTTAAAAGGACTCTCAAGGTATGTACGGTCAGATATAGAACATTTAATTGTACTATGTTATGTGGCTAAAAATTGTAACGTCATGGTAAATCGTCACTAGAAGTTTTAACAAGAATTAGTTTGTATTCGAAAATACACCAGAAAGAGTTTAATTTTGCGAACGGCTTATTAGTAAACGGGTATTGAAAATTGAAATAATTCAATAAATAAAATAATTGGATTCGAACAAATTTTGAACAAATGTGTCTCCATAAAGTTGCGAGGCAAATTTTTCATACTACTCGTAACAAGAACACCACGGAGAGACAGGAGCGCTCGTCTGTTGTTTTACAGCCGGAATGACGTGCCAATGACGCTCAACGGCTTTGACAATTACACATTTTTTCTTCGAAAAGAGATCAGTGCGCAGCGAAGCGACCGTGCATTCTTATTCACGAAGAAATTACTCATCAATTCGCACCGACTTAATGTTAGCCCCTCCCATATTAAATCCTCTTTAAAATAAACCCATGTGGCTGCCAAAATGACCAATCACTGCAAGATATTCTGACGTCATTTAAATCAGCGTTGACACGGAAACTGCGCTTTGCATTATGCAAACAGAAGGCCACGCCTAGATATGTGCGCATCTAAAGCAATTTACTTAATCATGAAGAGTCGATCGTTTCAGCATAAAGTAATGATTCTTTAGTTAAATGGTCCTCAAACAAGGTGTTCTTATTATTAGCTGTATGACTTTTTATTCCTCCCAGTTTGCTTAAGAGTTTATAGAAACTGATTTTAGCAAATTCTTATCAAATTTGGTTAAAGAATGATTGTAAACAATCGCATAACTTCAGCATTTAGTATTCAGGTGAGCTATAAACATATAATTTGCACACAACACATTTGCACTTTAAAGATGTTTAATAAATCCAAGCCTCTCTATCATGATCATTGTACACAAAAGCTGGGAGTAGGATTATTATTGGTCCCAGACAAAACATGTAATTTGTCAATGCTATAATAGGATTTTAACCAAAACAACAATTATTCACACAAAAGCTTCTTTATTGACAATAACAAAATACATTAGTATTATAATATCACAGACAGTCCTTGCAAATGTCATTTCAAGACTAACAGGTACTATTACTGCAAATCAATAAAATATATCGCCAAAAATAAACTAAAAATAAAAAATACTACATTTCAAATGTATATTACTTGGACGGAATAACAATTAATGCCAGTATGATCATGCACAGCTGACAAAAAGTACCTGTAATCCTTAACATTGTTTTTTATCGTAGAAACATCCTCTATTATTCTCAAAGAAAAAAGACATCACACAAAGATGTATATTTTCTTTCAAGTGGGTCTTCTCTGTTGTGGAATGAATAAGTTTGTGAATATCGTCTCTAACTTTCACTTCTAAGGATCCACAACATCTGTAATGGGTGGTCCTTGCCTTTACTTTTTCCTCGGGGAGTCCTTTACTTCAGCCTCTTCGGCATCTCCCTCCTCAGGCTCTGGGGGTGGGGGGAGGGTAATCACGGGGAAGCTAAAGTCTCCCCCTGGAGCCAGTGTACCACACCCCTGCAGGGCGAGCTCAAGCGATATCAATCTGTTGAGTTTGGAGACCCTCTCTCCGCGACTTGCTCCACCCACCTTGAGGAAGCGGGCGTTCATTCCAACAGCCTAGAATATAAACATCATACCATTGGAAAGGATAGAAGAGATGAAAACTTAAAACATTATTAGTTTTATGAGGATTTTAGGTATCCAATACCCAGATGTGTGACTCTCAGACGCCTGGCCCCATTTTCTCGAAACTTCTTAAGTCCCTTACATCGGGGTTAAACTAAGCGTACTATTTTTGTTTTTTTCTAGTTTTCGTGTAATATTTACTTCTTTAAAATTTGACTTTGAATAGCAATTATCTTCACCATAATCACAATAAATCATCCTTTATTAATCAAAATCAAAGTATGTAATGTTATTATTAAATTAAGCTACTTAAGCCCGCTAAGCTTAGAAGTTTAAGAATTTAGGGCCTGGTGACAACATGTTATTTTGGTATCATTTGAAGGGTTTTATGTGCAGAAGTGACACAGAAAATAACATGTTTTTTGCCTAAAAAAAATATGCAAAATTTCAGTTGAAATAAAAAACAAAAACTACAACTATTTTATGTATAATGCAGTTTTGAAACATTTATTTAAAACATTACAACCATTATCAGCCAGTGCTATCCTTTCAAATGACATCAGTGTTACATAGGGTCACCAGGCATAAAGATTTTACAAAATGGTTAATGGAGCTATCAGAGAACTAGCTTATTGGTGGGTCGGTTTCCTTAAACAATTTTTCCACATGAAGAAAAGCAGAACAAAAATACTGTATATTTTAATATTTAATTATGTATACTATAAAACTGTTAAATACCATGTCAGCTAGGAAAACATCAGTTGTATCTCCAATGTTGGTTGACAGTACAGTCTCATTTCCGGCTTCTGAAAAATATAGAATAAAATGAAATTTTGTTTTCCCCTACAGCATTTTCTAAATAATAACTTGCTCTCTTGGATGAATTGACCAATTTTTCAAAAGGCGAGAGTAACATTGCACTAATCTAACTACAAAACAAGCTGTAAATGCAGAAACAGCTTAAAAGCCTGATTATTTTTCTTGTGTGACTTTGCAGCAGGATGTATGTATATAGAGGAAAAAGAAAATTCTGCTTAATCATAATTATGCACTGGTCCTATCTAGATTTTGACCTGATACTACTTGGTCCTAAAAGTCATGCTGAATAATATCCCTAATGTGTTTCTAAAAGATTGAATTAAAACTGTTGAATTTATGACAGGAATACAAAACTACAAAATTTTGTCTTAATATTTGACCTAGAGACGTTAGATGACCCACATGTTGACAAATATTCAGACCGAGTTTCATGAAGTTTGGACAAACACTGTTCAATCACATAATTTTATTCTTGCTTTGACCTAGTGACCTAGTCTTTGGCCCAAAATGTTCCATATTCACACTGGTCCTTAATATCATGCTGAGAAATATTCTGAGACTGGGTGACCACTGATGAACTTGTGAAAGGAATAGGAAACTTTAATACAATTTTTTTCTTTATATTTGACCCAGTGACTAGTTTTTGACCAGAGATGACCAATGTTCCCACTGGTCCTTAATATCATGCTGACAAAGTTTCATGAATATCAGATCAACACTTGAATTTATGACACACACACAGAAAATCTTTAACGTAAAATTTGTTAAAAACACAAGCACTGACACCTCAACATGATTTTTCTCCGTCATTCATTACATGAATTGTAGTCTCAAATTTGTCGCATCACCAAAGAATGACAGATGCTAAATCAGACTGGACAAAGATTCCCCTATACATCTAATTTGCTACCTTGGTGAACTCATGAAATAAAAACCAACCTTCCGTTTTCTTCGCACACTCTAGGATATTGGTGATAGTGTTCATCTGCTCCAGTCTGTAGACATTGCCTGAGCTGCGGAATGTGTCGGTAAGTTCCTCGTCCTTCAGTAGCCCCGGGCGATGCCATACGTTGTCACCCAGAATGTAACACTTCTCTGATATCTTCTCACACAGTGACATCCACTGCTGGCCTTCCTGTTAAATGAAATGACTTTTGGTTGGTGTAAAATTGATAAAATGTAAATACATGTTTGTTTTCACAATAGTTTTACGCCTAAGCCCTCTATCGATATGATCTGGGAGTAGGATTTGTTATTAATCCCAGATATGATTTAAATTAATCATTCAAAGCAACACAGTTCTATTGACTCAAATGTAGAAAAGGTCTTTGAATGTGACATAGTAATTCATAATTTCACATTTAGGTTGAACAAGCATGGAAAACTTTTCACAACAAAGTAAGGAATATAATTATATATTCTAATCAGCCAACCTGTTTTCTGAAAGGATCAATGATGGCTATGATAGCAGGGTATCTTGTGATGATGTCTACCCAGAAATCGATGACATCATCAGCCGCTTTCTGCTGTCCTGTGACGACCTCATATTTTCCCTTTTCCTGAAAATATGGCAGGAAACAGAGGTCAGAGTTTAATGCTGAAGCTCTATAATAGTTTTAATAGGAAAATAAATGGGTTTCAAGAACTCTGAGGAAATTACAGGAATGACTTAATGTAGTTTTAAAAACAAAATCTCTAAAGTCTAAACTGCTTTTGTCAGTTTAAGAGATGCCATATATGCAAACTGAGCTTTCACTTAGCGTATTAAACATTGAAATCAAAGTGATGTGAATAAAAGAGGCATTTGTATTACAACTAAATGTCTGTCACAGAATAACATTCATAATAGAATAAGACTGTGGAAGTGTAGTATTTCAATTCCTAATTACCCCATATGAGAATAATATGCACAAAAGCTCACCTTCAATTGTCAAATATTGTTGGAAATATTTATTTTTTTAATTGAACTGCTTAAGACTATCTTAACTGAAAAATATTTTTGATAGACTAACATAACATATGCTGATAAAAGAATGAAGAAACATGATACAAAATAATTAATTAGTATTCTATCAAAGATAATTAACCAAATGCATATAATTCCCAATTCCCAATAATTCCCACTGCACTGCATTTCCCAGCATATCTTCTGTGCACTATTTTCCATGCACCATTTTCCATGCACCATTTCCCATGCACATTTCCCATGCAAACCTTGCACTAATCTACTCACCCGGTTTGAAACCTAACACAATGGGAAATGTGAAAAAGCAAACATAATCTACTAAATAGAGTAAGACAGAAGTTTTTTTCATGTGATTTAACCAGTCTTTCTACAAGACACTGAAAAAAGTGTTTATGAACATAGTAGAAAGTGCAGATGTTTTCCATTTGATAAAGATACTAGTAGTCAGATTTTGTTAACCAGTCTTGATAAAGAGAGATGTTTTAGCAAAACGAACAGATCCTGACAGCTCTGTGAAAAAGTGAAAAATGGAAAAGACCTCAAAGAATATGTGAAACTTGAAAAGTACAGCTAAGATGCAGTTATCATTCACAAAAAGACTATACTGTACAGTAATTTACTATATGCTTTCTGGTGATTTATTAACATTCATCAGTGAAATAAAACTGATATTTAAAATTTTAACCCAAATATCAGGGTGCACAGGGCTTTGCAACGATGTCATTTCCAAAATGCCGTTATCTTTGCATACATATTGACGTGCTTGTTTTTAAAAACTATAATTATTTTAAACTGTCAGTTTATATCTTTTTTAGGCATATGATAAACAGTAAAATTAATTGTTTCAGTCAGTGTAAGATTGCAATATCATTCCCTTGTTAACACCAAAATAAAAATATTGCACTCATGGCTACGCCGCCTTGTGTAATATAGCTTTTGGTGCACACTGGTTGAAACTTACAGCTGACCCTACACTACAACAAACAATTATCCTCTTTGACACAATCATAAGTCGGAATACTTATATAGAACATGATTGTACAAGTCAACAAGTTCATCATAAATCAAATATGATTTAAGAACAGTGTAAACCTGTAACAGCTACTGTTAACTACACATGAAATATTTAGATAAGATAACTTGCGTTTGTTTAGTCCCTGATGTATAAAAGTAAATTTAAAGGAAAGACTTATTAGATCTAAAAGAACACGAGATCATTGCCATCAAAGATTCAAACATTTCTCTCTATTTCTAAGTGATATCTACTTCTAAATGCCACATCATGTGAAATTTACATCAACTGAAGAAATCTGAAAATTTAGAAGCACGCAAATTATTGTTTTTTATGTATTTTGAAAACAAAAATATAAGCACATACAGAAATGGAAATACAGAAGTATGGTACATTTTTAACTTGAGCACTGCAATACATAATGTCAGAATCACAAGACTTAAAGTACAGATACATACATAAATGTGTATACATTTGATTTTGCAATATTTAATATAAATGAGCTATTTAGAATACTTTGAGATGTGTATGAGCAGCATTAATTTAGCCTTAAATCTAGGGTTGACCCTGAATCTTTCAGAAGGGCTGATTTAGCATTGAAGGGCATACATCGTATGATACAAAACAAAAATAAGCGAACTAAAAGAAAGCTACCCACACTCAATCTACGACTGCTATACCTAAATGACAATTATATGCTAGGATACTTATTCATCTTATGCAAACCATATTTACAAAAATATTTATTATAACAATCACAACTAAGACCACTCTAACAATCTAAAACATAATTATACCTAACCAAATGAACAAATACAGTTCCACAAAATAATATAGTTATATACATTTGTTAAGCCAAACAAAACCAGTTTATTGAAAGGATAAAATGTATGTAATAGAAAAGACCTGTGAGTTGATGTCACTAAGCTCATCATTTCTTAGTTAACAAATGGGCATGTTAATACGAAATGCTTAAGCCAGTTATGGGCCTTTTGACAAATAACAAAATGCATCGGGTTTTTTGTATGCATACCAAGTTTCATATATATTCCGTAAATAGTTTCTATGATAAAAAAAAAATATTTTTGCATGTTACCACTTCACTGTCTACTAAGACACAAGCTTATGACAATACATGTACCTTGATAAAAAATAGAGAGACAAAAATGTTAAAAATGTTAATACATTTATTTTAAGCTGCACTCTCACAGATTGATTATTTTGGCAACTTTTTTATTTTTTGTCTTGGAATTAGCCATTTTGTGCGTAAATGTCTGGAAACCAGTCATATCAGACTGCTTACAAAAGCTCAGATAGCAGATTTCATATTAACGTTAAAAAATTGATGTCTTATGCCGAGACTCATTTTTCTTAAGGCGTTAGCCATAAAACACTAAATTTCAAACGTAAATATGAAAACTGCGATGAGATCTTTTGTCAGCAGTCTTATATCACTGGTTTCAGACATTATGCAAAAATTGGCTCATTCCATGACAAATTCTTTTTTGGCAAATCAGCCAATCTGGGAGAGTGCAGATTTAAATACAAGTTTTGTTTGGCTTTATAAGGACAGAAGAATCTATATGACAGTGTATAAGGAATACAATCTAGCATCCACATGTACTATACATACGGCAAGCTTTTTCTCGGCCAATGGAAAGCTCTGGGAAACCTTTTCTTTACCGGTTGGGATATCCTTTATACATACCATGGTGAAATAGTGAGGTAAATAGTAATAGGGGTCATTATAAAAGGGATATGTCTGTTATAAACTCTACCAAAACTAGTACAAATGCATTATAAACTAAGTACTGTTTATGAGATGCAGTTAGAGCAGAACATTCATGCAAGTCCATTTATTTTCATGCATTTATTTCTAAAACTTCTATCATCAGTAGAATGAAAGTAGAGAAATTTAAATATGTCTGATTGTCAATTCAAAAGTATTCATTATTGAGATTATCTTTAGATGAAAGTCAAATCACACAAGAATTTATCAGCTACTGCTAAGTCCAAATACATGTCTCAATGTCAAATTTAGGTAAAAAAGATAGGCCATGAATGTAGAAAAAAATGTAATATGCACAATACAACACTGCCAGTTCAGTGCAAACACTAGCATCAATATTCACTTTTCTTCATATAACCACAAAGCAAAACAGCAAATATGGTCGCAAAAACATATTTCATCTTTAAAACTCAAATGTCTTATTTAGATATTTTCAGTCACTTTTAATGCATTATTATTATAGAACTAAGTCCATCAGTAAAGGAATTTAACCAGCACACGCAATACCTAATACATCTATATCATCAAATTTAAATTCATGCATCCTTTCACTCGGGATACCTACATAGTCGAAGATCTCATGTCCAGCCAGGTTGAGGCCCAGATAGAGGTCCTCCCCTGGCGTGAGGCCCAGTCGGGTCATGGATTCCTGTATCATGTCAAGCCCTTGCTCTGGGCGGTCAAACGAAACCATCAGCGCTCCAAGGTCTGTCACATTCCGGGCAACAATCTGCATACAGAGGAAAGAAGTTAAGAAGAGGAAGGGATAACAGCATCAGATGTCCTTCATTGAAATCCAGGCTATTATTCAGTTTACTCTACACCGTACAAAAAAAGGCTAGCAAACCTTTGTAATGCATGAATATTCATTTATAACTATTTCAATTTTGCCTTACGGATAAATCTCAGGCATCCAATCAAACATCCAGATTTCACCTCATCAATTATTCATGAGTGCAAGGTTTCTGCAGTCAATTTGCACAAGGCATCAGTTGGGTCATACATTTAGAATAGACAGGGTACTAAGGATGAGATGGCAGGATAATTAAGACTTATATAGTTAATGCTTCACTGTGAAGACAGCTTCAACATGATATTCATAACTGTCAAGTCAATTTCCTCGGTAGAAACCAGTATGGCTGTATGGGTGTCCCGTCTGAGTGGCTAAGTGAACATACTCCTGGTGGGGCTCAAACCCACAACCTCTTGGGTGAGAGGCTGACACCTTTATAGCTAGGCCACTCTCAGTAGCTGCACCATATACTGATGAGCTCATTTATGGTCATCAATTCAGTAAAAATAATAGTGTTTCAAACACAACTGTATATTTTTTTCAATATAAGAAACACATATTGAATGCAAATTATAGAAAAATCTTGAAACCTAATTAACTTCTTCTTCCGAATCATTCCATTTAATATATATAATGGATGTAATATGTAATATTTTAAAATGTTTTTAGAAAGGAAAGTAAAAAGTTCCCTATCATAGTGCGGCAATTACTGATGACTTCCGTATACTGTATAACTACAATGTACCCACTGCCCGCACAACTCTTCTAATAAACACGTACATTCAAAGACAGAATAATAATAAACAATTCTACTTTCATTTAGAATAACAACTTCTTTTAAACGCTATGTAAATACCTTACTATAGTAGTATGTATCAAAGAAAGATTTAAAAATAAGGATATCTTTACATGAAACACAAGTTTACAGCCCATGTTGCTCCGATACATAAAAAAATATATGTATATGTTTTGTCTAAAGTCCGCTGTGCCATAAAAATGTACCTTCAAGTTTTAATAATAATGAAATAATGAAACCAGGGGCCATATTCAATATAATTCTTATTCTTATCTTTAGAGCTCAAGCAGCCTCACTGAACTCATGCACTCCATTGACTAGGGTCGTATTTATAGAGCATCTTGATAAATATTTTCAACTTAGTGAAAATTTCATTATTTTTGAATTATGATTATTTTAAATACCCTCTACTTTTATCACATTTATCTATATACATGTATCGTTTAGACCATTTTTGGCTTATTTTCATATTTTTGATGTACAAACATGTTTGTTTTCTTAAAATTCAAATTTGAATTTTTTTCCACTATGTTGAAAATTGTCAAAGTCGCTTAATGAATACAGCCCCAGTTTTTTTTACAATCCAACCGAAAGATATGGATTCTAATCTCAAAATAAAGTCAAATCTAAGGTAGATATTGAATACAGCCCAAGGACAAGAGAAGTGCAGCATGTACTGAACCACATATACAGGGTGTTACAGCAAATAATTTTTGCATTGCAAGGTGTGAGTTTCCTACCTTTTCTGCTTTTTTGTTTGGCGTACTCTAAACATTGAATAACAAATGCATGAAGTACAATCAATGTAAGCTGCAGTGATTGCACTGATAGAATAAAGCACCTTAAGTGGATTCTAAAGCTCGCCCATTTTTTGCAGTTGAACAAGGGACATAATTCAGAAAAATTCTAGTCAAAATTATGGGACTTGTTACAGCATGTAATGTAATGAGCATGTGTCTAAAAAACAACAACAGACTAACTAATAGGGTGAAATCCATCACATCAAATACTTTGATAATGTGCAGAAACAAAGCATCTGTGATTGTGATGGACTACTATAACATTAAATAACAATATAAGTTACTGACGTCCATGAAACCAACTGCGCTTTCCTGAAGAACAGGTCATGAGACGTGAAATAATTCTAATTTATTTAAATGAATAGCAATGATAACTTGAAACAGCAAACTGTTTTTGTCAAACAAGGGCAACTTTTTTTATTTATTTCAATGAACATGTTTATCACCTATGACTTTGATAACCATGACAATATTAATGAAGTTTTAAATAAAATACATGTGTTGTATTGAGTACTTTAATGCATGTATAATGGATAAATACACCTATGGAGGGTGTGATCATCTGCGGACACCCGCAAAGTGTGGCAATGTCAGTGTGCATTTCACGCCTAAATGTGTGTACTTTCACTACTATTGCATAAAATAAAGACTAACACTTGATTATTAAGTAGATATGTTCACTTTGATATACTAAATTATAGTTAACTAGTTGCATACATTGACGCTGATGGCTGTAATAGCCATCTCATTTATCAAATAGCTGAGCTGGAACACAACAACCTACCCCATTCTTCCCCATTATAGCCTTGACAACATCATTGTAAACAGCAAATATCTTGGGTACACTCTGAAACATACACATGAATATATAAATATCATTTGTATAAAAACACATTATTCTACTTTAAAGAGAATCTTATTCTCGTGTTTGAACCAAGTTTTCCAACATTGAATACAGTAAGTGAAAGAAATCCATAAGTCCCAAACAGGATGGACTTCATGTATTACCAATAGTAGTGATTCAAAAATCAGTTTAAGATTAGTTCAAGCAGAAAATTTCATGCAATATAGTCTAAATGATATAATTATGCTATGTATCATTCCCTTAATGAATATAAAATCAAATCATGAACTTCCCTTTAAAGGTATAAGTATAGAATATTGCGGACATTATAACATTTCCTAAAGGGCACAGGAATTAACCCATGTTATAATTTCCAATTTATTTTGTCTTATACGGCCTATAAAGCTGTACCTCATTCAGTAGTTTCCCTGGTGGCGATACCAGCATGTATTCCTTCACGCAGTTGGACTTTCCTGGAGCGGCTCTCCCACTCTGGAAGATTGTCACCATGGGCAGTGGCATACGATACTGCTGCGGGGCCTGAACGCAAAAAATAAAATATATCCGGTAATATTATTGCACTTAGTGAACTGTTCGATGAATAAAGACTGCATGCACAAACTGCACTTTTTCTGCACTCCTTTACAGTTACATTATATGTATACATAACTGAAGTACACATGTAGTTGAACATCTTAACTATCATAAACAGATGCAAACATCAGATGTTTGTAAATCAATTTAGCAGTGTTAACCATGTAAACTAAACTTATTGAGTTATCCTAACTTACTTTACGTTTCATGTTTTGAATGTAAAGTGTAAAATAAGATACATTTTAAAAGTCTGTGTTAGTTGTCAGAAAGAACATAAACCTTGTATCACACACTTTTCAAGCTTCTTTCAAAATTACTTCACTCAAATTATAACTAAATCCTTTTGTACAACCAAACATGTTTTCCGCACCTGTCCAAACCTAAGTGCTGCTACATGTTCGTACACCTCGTTACCGTCCGCTGCAGCCCCGGCCTGACACACAGCCTGACTGGTTGCGCTGAGACACACGCTCCCTGCCACCATCCGTTCCCTAGGCTCATCAGGGACCACAACCACGGGTGCCCCGCCCTTACCACCCTTACCTCCCCTGAAAGGAATGTGACATTGCATCATTCAATTAATTCCAATTTCCTCCCCAATACGATATAAATACATAAAAAATGTCATTAGAATCTATAATGTTGTCATTAATGTAGCATTAGTGCAATTATCATTATATTTGTGAGAAAAAGGAGGCACTGGGTTACACAGATTAATATCGTGCGTCTACTTTTACAATAAAATTAATATGTTTAAATGTGAACTATTCTTATCATCTAAAGATTTAAACCCTAGATAGTATGCCATATATTGTAATATGTTTCAAGTTAGAGTTACAGTGAGGTTAAAGTCCACATAATTAAACATTAATACTACACAAACAGACATAATTATATACTGGTAATCACACCTCAAAGAGATCATGATAGCCATCTCTGTGGAAACAACATCATATTCAAACATAAAATAGACATTTACATATTATATGCTATAGAAAATCTTAATCAGTCTTTATTGAAACCCGAGCAAATTAAAAATTAAAAGCATTATGGCTCATGTTGAAGCTAATTGGTAAATACAAATTACATACCGGTACTCCAGGCAAACAAGCCAATGGAACTTTATTATCTAATCAAACATGTCTGAATTTATGTAGAGGATAATTGATTGCTTCAGTGTAAGATCAAAATTTATATTTCACAGAGTAAGCAACAAAAGCTGTACTTCACAAATAGCAAAAGCCACAAGTAAAATATATCAACTTTTGGTATTCAGCAAAATTATTGCAAATTAACACTGAAACAATTGATTTTTCTCTTGATTTTTATTATTGCAATAAATTATATTCAATAATTTAGAAATGACATTGCTGAAATTGTGTCCCAGCCCTGTGTGTGCTGAATTCTTTGATTTTGACGAGAAAGTGGTCTTTTTTGAAACAGTAAAATATTACTATGATCTCACTGATAAATCTCTATAAACCACCTGAAGCCAGTAATAAAGTAAGGTAGCTCCAACACCATTGCAAATAAACACACTAAATTACTCATTTACTTTGCACATACACATTGGCGCAAACAAACCATTATGTTAGCTTACAATGCATGCTCAGTACATTTTGATCAAAAACCTTTAAACCAATTGCAGCTCTTACTTTTTGGAAGAAGCGTTAGACCTTTCCAGGAAACAGTAAAAGTTTATAATTGAAAATAAAATAAAAGATTATTTATTCATGTTATTCCTGAAATTGTAAATCAAACTTTGACTTATATCACAAGTAGCCACAACAACAATAAATACTAGTGCAAAGACTGGCAAAGTGTTGACAAGTTCACGATGGCTCTACCACAGTAGTGATACCCAGAGTCAGGCCTCAATGCTACATGGCTATGAACATTATGACGTGCAGCTGAGGGGAATCCAGTCGCCATTTTGCTTGCAGCCCGACTTATGGCCCTGCTGCCTGCCCTCAAAGACCCTTTTTTCAATCGGGCACTGACTTTGCCCTTCTTTACAGTTTCCTTTACTTTAGGATCTTTATCTTCAGCCATATCTTTCTCCTCCGGCACTTCACTCAAACAATTTGTGTTTTTTTATTTTTTTTCATTTGTCAACTATTAAGACTTACATGATATGTCACTGTTACATAAGATGTGCACAGAGCAATGTGGTTTTGTTTTTTTTTGTTATAGATACATACACATGTACTAGCACATTGTTTATCTGATAGTTGGTATATCATTAACAAACAAAACTTATTCATGCTACAATGTACTCAAATGCTATAATGTTATATGCTACAATGTACATGCTACTCAATATACTGTTATATATATATATATATATATATATATATATATATATATATATAAGTTCTAATATCTAGTATAGATCCTGTGTTTAGTCTTTGTCATTTAAGTTATGGGATATGAATGCTTTATGCCCCTATCAATGTTTATTCCTAGGGGATTAGACAAACTGCAAATTTGTTTTCAATACCCCAGTCCTTGAGCAGGAAAATTTTTCAGAATCACTAGGGTTGGATGTGTCTCAGGCATTAAATATCCAGTCTGTCTAAAGTCCCTTTATACCCCCCCCCCCCCCCCCCCGGGAAAAACATTGATAGGTGCATCAATTCAGCCACTCAGGCATTTGCAAATAGTATCCCCCTATCGAATATAAAACATTACCTAAGATATAAGTGACTAAAGTGCCTTGCAGCATCTCTTAATGTACATACTTTCCGGATTTGGGCTTATCTTTGGTGATGCTGGATCCGGGTTTCTTCTCGTTGTCTGATCCCTCAGTGTTAGCTTGGGTCTCAGCTTCCCGGGCAATTCTCTCATCTTCTGCAGCCTTCAACTCTCCAATGTAGCCACTGCAATAACACACTAGCCTACACACTACCAAACAACTGAATGGTAACAGAAAATACTAAAGGATATCAGCCAGGAAATTTTGGTATTGTATTTTTATTAAATATTATGCTTACCATTTACAGAGATCCTTTATACATTTTGCTATATTGAATCTCTCCTATTTATCATGTCCTACAGTAAAGTTACGGTAAAAATCTTGTGAAACTTAAAGTATATAACAGGACTCTAGCAAAAAGCTTAAACCAATCAACATACTCAGTATCTGTTGATACTTGTTACTGTTTTGATAATTGTGTATGAATAGAAAAAGAGCTCTAGCCTCTATGGTCAAGTGACAAGTACGCCGTCTTGGCCCTAAGTTGCTCATCTGAGTAAACTTTTCATAACTTGCATTTTGTTGGAGATTCTTAAAATTCTGCATTTGTTTACTTCTGAATTCAAACCATAAAATTAAATCCCTTTTCTCAACAAAAAATCATAGACAACCTAGCTTTCTGATATTGACGCAAGGATGGCATTTAGTAAAAAAAAACACAAACCTTTTTATCCAGTGATATTCTTTATAGTTCAAGGATTTTGGTCAACAGTAAAAAGCAGTGGTCGAAATTAGCACAAGCCCGCAAGCCCTGTACTGGTAAAATGTCTTCCGGGCTTGCTCAAATTCTGCATTTTTTATAGCAGGGCTTGTTCAAAAACTTGATGCCAAGCAATAGTATAAGAATTCGGGCTTGTTCATCCAAAAGTCTAATTTCGATGACTGAAAAAGTGACAACCTATACGGTATACAACTCAGTGTGTGTACACCACAGATAAATTACGTCATAAATGCTACATTGGAAGGCATCATTTTGCTTCAAATGAAGACTTTAAACAAAGATAACTTTACTATCTATTCACCATATGAAATGAAACATGGCGCAGTCTATGCCACTTCCATAGCCCTGCGTTCAGGCTTTTACTTAGTTTGATTAAGACTTAAGTTTCTTAAAACACTTTGACAAACCTTTTCACACAACAGCCGCCTGATGGAGTTCTGTCAAAACATTAGTTTGGAAACAGGTTTGGCGAAGTGTTTGAGGAACATAATCACCTAATCAAACTGTGGTAATGGAACGAAGGCAGGGCTGTTTAAGCGGCATAGACAGCCGTTTGTTTCATTTAAAATGGGTGAAGAAAAAGAAATGTTATCTTTGTTATAAGGCTTCAATTTAAGCAAAATGTTGCCTTCCGACATAGCATATATGACCTAATTTATCTTGTTGTATACACACACTGCAGCTGTAGACCAATAAATCTGAATAATTTTACTAAAATACTGCCTTAGAACTGATGTGAGCATGGCTAGATTCACAGCCATATGTGATCATCATCTGATAAGCCCAAACGCAATGAAAAGATGTCTCTATCATGCAGCTTTGGTTTGATTTATAATTGTAACTGTATAATATATTTAAATATATACAATAGGGTTAATTCAGCTTTGTTTTCAGAATACAAAAAATGCTCATTACAATAATCATTATTTTTATTATTGTTAATTTTGTTGTTGTTTTAGTTGTTGCTGTTGTCATTGCAGTTTATAAGAATAGGATCTTAAAGATTGTTCTTTATAACCCTATATACATCAGCTTAACCAGAGGGTCAACATTTTCACAAACTTGGTAGATGACCTGACTTAACATAGCCTAGTGTTTCTATTTTTATCTCCTGGTGTGCAATAGACTGGAACAGGATATTCTGTCAAAGTTTGAGAAAAATCAGACTTGGGGGTTCTGTGCAGATGTACCCGGTAATTTCAAGCCAAACATGTTGACAGCAGACACCAGACAAAACCTGCTCAGTCAATAGATCACTTTTGAGTACTTGGGATCTTGTGAGCCAATGTTTAAAAAGGATAATGAAGCTGAGACTTGGATAGGAGCTAAGATAAAGTTCTAAAAAATCTATCATAACTGAACATTAACGCTTTTCTATTGAAATTAAAATGTAAAACTTAGCTGATTTTATCCAACAAATCTATAAGTAATTCTTTATTTAAAAGAAAGACCTACTTAACCACAGCCAACAATTTCTTACGTGATAACTTTGTCGATATCAGCCTGAGCTGTAGGTTGGAGGCCCTGCAAGCGTGATGCGATCTCTTTATTTATAATGTTAATGGCAGCTTCCAGTCCAGCCTCTCGGTCTTTAGCTTCATCATCAAGTTCCTCTGGCTTGGCAAGCTCAGACAGGAGTGGAGACACTGATGAATTTACACTGGATGCTAACAGCTGTGACAAAAGCAACATATGAATTAATGGGCTGGTAGTGGGAATGAGATGAGATTCATCTCAGAATGCTTAAATTTATATTTTACATTTGGCATTTTACATTTTAATTTGAATAAACTGTAATTGTTTTATCATTGTAACACATGGAATGGAAATAACTGTTTGTCACTGGTTAAGAGTGATGTAAAATGCTTTAACTTTTTTAGTAGAAGTATGCTTATAAGCATGACAATGTACCTAGCACGATACTACTTAAATATCCACAGAAAAGGTCCTACCTTTGTTTTATTATTAACTGAGCAGAAAATATCAGTCAATATGGTTCTTTGTCCTTTTGCGTCAAATGCAGATCTTGCCTGCACACTGGTAATTTTGGCTGGTTGGGCAAACCCTTGGAAGTAATTTGCCTGCAAAATCAAGTGTTTTGAAAATTTGACATAAAAAGCTAGCAAAGTTTAGCTAAAATGAGAGAAAATTGCATAATTCATAGTGTTAGAATGTAACATTTAATTTCATCAAGCAAATGAGACAAACATGTTTACAAAAGTACTCATAGATGCACTTTACCAACTTAGGTCACCTTGGGGCCGTTTCAATAAAGGTTTTCAGTTGTAACTTAAATTATCTTAAATCTGTATAAAGGGCACAAATGGCAATACATCATATTGTTCTTATTTCCTCATCTCTGTATTCATTTTTAATGATGGTAAAAGCTCATTTCACTCAAATTTGAAGCAAAATAATGGAACTTTGATACTTAGATACCGGTAATTTCAATTTACGACTAAAATCGACTAAGATCTTTATTGAAACAGTCCCCCTGGTGCACATTTCAGTGTGGAATTCAACCAGCCGCCAACACGATATGCTCAGTTGACTATATCATACATGACCAACTTCAATAGCTTGAAAGCTTGTGATTTTGTAGTTCAAAAAAAGGAAGAGGACATACATGTTTTGCAGTCAAGCAGGTATTTAAGAGGCAGTATAAATAAATCAAGACCAATTTGTTCTACTACACAATTTTTTTGATGTTTTTGTTCATGTTGGGATTAAATTCATGACATTAGACCCGAAGAGCAGTCACAATACCATTCAGCTATCTAGGTGGTAGAAATCCAGTCCAAAACAAAATAAATAAAGGCTTCCCTAGCCTGAAAGATGATTGATTTTTTTTTCTGATCGTATGGTTTTTTCTAACCAGCCTAGACGCAATCTTGGGAGTAAAATGGGCTCATACAGTATTTCACTGACCGATTTAAATACAAACCATTGCCACGTGCCTTTTATCTCTACACCACTCATGCTCTGACGTCACAAATTGTACCGTTTGATATGCAGCAGAGACACACATCATTCCAATACAAGTCAAACTTTCAAAGGTGTCTGTTTGGATTGTAGTTGAAAAAATAAATAACCATTGATGATTGCAGATAAATAAATGTTAACATTAATGAAATGTGTTTTGAAACCTGCCAGTTAGTCTGCATGATATAAGCAAAGCCTAATTGTAAGAAAAAAAGTATTTTTTTTTATCGGACATGGAAAAGTAACATGTCAAAAAATATTTTCTTCATAAAGTCAGCAAAATGTGTCTCCTGTTATCAACCATGTGTTTGGCTGATAACAAGCGTTTGCCAAATGGAAGATAACAAGTGTTCATTTGGCAAAAGATGAGTTTCTTGGTCCGATCATGGACCTATAAACCATGGATTGGCAACTCTCATCTGTGTTCATGCGATAATCTCAAACTCACGCGTGCAGCGGGATTTCATTCCGAGATTTTACCGTGTGGTCATTTTCGAGACGTCCGACATCGGCCGAATATATACATGTAGGAAAACATTAATTTAAATTGACTTAAATGCGCAGACCTTTCATTTGAGTTGATAATAGTCCAATTGAATCTGATTAAAATCACAGTTATAAATTATAATTAAATATATAATGAACAAGGCATTATAAGCAGAGTTGGCGGAAATAACTGAAGATTGCCGTTAATCACCCATCGGAAATTCGGCCGAATTTTCCGATATTTGCCGAACGCGCGCTAAGAATTGTGGGTAAATTATTATTTCTTATCTTTTTACCGATATGGGGCAGTTGCCAATCCATGGTTTATAGGTCCGTGGTCCGATGGTTGTGATCTGGTCACTTTTATTGGGATGTCATCAACAAACAATCTGTCAGTCAAATACCATATGTTGAATATTACTGATTCTGACTTGATTCTTTCTGAATTTCTTATAGCCTTGCTTACAAGACGGGCCCCCTCCTTTGAGGTTAAAATCTGGACCCAATTTCTCTGACTTATAGATGGGGAAATATGGTATATTTTATGCAGATGTTTTATTCTTTCCTAGAATCGGAATGCACATTGTGGCGACATTGATAAGAATATCTCTTTTAAAAAAACATAACAAATTTATCATAACATGTTACATACCAATACTTTTTTTTATAATGGCAATAATCCTTCTTTTACAATGCATTTCATTCAGATGTTAATTATCTGTTATTCCATTTTTATTATTTTAATTGCGTAAATATGCTGGTGCTCTGGTAGTCCAAATAATTGTACGTTGACAGATATTTTTCAAGATTTTTGATATGGCAAATCCTTCACGTACAAATTGTTTAGTATAAAAAGTGGGTAGTTGTTCCGATCAGGATTCCGGGTTAAAGCATTTAGGGTCTATAAAATATAAAAAAAAACAAGAAATATTACCAGATAATGTTATTTTATATTAGTTCCGTACACAAAAAATAAATATCCAACTTATAATTATGAGTTTGACGGCTTTTTTCATTTCACTCTGTCAAAACATAACGATATATACATGAAGGGCACCTGCAAGGCTTCAGGGCACAGTTTTAAATCGCTCGGAACATTTCGGCCTTGGCCGAATTGTTTCGATTGTATAACGAGGTCTATCTCGAAGCTTTGTTGGAGGAGGCCGAGTTATTACGATTGTATTGAGTTGTTCCCCTTCGCATAATTGTTGTCTGTGTCAGTCAACTTTCGTTTTATTTGAAAGGTAAACAACTTGTTTTAATGCATTAAATGCTTGTTTAGTGCAAAATAACATTTCACTTACATGGTAAAATATGAATATAACTTTTAAATGATCAATTTCAACCATAAAATACTTCACTTAAAACAATTTCAATATTTTTAAAACACCCCTGTTTTTTGCACATTCCCGTTTAGATGTTAGGGATTGGAAGAATCCCGTATAACACGTCTATTATTTTAGACTAGCGCTCTGGATGTTGATGGGTAAGTAGTAACATTGTTAATTATAAAATTATTCAACATAAAGAGAATAAATTTGGTACACCATGACCATACAGCCAATCAGCCCACATTGGCAGACCAATTAGCTCAAATTTTCAGTGTTTTGTCTTAAAATGACAATGTAGGTAGACCCTAAAATTATGGCGAGATTGACATCTGGGAATAGCCATAATTGATCAGTTTACCATGACCACATTTTATCTAAGGGTTTAACTTACTAATTACATACTTAAAGACTTACTAAATGCCCATACACGTCGTTCGGGTTGTCATAAAACATAGAATTGAGAATGTCTTCCATTTTCGCTGGAACTCCATTTTCTGCATAAAATTGTGCAGCTTTTTGTTTTAACTCGTAAAGTTCTCGAGCTTCCTTTACGCTTGCCATAGTTTTTTCTGTGGTAGCCATAGTTAATTGTTAAATAAAAAGAATCTAGGACAATATTTTGCACCAAAATAAAAATGTAAACATCAAAAAGCAGCGTCGTCCATGTTCCCAGGATACGGTGTCCAAGATATTATATTATCATGAAAATAACAAAAGGCTGAAGTCAACAGTTATTGTTTATGTGTTTTAAGATTCCATTTGCGTAAATTATCTGTTCATACAGCTATACTGTATTGCATGCGAGGTACTAGACATGTTGAGCATGCGTTCAAATCGCATTTAAGACGACCCCATCTTATTTTGGTATCATTTGAAAGGAGTTTATGTGCAAGAAAAGAACTATAGAATAAGACAGAACTTAATGCAACAAACAAGCTTTTTGACGTTGGCCTGCATATATGCAAGTTCAAAAGAAATATATAGACCAAAAATACAAACCATAATAACATAATGAAACGTGTAGTTTGGTTATTTAAAAAATAAAATAGTAATCAGCAACCAATGGCCTTTCAAATGAAAACCATAATTTACATTTGGGGTACTTTAATTTAACAGGCATCGCATTTTTAAAACTAAATATTGTTAATTAATAAGAAAAGAACTAGCTTATCTGTGGCTCGGATCGCTTAAATCATAAATGAACAAATACAAAGACATGTATTTCTGAGCAACGTTAAAAGAAAACCACCATCTTCCCCCTCCAATAAAAAATATAAAAAATAGTCCAAGTTAATTTTTAAGCCAATATCGGAAAAAAGTAATAAAATACGTTCAAAATGCACCATTTCGGACTAGAAATTGTTAAAACATTTTAAACCTTATAAATTCTAGTTCTGACGGAGGGGCGAAAGTCAAAAGGTTACGCCCCCTCTAACGTCGAATTCTGCGTACCATACTTGAATTGAAGGAATTAAATGTAAAATGGAGGGACTAGTCCAGTAGTGAACAGTAACCAACGCCATCTTAACGCCACAGCATGAATGCAATGAAAAATACGGTAAAATAAATGTATCAGTTACTATAAAATTATGTCTGCTAAAATAGCTGGTACGAAATGAAAACTGATAAACACGGCAAAAGGCTTTTTTAGATTCTTTGGTCTATATTTTTTCAAGGTTCAGTGCAAATGTCATCCATGTTTTAATGATACAGCAGTCTTTGATAACGTCAGATTAGCCGTTGATTAGATTCTGGAGAAGATCGGTTGGGAAGATGATGTGGTCGATGGCATGGATCACACCGTTACTTGCCGCTATGTCCTTCTCAACAACCTTAGCGTGGTCCACCATCATGCCTAAATGTTGAATAAAAGAACATTGTATATAGACTTTGATTCTCAAACAGACAAATCGTGGTATACATGTATAGCTAGAGTCAGATAAGAAAATAATGGAGAAGTTAATATCAAACATTATTGACGAATGTGATAGATAAAAAAGACGAAAATTGAGCAACAGTTTACACTGATAAGATTTTGCCCCTGATTCTTGTTGGAGAAGTTGCTAATTTGTCGAGATCATTTAGTGGAGGTTTCCCAGTTAACCAAATTGATAATGTTACAATATTCTTTTATATTTATTTATGATTCAGAAATACTATCATATCATTGGTCAACTGATTGCTTGAATGACAACTGGAGAATGCGGGTTCTAGACTACAAACAGAAGCAATGTGTTCATGTTATATCATTTGCGTATTCTTTGTGATATTTATATAAAAAAAATCCAGTTGAAGGTTTTTTGTACTTATTAAAAGTGACACATCAACTTATCATGTTTTCGGGACAAATAATTCGGGAAAATGGTTACGATATCACCTGTCGCGTCAACTGTAATGTTTATTTGGGAGTTATGAAGGGTGAACAACTTGTCTCCGTCATGAAGGTTGTAGCTTGTCCTCCGACCGGGAACCATGTGATACTTGAACACTTCTGAAAAATGGAAGTTTACTATATAAAGGTATGCTAGCAGAATACATTAGACATGTCATATAACCAACGTTTCGATTTCACTCAATGAGTTGTTACGTTGTACATGTTTCACTTCAATCAATTAATCAATCAATCAATCAAGCAATCAAATAAGCAATCAGTCAGTCAGTCAGTCAGTCAGTCAGTCGGTTGGTCGGTCGGTACGTCAGTCAGTAAAACAATCAATCCACCAATCAATCCACCAACCAACCGATCTCTTCATGTCCACCATGACTGGAGATATGCATGTTATATACAAAAAAATAAGAATAAGTATATGTTACATCTCAAGTAATACAATATTTAGATCAGAATTATGGTGATGCATTCAACACAATCATATACAGTATATGGACCATCATACGTAATGATAAGTAGGATATTGACGTGGAATATCTAATTCAATCGTTGGTGAATTTATACGAGTGTTTGATGAAAAAAGATCGTCTTTGTTTAGCAGTGGTATGAGGAGACCGGGTAAAAGAAAATAAATCTTGATCCAAAAGTCAGCGAGGAATGGTGCCCCAAACTCAAGAATGTCGTATATACATGATGATGATGCGTTATACGGTTGTTGTTGTTGTTGTTGTTGTTGTTGTTGTTGTTGTTCGAACAATATGTTCATTTTTCAATCGCTCAGCCATTTAATTGTAAGACACACACTCCTTGAAATAATGCAATCATGAAGCTATGTAAACATGAAAAGTAGGACACACCGTGATAAATCATTTGCGCATTTGGCATATTCGGGCGGATGCCATTCAGTGCAGAATAACGACCAAAGGCTAGGTTTGTAGGGGCAAAAAGAGTGAACTCCGTATCTGAAATTATACAAAAATATTTTATCAAGTTAATCGCTAAAATGACTTTTTTCACGTCTTGTTTAGGCCAACGAAATGTACGTTTAGTATAGTTGTTAAACGTTGAGAAAAAACTCAATGCATTTCGCAGAACGGCGTACAATCAATTTAAAGTTTATTTATGCGCAACAGTTAAACGATTATTCATAAACCAATTGAATAACACTTTAATGAAATAATGTCCGAGTGCTTAGAATGTGTGTTTACCAGCTAACCAACTAATAATACTTTTTTTTTATCTTGACCCTCTTCTAAAATTTAAGCAAAATAGCCATAAATCATTGATTTATTAAATATCAAATTACTACGTGAACTTGTTACTTAATACAGCCAGAACGCGTAGTTGTGTATACTTGATTACCTTCTAAAATGTGTGTTAGATTGTTAAGCAGCAGAGCCAAGAACATGTCCTGAAATAAATCGTCCCTGAGAACGAGGTTTGCGGCGATGTTGTGAGTGCCGAACACGGGTGGCGTGAGCACGGAATCGATCACGTGAACCACACCATTTCTGCATATGACGTCGGAGCTGTTACCAGGTACAGGACGAGTCGAGTTGTTGATCAGAACGTTCTGAACATAAAACGGTTTGAAATATGTATGTGTATACCATTTTCTGCTCGAGGGGTTAAATTAACCTGTGTATCAATCTGTTTTCAATTTCCGACGACGATACTTATTTTCACAAAAGTATTTACTATTTTTAGTCAATAATAAAACAAATATTTTTTAGGCATTATACAGTTATAAATTAATAACAGTGTTTCGTTTTAGAGATAAAATTCCAGAATCGTTACCCCTCCAAAACCAGTAAATCTCATCGGCTGTCCTTCTAGTGTATCAGCCTTGTGCTGTTGTAGAAGTTGTGGTAGCACGTTAAACCCAGGAATCACGTGGTACTGGAGAATCTGCTTCTTCAAGATTGGCTCGTGAGCTAGCGTTCCCATCAGGTTCACGTCAACCTTACTGAAAGCGGCGTTCGTGGGAGCCATGACGGTATATGACGATCCTTAAATTAATATACTAATTAATATAAACATAGAAGTGATTTTGATGCAGTCCGAAGGAAAATGATATCAATTCAACGCGTCATCCGTCTAAGAGTATGCTATCCACCACTAGCTTGCCAGCTGTACATCTGATAGATCTTCGAGTAACTAATTAGTAGTCTAATGGGTTCGATTCTGTTCTTGCATAAACATTAATATTTCATATTTATGAGGTATTTCCTTCAGGAAAGTGTTGATTTTCGTTATTTAGTATGTGACATTAATAATTTATTCAAAGTAGCTACCTGTGTTTGACAAAGCAGAATTCATGTTTGTCTCTGTAAGGAGCTGAACGAGATCGGTGAGGCCCATATCTGTCATACATTGCATCAAGTTCCTATCCGTGTATCGCTTCTCTACTGCAGTAACACTTACAACCAACCCACAAACCAACACAAATCCCCGAAACAAGTCCATGCTGATGTGTGGAAAAAGTGATATTGTGCGTTACAGTTCTAATTGTCTCTGAACCTTTTATGTCAAAGTCATGTGAACAGGGCAGGTTTGGTTATGTTAAAGATAAGGAGTGTTATATCGCAGTCGCTTGTATAAGAGTTCTCATTTTTAAACATATGCCTTAGTGATTGTTATGCCGAAGCACAAATACCATTTTAAATGTGATACAAGAACAAAAATCACACAGTGATCACAAAATGCAACATTTTTACGGATCGCACAGCAATGAGTTAAAAGACAATTTTCTTTTTTAAAAGGTGAAATACATTTTGATCTGACAACCGAGTTCAACAGAAATACTGTTTCTTTTATGCTTAAATTTTAGAAAATATCGATTTAATTGGCGTTAATTGGAAACTAGTATGAGTAAGTGAACATTGTCACGTCATTCTGCTGACGTCATTTTAAACAAATCTATTAGCACAGGGAAAGTATTAAAATTGAAAATAACATGATATTTCATCGAAAAAACACAACAAAATTCACCGAAATGTGTTTATGAGTATTAAATCGATTGCGCGTAATCGATTCCTCGAATACCATTCTGTTCATTTAACCCCTGTCACACAACGGCCGCGTTCCCACGGCGTCTAATAAACGGCTTGAGCGATGATTTATTATATGTGATATTTAAAATAAGATCACTCACTCTCTCACTCTCCACTCACTCACTCACACACACCACCAACTCACAGAAATAACCCACCCACCATTATTTATATTTGTACATACTTAAAACCAATTATCCGTAACAGTACTATATGGAAATAAGAATCAGTACAATGTTCATAAGTGAACGACTTTATTACATACGTAGGGGTGGATATTTTTTAACTTCTACGCAAATACATAGCAATACGGAGGAAAATAAACCCAGTAGTTGGAGTAGGAACGCCAATACGAGTTTGCACAATCTGAGGTATATATTAATTGATAATGATAAAGGTCATATGTTCGTCCATATAACATGCAATGCTACTTGGTATATTTCTGCCATTTAACTAAATTTACTGCTAGAGCAGTGCAGGCATAAGGGAGAAAACCGCACTAAATCATTTATGTATCGTATATCTGAATTTCCTCCCTGTGGTATATTATTTATAGAACTATTATGCCATATTGCTCCATTGAAGTCAACCCAGAACTGCAAGGAATTTTCCAGTTTGTAGGAGTTCTCCCTTTCATATCCGCGTTTTATGCATGTGTTTAACTGCTCATATACGCTAATATACGATAAAATCTTTCATATTCGTACATAAACTTCTTTTAATTCCAGGTATATTCCACAGTCTGATTTTTATTGAATCTGGTACTTTCGAGTATGATGTTCAACTCCACATGGACTCAGTTGATTGTTTTTGGTCTATAACAAACGACTTTAGCTAAAGCTCAAGCCTAAAAATCAAGAACAAAAATTTGCACGCAGTGGAATCGCAAGCATCGTCGTGGCAACGCAATGCAATCGCCAGTGAACTCGTTGAGATCGCATAGAACGCCGCATGATGGCACGCACTTTCAGCATACCCAAAATCAACGTACGGCGTTCTCTGAGATGACACTGCGTCTCTATCGCACACAAACGTCGCGTATAAGGCGCTTACAAGGATTTTTTTTACTGCGCTCTTACAACGATTGTACTGAGCCGCTATGTCGAACATTGCGTTTCCAATGCGCTTCTTACGCGTCAATCGGCGTTTGCATGATAATAAAGTGAATGAACCAACACCACAAAATAATATAAAGGAATTATGCATGCAAATAAACATTCATTTGGCCATTTTTTAATGATGTGCAATATAGTAGGTACAATAGGTACAATATAGTAGGTAGTGCAAAACAACACACCGTCAGCGCAGTGTGAGCGCTGTGAAAGCGCCGTGCATATGCAGTGCGCGCGCCATGACAGCTCGATGCAAGCAGTAGAAGCGCTGTGATGACGCCCTGAGAGCGCAGACAATTACCAACTAGAACTCCGAAGGACCGCTGTAGAACGCCATGGAGCTCCGAATGAACGTCAAGGTCGCCGGTAGGGCGCAGTGACATCATCATCTTCATGAAAAATATCATTTCTTCTAGCGATCTCACGGCGCTCTGAGAAGTTTAACAACGCCGTTAATTCGCAGTGGCAACGCGGGTGTGACGGGGGCTTTAATTGACGGTCAATCTAAGTTTGTAGATAGAAATTAATATGTAACTTGCACTGTTCACATTTTTTGTGTAAACAAAAAAGCCAAATTCCCTCTATCCAATAGTCTATGATTTAATTCAATCAATATCATTTGAGTGTAAACAGCATTACAGTTACTAGTAAACCTTATTCAGTCCTACAGTTTATGCCGCTACAGAGTATCAAGCTGATGCTCGGGCTTATCAGTGGAACTAATCTACCATAGCTGTAAACTGACCACTTGACCCTTTCACTGCTGGGAACTGTTTGCCTGACTAATTTGATTGTAACAGCTGTTCTTGTCTTGAGACTTGGGCCATTTTATGTTAGGAGGTTTTTCTTGGTATTTCAACTTTCGCTAACTTGATTATTAAAATAATATTATTATCGAATGCTTTTGTATAAATTTTGTTTATCATAGTTATTATTATTATTATTATTATTATTATTATTATTATTATTATATACGGTAGTCCAAAATCCACTATACTGACGTCCATCAAGTATCATTGTGCAATGTTTAAATGACGTCATAAAACAAGTTTGTCATGAAGATAACATTTATTACGAAATCATGTGTCTTTTAAGTAATTTAAACCATTGATATAAAATTATAATATATTAATAACGTGCTGATCCGGAATGTCTTATTCAACTGTTGTTGATGTTTTAAGATTTTGATTTCAGTCAGTAAGCGCCTCGTGGGACTTGAGTCGAATTTCATCTCCCCGTGATCAATACGCACTACTAATAAGTTATTACCCTATTATACGATTTTTTAATATGTATATTTCCTTTTCGCAAAGAGAAAATAATATGGAGAAAATATATATTTCTGGAAAAATTCTCTACATACATTATATTACAGACACATGTAATAAAAGTTCAGTGACTGCTGTGATTATACATTAACTGTGCGTGTAGACATCAAGTGCAAATGATCAGAAGAAGTTTGATAAATTTAAATATTATATTAAAATAAAATGAGTCATATAACATTCAAATATACTGGTATGATATCAAAAGTCCGGACATAGAGGTTTAAGATACATTATTGCTTTGTTGTGATCATTTCTCATATGATGATAATGGCTTAAACTGCTTTGAAACACGTAGTATATATATTGAGATAAGGTAGCAATGTTTTATGATAATTCCAAAAGCAAAGACAAAATAGTTAATGATATATTTATATAGCATATGGAAAGCTTACATGCAGTGTGTTTAATGTTTAATCACTCTTCTAATGAAGAATGTTCTCACACAACAATGCAAATTAAGAAGAGAAATCTTACAAAGAAAACAAAGGTTGATTTAACTGTGTCAGTAAAGAAGATTCTAATCGCTGTTTCAAAAGCTACATTTTAGGAAATGAATTTTATAGAAAATACATAAACGAAGATACACAAACATAAAGAGGGCTTATATAATTCACATGAAAAGTGGGCAATGATGTTTTTTGAAATGCATTTTGGCAAAGACCACAATGTCAATGTATCAATAGAAACATATGAAAGTTCAGTTTCAACATCAAGGTAATATAGTGCTCAGATTAAAAAAAGTTATAAGCTGTGTTATAAGTAATAAGAATATCTAAGTGCATCAATATATGACCTTATTTCTTGGCAAATAGTTAAAATAGTACATTTCTTTTAATATAACATCTTATGCCCCCAGAAAATGGGGGGACATATAGATTTGCCCTTGGTCGTCTCTGTCTGTGATTCCGTCTGTAGGTAATATGCCAACTTGTGTCACTTAAAACTCGATTATATCACCTAAAGCCCAGAAACCTCGGGCGCCATTTATGTAAGGAAGTTTTGCGTCTGGGGTTTCGTTTCCCACTGCACTTAGTAAAACCAGAGTTATTATAATTTAATCAAAAAAGTATTTCACAGGAAAACATACGAACCCCAATCCAAGTGATGACTTCAGAGTATACAAACTTTAGACTTTATAATTATGAGACTGTTTGCAATTGGATAATGTTGCTATGATTTAATGTTAAATTACGCGTAATCATCGTAAAGTGAAAAATAGCAATGTATCAAGTTAGCAGTATTCTTTTCTTGTTCCAAAAATGCAGCAAAAGAAAGTTGTTGTAAAAAAGGCGAAAAAAACTATTCTTTACATATAACCATATATAACAAACTTTATTATAACTGCATGAGTGACACTGTTAGATATACATGTAATACATAAATTATACATTTTATAAAACCTAAATATCCATTTCATTCAATTGTACATGTCATTGAGCATAATTGGGTTGATATTGATACTTTTGTAGTAAGTAGACATCTTACGTTATCTTAATGTAAATTATAAATAAAAATCCCATGTATAACGTTATTCCGTTAGAAATTAAATCAAACGATAAGACTGAATATTTTTTTTCTTTTATGTACTTCAATGTTTCATTTCTTTGCTATGGAATCAATGATTATCGTGTGTGTTTTTTTTTCATTTTCATGAATAGTTTAAACCTAAAGTAAATGATATACTAGTAAATTGCTTTTCCATAGTCATCATGAATTTTTGTGCAGAAATCATACTGAAGTTGTATATCCTTCTGACCACCAAATTGACCAGGGAAGAGTGGTTAATGGGCCCCTGCTGATAGAAATTGGTTATCTCAATTACATGCATAATAAACACCCAGCTGTGAAGTGAGGCTTCGAAAATGGACCAAAATCCAGAAACCTGGCATAAACTGTAGGACTGTATTATTTTAGCAAGCTGTATGAAAATGAAGTTGTTGAGTTATTGTTATGGCTAATACCGTTGTTTTTTTCATGGATGTATGTGATCGTTAAACGCTCATAAATATTGCAGTCTACATAGGCACCAGCATTTCTATCAGAAAGGATCTAGCCACTATCCTATCTGTAGAATCACTATGAAGTAGAATAGAATCGCAGCTTAAAGCCATTATATTTTGATCACCATCTGATTAACCCAAAACATCAAGTTCATTAAGTTTTCATGCTAAATATGGAGTATAAATAAACCATGTCAACGTCAATTTGTCGTAGAAATATATATGACATATTATAATATAATTTTATATATAAAAGAAACAAAAGTTTTAAAACAATGACCTAGCTATATCGGTTGTTCGTCAGAGCAATTATTATCAGTAACCATCACACTTTTACTTGGCACTTACTTTAGTTTGTCAGGACCCCTATCCAATTTTTATTTTGACGATTCTAAAACACATTTATTTAGGGTGCCGACACAACAGACTCTTTGATATTCCTGGGATAAACAAGCTTTTGGCCAACGGTGGCTATGTTCGGTGCTTGAGTGTTAATTTGTAAAAATGTTTCCATATACATGTATATTGTCACGAGGATCTTGTGTCGGTATACGATGCTGAGAGAAACATTTGTCTGTGTTAACTTTGCCATAATGTTAAATTAATTTTCCGATGTTTGTATTATATAGAACCTGTGACGTCTGTATTCAAGGCTAAGAAGATATGTTTTTTCTTATGCTTAGTAAAGATGTTTTTTCTTGACATGTAGGAAGGAATCTGGATATATATATATATATGTATATATATATATATATATATATATATATATATATATATATATATATATATATATATATATATATATATATAGGCCTATATTCATGTTCATATTCGCGGTATTGTGTTTTCATGTGCTGAATTCACTTCTTTAATTGCACTATCATCAGTATTATGGTTTTCAATGTGATCAACATTATGTGTGGATTTGCTACCAGTTTGCATGCATTTCTTCGTATCCAAAAGTAGCTTCCATTTTTGGCTCAGCTATATAATTGTACGCATCAAATATATGTATACTTTATAGGCATTCTGTGTTCTTGCCTGTCGTCTTTCGTATAGTGATTGCTTTACACAGCTGATTGTCGTCTTCAAATACATGTAAGCGGACCATTTGACTGCATGGCATCAGGCATTTCATTGCTGAATATCAGGACGAGTTCTGGCCCTAGTACCGACCCTTAGGGGCAATCCACTTCTTAAAGGTGGCCATCCAGACTGGTCGCAAATTCGCATTCAAAAAATGAGCCTTTGTAATCGCTTTTGAAGAATATTTTCTAACCATTTATAAATAGTCTATTACAAGAATACCATATATTCCCAGATTGGTTTTAGTAGCCAACTGTATGGAACTTTATCAAATGCAGCCTTGAAGTCCAGATACAATTAATATGCAAGTGTAAGATTTCCCCTTCGTTTATTGTTAATGACCATATCTAGTTGCATTCGGGTAATCAGGTTGCACATGTGTGAATAGCATGGTCTCTGATCAAAACCCAATGGATCACTGAGAATATGTCTAGATCCGAAATACCTTAGACCGCACTATCCATCAAGGTCATTATATAGACGCCATATTACCAGAATTTACAGCAGCAACTATATTTCCAAAACTGGATGCACGAAACGGGAATTGGGCGGTTAAACTGAGGGGAAAGTCCTTTACTTGACGGTATTCAACACTTCATTTTAAGTATCGTTTTCTACACGTACCATACAGATTTAATAATGCAAATGATGCTTTTGTACAGAAAATGGACGAATGCTTAGAAGGTCTTACGGGGGTCATGGTCATTGTTGATGGCATTGCATGTTTTTGCAAAGACAGGGCCTAACATGACACAAACCTCAATATGCCAATGCAAAGATGTCAAGACAAGTGTATCAAATTAAATGCTGACAAAACGGGAATTGGAAATACTGAAATTCCATTACTTGGGCATTAACTGACGCCATATGGACTTACAATTGCCACGAACAAGACCAAAGCAATTAATGAAATGCCATCACCGACTAGCAAACCAGAACTAGAGACGGTTATCGGCATGATAAACTATCTGCAACAATTTGCACTAAATATTGCAGAGATGACAAGTTCATTGAGAAATCAGTTAAAGAATGACATTTTATTCCGTGGGATGCGGAACATGAAAATGCCTCGCAAAAGATTAAGACTGTTATCACACAACAGCCTGTCACAACCTCATAGCAACTAGTTTAAGAGAACAATGCGAGCCATTTATGAAAAAGAAGCTTAGACTTTAAGGTCATATAGGAACAACAAATCAATATTCAAATGCTTTCCAATTTTATAGTTTTGTTTGTTTATTTGAGTTTATCAAGGTCTGCCCGCGCCCATTGGCTGCATTATGGCTTGACCCCGCCGTTACGCCATCACGACTTAAATTGTGTTTAAATGCCATAAGTGACATGAGATAGAAGTGACAGCAATCGCAGTCAAATCCAGACATTGGAAGACTTGAAGAAACAGAGTGAGATTCAAGAGATCCGGGTGCGATACCCTAGCTCTTTTCGAAGAGACCTCTTGGTTCTTTAACGTGCTCGATGTAAAGCACCGATACACGGGATACAACTTTCCTGACCCGTTGAACCAGTACTGAGGAATTAAATTTTATAGTTTTTTTTTTTAAGTGTGAAATTTAAACGGGACTGTCAACCTATTAAGGGCCGGCCACATAACAAACGTCGCTTGAAGGACGGCAAAAATTTAAAATGTTTAAAAATCATTTTCATTTTAGTTTTGAGGTTCAATATCAATCAAGCATATATATATATATATATATATATATATATATATATATATATATATATATATATATATATATATATATATATATATATATATATATATATATATAATTCATACATTCATAGTACATGAACTGCAATGATACCGGGCCTCTAGGTAACGGGATTTCGTAAGAGAAATTAATATTTCCCGGTACCGACTGATGAAAAACCGTATCAACATAATCCGGTATCGTACTCTGTGCTACCGGCATTTCCCAGTATCGTTTATTCAATCAATCTTTTGATCACATGAAGGGTACGAAATAACAGTCCAAAGGGTACGAAATGACCAAAAATCGGAGGGTACGAAATAGTCAGGGTACGAAATGACTAACCTTTGATACCGGGTACCGAGCTTTAGCTACTTTTTAAAGGCGCAGTATGAAATGCATACAACAAAGAAATAGAGTAATGCATACAACATAGGCAAAGAAGGGTTTTCACATTTGCATACAACATACACAAAGAAGGATGTTGAGAAACGCATACAATATAGAATAAGAACAAAAATATTGACATTGAAATATTATTGTTTAAATCAATAAATTAGTATGTTTATGAGGTTAGTCAAGTGAGAAATAGTTTATTAACTTTATATTTGAATTTTGCTTTTAAAACTAAAACATAATTGATTTGTTTTTCAAACTTTTTGTTTTGTTTGAATAGGGAAAAGATCCTTATATGAAATCATTAAAATTGGTTTAATAGCTTGAAGGAAACAAAAAGTTTATGAAAACTTTGCAATTGGATAAAATAAAGATTGTATTCATTGTGTTTACTACAAGTATATAAGTACATTTAGGAAACAGAAACATATCATGTCACACTGATTACAATACATCAGAAACTTGTAAAATAAATCTTTATAAATAATTTCTCATAAGTATAGTAAAGCGCCTGGTATTTGATAAAAGACATACATGTATTTTTAAGAATTATTGTAAATTATATGTAACAATTATAAACTGTGTCCGAAATGAACAACACATTTGCATAAATATATTATATAAAAAATGATGAATACAACAGAGAAGCATGTGGGATGTAAAGGTTTACACATGATAAATGTACATTCATTTGTTTACTATAATGAGTATTTTTTTACTTAAATATTGCATGAAAAACACAGAAATTCCTCAGTGGTTGTTGAATTATCTGAAGGTGTGTTAACACAATATTTGTTGGTCTTTACGGGTGTGGTGAATTTGACATGTAGGCGAAATTGTTGGGTTCATTTTAAAATTATATTTCCACCGTTCTTCATCCTCATCGAAAAGTGGGAGACATTATATAGTTACGTACTAAGTAAATGTGTTCTATACAAAATATGTGCTGCTTCCATATGTTTCAAAGAAAGCTTTTTGTTAAGTTTTTGTCATTAACAGTCAAATTAAGGTTGACCAGTAAGAAACATTTCTGAAACTGGTTCAATATAATTTCTTATGTTTTCAAGATATACAAAGCTTTCACATTTTTCTTTTTCTGGTAATGGTTCTATTTTAGGGATTTTATGAATTCAATTTGCCTCAAACTTTAATTTAAAAAAAAATCTTTTTTTCCTGCTTTGGAGTCCTTGATGTTTAATTAGTAATTTTGGCGTTAATGCAGAGTAAAAAAGTGTTTTTTGCTTTCCCGGGATTTTGTATTTTCTTTGGCGTTAAACTTAATGTGTTGTCTAGACTGTAACTGACCTGAACGCAAAAAATGATAAATTTATTCCAATCACAAATATTGCAATCAATATAATATGCACATGTAATAACTATAAATTTAATCTAACAGAATAACCAAATTTACTACACGAAATATATATACCTACCCTTTTTACTCATTTTTCCTTTCAATTTATAATTTCAAAAGGATCAGTTTATATATTTGGGATTGTTTGTTCTGATGAATGTATTGGATACGGAAAGATCAAATGTTGTTTTTTTGCATTAAAAGTCAAACTATTAAACAAATTTAACATCTGAGGTTTATCCCTTTACAAAATATATTAATAATTATCTATATTTCTCATTGTGCAATAATGGTAAGAAATTATAAATCCTATTTTCACCTATTACAATACAAATCATCAATCCAGACATTTTTACAACTACCAAAAAATGGTTTAGTTTTTCATCTTATGATGAAATGAAAGTTATTAAAAGTAATTCTGTGTTTGGTTTTATAATCCTCATGCTTCTTCAGGTTATCTTAAAATTTATATTTTGTTATTGTTGTTCCGTGTCTTTGCTTTCCCCGATTTCAAAGTTTTCATAAAAGAAGTAATAAACTGTTTCTTTATAAATCTAGATATTAAACCATTAAACCAAATTTAATGATTTGAAATAAGGTTCTTTTCCCTATTCAAACAAAACAAAAAGTTTACACACAATCAATTAGGTTTTAATTCTAAAAGCAAAATTCAAAAATAAAGTGAAATAACTATTTTTCACTTGACTAAACTCATAAACATACTAATTTATTGATTTTAACAATAATATTTCAATGTCAATATTTTTGTTCTTATTCTATATTGTATGCGTTTCTCAACATCCTTCTTTGTGTATGTTGTATGCAAATGTGAAAACCCTTCTTTGCCTATGTTGTATGCGTTAGACTATTTCTTTGTTGTATGCATTTCATACCGACCCCTTTTTAAAGTTGTTTACTTCAACAAGGACATAAACAAAATATTAATATCAAATAATGACGTACGACTACGACGACTGAGGTAAGGCTATGTTTGTCTATCAATTTAGACTATCAACATTGCTTAATCGAATATATTTAATAACAATTTCAGTCGATTTAACATCTAATTTTAAGTTAAAATGTAGAAATACTCACTGCCACGAATGGGCAACTGTGATCCTGTGGTGTCAAGTTACCATTTTCGACTTTGCCTATGTGTCGATTGTTTATTAAGTATCCCGATTTCTGTATACCTGGGACAAATCTGACTGCTTGTGTACTGTACATGTATAAGCGGTATTAATGACGCAGAATATATTTATGTGAAAATAACGACTTAAATGACAAATAAAATCCAGTTTACACCAACAGATCCCTTCAGGGAAAAGCATGCTCGACCCTGAAGGGGTCCACTGGTCTTTATATACACTAACTTCTCTATTCTCACATAACCCAGGCTTTGCTAATTTGCATATTACCAACCAAGTTTACATCCGGTATGAACGTACTTCTGTTTTATACAGAATATTAACCATTAGGAAAGCAGAGCTTTCTCTGAAATATTGTTGAAGTTCCAACTTACTATGCCTCACAGGACAGCTGAGCTTTCTAGCAAGCGCATAGAAGCGTAACGCACATCCGCCACCTATAGCGGACCGTTACAATATTACTATAAATTCTTTTGCCCGGTGTCAAATGGTAGAGAGTTATAGCATTACAGGAATATATAAGAAATGTCAAAATAATAAAAAGAAATATCAAAATAATAAAAAGGTATCCCTGATCACTTATTTTTGTAGCTACCAGGTATGTACAGTAGTTTGGGGTATTCCGGATCAGTAACAACCTTTTCGCGTATTTTTAGTTCAAACCCATTGGTATGAATTATATTTTTTATATAACATGAAAGACAAACTATTCCTAAGTTGAACCAAACTTGTTTGTAACAAAATGTTACGGCTTTTATTGATATTTACACGCTTGAATAAACTTACCAATTTGGTTACTTCCGGTTCACCTTGGGCAGTTTCGGATCAAAGTATGGGTGTTCTCAAAGTAGTTATAAAACTTTGTCAAAGGGTTACACTTCACTAAGTTAAAAGTATATAATGTGTTTCACATTGAATTAAGAAGTTGTGGCATACATTAGTACCAGTTAATCAATGTATTCCTATATATGCCTTGTGGACATGCCATATTCAAATTTAACAAAGGGGGCATTTTAAAAGAGAACAATGATTTAACTAGATTGTATTTTAAACATACATGCTAGCATTAAATAACAAACTAAACAACTTAAAAACATGCATTCATTAAGATTCCATTTATAAGACAGGAATTAACAAATACTCACACTCATAACATCACAAACCAGGTATACAAAACAAATACACCTATAACATCACATACCAGGTATACACAACAATCAAAGTTTGACTAGACTTATAAAATCACATTTTTAAAACATAATTACACACTTGAAGAGTTTACCCTGTATCATCAAGCATCAATTAACAAATACATTGTACTCACACTTATAACATCACATACCAGGTATACAAAACAAATCAAAGTTTGACTAGACTTGTATAAAAAATCACATTTAAAGAACATGATTACACAAGTGCTTGGAAGATTTTACCCTGTATCATTAAGCATCAATTAAACAACTGTTCTTTTTACTAAATAAATGACACGTTCATAGCTGAACCTTCTGGCATTGTTTCCAATGCTGAGCGCAACAGGGAGACAGACATTTCAAATGTTCTTGATTGACACGAGATGAAATAGGAGCATGGGATAACAGCACCCCCTCCTTTCTCGTTCAGTGCTGGCCAGGGAGGAAAGCTTGGACACGGTTCACCAGTTGTAATGGGGTAAATACTTCACTCCTCAAGAACACTTCTGAAAAATCCTGCCAATGTTCTTGGTACATGACCAATGGGAAGGCCGGCAATGTCGGATAATTTCAATTGTCTACTTTGGTCTGTATCCATGTCATGAATATGTTCATTAAATGTCTCAAGGTCCGGCAGCCACAAAAGACATGCCTCTTTGTCTACAATGTTAGTGTATTCACGGTCCACCCTAAGTTTAGTAGGCGGATCCGTAATAGGTGGCTTGATCTTGTAGACATGGTATCCCTTAATAACACTTTTCTCCAACACAATGGTCTTCAACAAAGTAGCATCAGTTGTGCCTGAAGGACCAGGAACTGGCTCACTGGTTTTTACCTGAAACAGAAAGTATTTAATTGATCAATATTAAATTAGGTATATTCACTAAATTTTATGTTTTTAGTAGGAAATTGAATTTGAATATCACAAAACAGGATAAGTGTATTTGTTTTTAAGATTCACTATATTTACAAATGTACATGTATATCAATTTCAAGGCAGTTACAGATGAACAAAATATTAATGTGTAAGATGTACTGGTAATAATTAGAAACATGTTCTCTTCCTGGACAGTAGATAGGTTCAGTAGATTTGAGTTGAGGTTCTTTACTGCACTCAGAGTGCAACCACTGGTCGCAGATGTCACACTGTACCCAGACACGTTCAATTCCCAAGAAGTTGTCCTCTGTCCAGCTTATTTTACAACAAATACATGTCACGTCCATTTCGTTTGTATTATCCCGTTTATCATGTTCATTTTCTTCTTTTTCAGTGGACTTTGGCTCATCAGTAAAAGACGTTTTCCTTCTGTATGTTTTTTTCAGAGCCAATTTAATGTTCTTAGATTTTTTGCCTACAGTTTTTTTGCTAGATTTTGCACTATTAGTTTTTGATTTAGTATTTTTCTTCAGTGCTAGTGACATGTATTTCTTCTTTGCTTTAATTTCCCTTTCTCTAAATGCTCTGATTTTACTCAAGCTTTTCAGAGACATAGCACGTAATGAATCAGATGATGTGAGGTTGTCATGTAGGTCATCAATTTGTGATTTTCGCTTCAATTGCTTCTGCGCAGCTGATGGGAATGAAAGTGCCTCCTTCAATGTTGGTGAAATAATTGAAGATTGTTGTTTTTCTGAGCTACACGCAGATGCAACTGTTGCTAACATATCAAGTCCACAGACACTCTCATTCTCAACATTTGTTTCACTTTGTACATCTGGCTTGCTTTGTACATTTTCAGATGGTTCACACACTGAAGCGGTTATAGGTTTGTTTGTCACAGTTTTGGGACATGTTGTTGACAGAAGTTTCTTGTAGACATCATAACATGGCGATTGTCCTTCAACATCATAGCCCTCTTTTATACGTTTAGTGTACTTGGCTTTTATAGGTGTTGTCAGCGCACTTTCTAACGCTTCAAGAGCCAGCGATGATCCACTTGGCTGTTGATGATCAGGCTCTGGTATTTCGAGACTCGATTCTGTTGTGGATTCATCCAGTGATTTGGACTTTGCACTACCGAATGTGATACCTGGTTTAAGATGCTCCTTTGTGATTACAGTACTATCCACTGGGTAGATTCCAGATGAACGAAAGGCATTGATGACTGTTAAAGGCTTATAAAACAGAAGGAAGGCTTCTTTAATTTTTCAGCAAAGTTCTCTTTGCTGATTGGTACACCAGGGCTGATTCTGGTATGGGACCTCACAACCTGGTGCCACCTTTGTTTCAGTGGTCCAATCACGCCTACATCCAGAGGCTGCATTAGATGTGTAGCGTTTGGCACAATACGGTAAAGTTTGATGCCCCTTTTACAAGCTAGTTCAAATGCAGGCATGGATATGTGACTGCTCACACTATCTATCAATAGAGCCACTGGGCGTTTATCACCAGCATGCAGATGGAAATGATCTAGAAACTTCGCAAATGTAGAGGCATCCATCCAACCCTTTTTGGTGTAGGCTATGTCAGATCCATACAAGGCACCCGTCAATGGATTATAGCCTCTGGGTTTAGGTTCTGGATATATGAAATATGGAGGCATTATTGTTCCATCAGCAGATCCACAAAACATGACAGTTAGACGTTGTTTACTGTGGCCACCAGTCAGATGAGGAACTTGAGATGGATGTTTTGCTCTTGTGGGACTGATGACTTTGCTTGACACACTTCCCATGCTGAAACCTGATTCGTCTGCATTCCAAATGCATTTCGGTTTGTCAATCAATCCTTTAACAGTCAAAAAATCACTGAAAGAAATGTACCAGTTGTCAGTTTTCTCTTTTGTTAGTTTGGCTCTACATGTTTCTAGTGAGTTTTCTGTTCTCATTTCTATAATGTGTCTGTTCCGCCTCATAAAGGCATAATACCAATCATATCCAGGTCTGTTGTTGACGAATGGTGTCTTTCTCTTATCCTTAGTCACAACTTCCTGCACAAAGTCCAAAAACTCTGTTGGCTTTAAACCCATGCCACGGCTGGCCATTTCTTGCAGCCAATTAGCCATTGCCTCTTCTTCATCTTTATTAAAAATGGGCATTGGCCCATTTCGCCTTTCTAAATCAACTTCTCCAGAAAGCCGCCTTTGTAAATAACCATAGGATACACCATAAAATTCTGAAGCTTTTCTTATAGACTTTACCTCCTTTTTTTCGAATGCGATAATGGCTCGCCTACATCTCAGGGCTTTCCCGGGGGATCCACTTTGGTATTTCTTTTTAATACATTTAGCTTTCTTCACAGCTGGGCTTTGATGTTTTGGTTTTCCCATTTCTGAAAATAACAATTCAAATTAATTACATGTATTTCAATACACAATACTTAGTTTAAGTAAATAAGTTGTTTTTTAAAGCTCAAAATTTTCAATCCAAAGTTCCATTAAACAAAACTATCATAGATATATCCTGGATATGTCAAAATGATCATTCAAATAATTCACTTGAACATTAAAATGAAAATAAGCATAAATATTCAATTTCTTTTGAAAAATACAACTTATACAAGCTGTTTGACAGCTCAAAATACATTTGAGAAAATCCCCCATTGAGTATCAATTTGGGAGTCACGTGATCCGTAACTACCTGAACAATCAATATCATATCATAACATGTGGCAATTTACACAGGCTGCCGATATAATATTGGCTTATTTTGGGTCATAGAGGACATATTTGTGAACATTTTGATGTATAAATATGATGCATTTAAACAATACTTACTGGTAAGACTCCGATGTTTTTATTGAAACGCCATAATTTTCCCGTACTTTTTAAAGAGCGAGTGCGCATGTCCGATTGTCTGACACAAAAAATAGGTCATGAAAGTCGCAATTTGTAAACAAATAATCGTTTGAACTCTTAAAAAGTTAACTCTTTCAATATCAACTAACTGTTTAGGACAATTTTTATTACAATTTTCATAATTGATTGTTTTCACCTGCTTTGATCCGGAACTAACCAAGATCCAGAATACCCCAAACAACTGTATGTTATTGAATTATGTCTCATGATTTTAAAAACAGCCTAAATAAAGTAGTCCATATAAACAGCCGCTTCAGAGTCTTTGACGGTTTTTGTTTTGGCGATTCTATGCAGCCATATCCCACTTGTTGTTTTCCTAGCCAAGAATGACAGATCAAAGCGCTTTAGTATATCAAGCAGCAAGATATCACGCACCTGCTCGATAGTTCCAAAATGGTGATGCTTTGTTGACAGAAGCCGATTTGAATAAGTATTTCATGAAACACTAGCGTAATAAGAGAAAGGTAATGGCATAAAAAAAATTGTGTAACTATTGTGTTTTTATTTAATAATGCAGTGCCATTGTGTAATAACAGTCGAAGAATATATTTTATATTGGTATTAATAAGTTGACTTGTGGCGTTAAGGGGACAAAATGAATATCCAAATGTTAAAAAGTTCCCTTAACCTGCATTATCGTGGCTACAGATAATTTGGCTCTGTGTTCCTATATTGACATGAATATCCTATCACCATGAATGTCAAAACAATGCCATCGGTGCACTCATGCATACTTGTTTCTGGGTCATTTTCAATGCAATTGTTTACTTACTTTCAGTTGTCAAACTAGTTTGGAGGTAAACCGTGAGTGACTTCAATCATACACAGTAGCTTAAAGAAGAGTTGCCAACAAATGAACCGTCACACAGATAAAATCAAAAACAGAAGACAAAAACACAAAGCTAAATAAATCAGTGGTCGAAGTTAGCACAAGCCCTGCACTGGTAAAATGCTTTCCGGGGTCGCTCAAATTTTGGGTTTTATACTGCTATTCAAAAATGTAATGTCAAGCAGTAGTATACTATTTCGGGCTTTGTCATCCAAAAGACTAATTTCGATGACTGATATATACTGTATGGTTGGGTGCCCAAATACGAACACTTGAAGGTTTTGTACTATTTTATTTGAGATTTTTTGTCTTAGTTTGAAATTCATATGAAACATCTTTGGTTTATGAACCAGTCAATTGTAACCACAGCCCCCACACACCACTAATGGCTATATGTCTAACAAGCATTTTAGGGGCATTTTTCACTTTCATATGATTAGTTCTTGTACAGCTACAGGAATGGTAACAACTACAATGAAAAAGCTAAAAATGAGGACAGGGTGATAGCAACAGCTATGTGAGACCAAAGAATAATTGCAGGAGTGGAGAAAAAACAAACCCAACAAGTAGGCTAGCATGATGACAGTTTAATTAGCGCAGACAGGAGGCAAAATAACGTTGACGGGAATCATTTTGAGCCAAAAGATTTTGTTATGTGTCAAGAAATAAAAAATTCTAAAGGTTGTGGTGCAGAAAATTCCCAGTCCCAACGACCTCCCAGAATATGCGGAAGAGTTTCTAAATCAGGTATAGCCCAAAACCATCCATTTAGGGACCGTGTCAGCTCCAAGAAGGTCCGTAGTGACACCGTGTTGATCCTCAGCAATCAGGCATGTCCTGTAGGACACGGACCATCCAGGGGTGGTCAGTGACTGGTCCAGGACAGTCTGTAGCTTATCCAGGATGTCATCTGTGTTGACACAGTATTGGTCTAGGATTGACGAGACAGACCTTGTGTTGGTATTGGGGGTAATCTGTGTCGGCTCTGTTTACATCAAAAGGCATGTTCTTTTGCTGTTGTTCTGTGTTGGGTCTGGGCTGGTCTGATGATTTGCGACAGTCAAGGGACTCCATTTCACCTAGGACCATCATGAATTAAGATATCTCTTGATATGTGAATGTTCAGTGTTAATCAGGGGTGGTCTGTGTTGTGTCTGGCTTTAGTGTGAAAGTTGATTTGCCATAATTTTTGCACTTTTTTTGTGTCGCCTGACTAGGCGACATAAAGGGGTTACTTTGTCGGCAGCAGTGGCGTCCGCGTCCCGTTTTCACTTGTCCGGGGCATATCTTGTAAACTATTAGTGGTATCAACTTGAAATTTCATGTAGATAGATCTCATTGAGGGCAAGTGCAGTGCACAAGAACTGTTACTCTTGCTTCCATATTTCAAGAGTTATTGCCCATTGTTAATTTTCATGCTTAAAGTTTTGTCCAGGGCATATCTTGTAGAATATAAGAGTTATCAACTTGAAACTTCATAGCTTGGTAGATCTCATTGAGGGCAAATGCAGTGCACAAGAACTGTTACTCTTGCTTCCATATTTTTATAGTTAATTTTCATGCTTAAAGTTTTGTATGGGGCATATCTTGAAGAATATAAGAGGTATCAACTTCAAACTTCATAGCTAGTTTTTAAGATTTGATTTTGTGAATTTTCTGTTGCCAATCTAGGTTATGGTGTGAATTAACTTGTGTGGTGCTCATGCATTGTTTTTAGCTGTTTAATGGATTGAGACAATCATCAAAATCTCAAAAATCAAAAATTCCATGAAGAGGAAAATTCAGTACAAACAGAAGGGTGTGGTAATGCCAACTAAAAGGAAAAAGGCAACAGGTTTCAAAAAAGAAAAATAAACAATGTACGGAGCTTGACAATCAGTGCTTGACATTCAGTGCGTCACAATGTGATAACAATCCTAACTCTTTATGCTAAAGGGTGTGTATTGTACAGTCAGACAAGTTCACAAGAATGATAATATTTTCTGCTTCAGCCTCAATCTGATATATCCTTGGTAAACGTGTCTACCCAACATTATCTCTAACAAGTATCTCCAGAAACTAAACCAATGGAGAAGGAAAATTACCTGGTTTAAAATGACTGATGGAAGTTCATTTGAAGGACCGTACTAGGTAGGCTAGCGGTTGTCCTTTGTCAGAGAAATCTGCACTGAAACAAACTTGATATGGTCCTCTATATATAAGTATAATTTCCTTGTAATTGTATGTCACTTAAGAGAGTACAAGTCAACACCTACACAGATAATAGCCAATCATATTATACCATATTGGGCATGGAGTTAACAAGTGAAACGTTTCAGTTGTATGACTTAATTTTTTTAGTTTAATATTTGGATTCTGTGATAGATTCATACAAGTATGTATTAAAACAATTAATACATTTTTAAATACATGCACACCAGTTTATTAACCTAATCTTATTTCAGATTAAAAGATGTAGGTTACCAATTGTAATTTTAAAACTTTATTGTAATTCATTGCGAGATAATTATCCTTAAAGGTGTAATATATCTTAATATATAAAGAATGATTGACTTTTAGATTAGCAATAATATCCCAAAGAATCAGTTAATTAGCTTCTAGTTTGATGTTACTGTAAATGAAATGACAAAAATTATAATTATCAAGGTAATAAATTAAATTAAGACATGACACCTGAATCAATAGTTACATAGCTTGGACACTTGAATATTGCCCTTCAGTCCTTAGATATGATATGAAAAGTAATAATATTATGCCTTATATAAATGTGTCCCATCTTATATGAACAGCTCCATATATAAGTTTATTTTAATCAAAAATCCAGTTTTATGACGTTAATTGGTAATATAAAAATGGTATATTTGTTTATATAAGACAAGACTTAGGGCCATATGACATTATAAGGACCGGCCAGTTAGCCCCTGAATGTGAATGGACATCGGCTAATGCCTCGGTCCATATACACCTTCGTTGGCTGACTGGCCGGTCCTTATAATGTCATATGGCCCTCTGTGGTGTGTTATATTTCTTAAATATAAAATTTCAGAACTATTCTTAGAATTTTATGATTTTTTCCAGTAAAATTCTGTCAACGTGTCACTTGCAGGACCCATGTCTGGGCTGAAACTTTTTCTTATATAAACAGATTTGAAAATATAAGTTGTCATAAATGTGTGTGAAAAAACAAAAAAGATGTGTTACGTGCACAACTGGTGCCCATACCTCTAAGGTAAAGATCACACTTAGCGTTTGTTTATATAAGGACAAAGAGTATAGGTTGTTGTATCCGGGCTGTAAATTACTTATGTATGGACAGATTTTAAATAAACTTGCCACATGTGTTTAATTTATCAAGACGGCATGTCTTGTGCAAGAACAAGGTCCCTTTTTCTTAGTTAAAGGTCATACATTTTCAGTTAAAGGTCATACTTGCTGGTTGTTCACAATGGAATGCTGCAAAAAAACACCCACTACCGCACCCACCCGTGCCTATTCTTGCACTTGAAGTATTTTCTAGGGAAGGCCCTGCTTACTGTGACAGCATTTGTTTCTGTTTTGATTTGCAATTGTTTGTAACTGAAATCTTCTTTTCGATCTAGCTTTTTTTTTTAATTGTTTCTTAAATATAACATACTGTAATGTTAAAACAGACAAATGGTGTCGGTGACATTCTAAAACAAATAAAATCTTCACATTTTGTAACTAAAAAATGAATCGTTTCCAGTAGCAGTATTTGGTATTAATTATGGATGGATTACCTAAAAAAATGGGTATAAATTAAGATGTGTTTTTTTTTTGTGTGTTTATTTTTTAGTACAACTTACCACAAACTGATATCTTTTTTGTAAGTCTTTAAATTTTCAAATGGAATATGATAATTTAATACTGTCACGCTCAGTGTTAGAACTACACTGTGTTAAAATGACAGACCATAATATTTATTATTTAGTATATTTGTTTGTTGACAAATTATAAGATGCATACAATTATTAAACTTTAAATGTTTTTATAATAGAGGTGAGTGGTTAAATACATTTAGCATTATTCTGAATTACGCAGTAATGCAATAAATATACCCTATCGGTAGTGGATAATTTTATGCCTTCAAAGGGAATACCGTCTATCTGTTCTTGCTTCCTTCCATCCCTCCGTCTCCAAGGCTTCTGCTCAGTATCTGAAGAACACTTGGACCCAGGGACCTCAAACATGGTAGGCAGGTTGGTCATGAACCTTAAATATTTTGAGGTCAAAGGTCAAGATCGTGGTGACCTTAAGGTGTAAATATGTTTCCATGAATTACAAAAGAAGGCTTAGTGATAAGGTCTCAAACTTGGTAGGCACGTTGTTCATGAACAGCAGATGATCCCTATTGATTTTGAGGTCAGTCGGTCAAAAGTCAAGGTGACCTTATGCTGAAAATCTGTTTCTGATCAATAACTAAAGAACAATTACCCAGTAGGCCCAGGGAACCAGCAGATAAATGCTATTGATTATGAGGTCAGATGGTCAAAGTAAAAGTTGTGATGATGCCCAAGCCCCAGGACCTCAACCACTGTAGGTAGGTTTATCATGACCAGCAGCTGAATTCTTTCAATTTAAGATCAGTGAGTCAAGGTCATGGTGAACTTTGGCTAAAAAGTACCTTTTTTGATTATTTTGGTTGTGTTACTTGAACTGAGTAATTTACAATATTTTCATGTTACAGTACAATCATCTTTCAATTCTAAATGCTGTTGTGATGGCTAAAGAACCCATGTGATCAAAAGTTTTTAAGATGGTGTTGTTCAAGAGTTTTCATCTTTCAACTCTAAATGCTGGTATGATGGCTTAAAAGAACCCATGTGATCAAAAGTCTTTAGCATGGTGTTGTCAAGAGTCAACTGCATGGTGTTGTTCCTAAAATGTAGTTTTGACATTTCCACTGTTCATTGTATTAGGACTGAGCACATCAGCAGGCTGGTTGTTTAGCTGTATCATTATCTATATGCTCATGTTAGTCTGGTGATTATTGTAGTCCGAATTAGTGTTGGGAATCAGACAGAAAAATTACTATTAATAATGATTATCGGTTTATGAAATAATCAATGATTGATAAGTAATCGATTTAATTATTATTGATTATCTTTGGTCATCATAATAAAGGCATACCGCTACAGTACTTGCACCAGTTTTAAGCATCAATGTTCCCGAACAATATTGTTTGTAAATTTCTTTGTATAAATTACATTATTTATTTAGAATGCAACTATCTTTAAGTGTTTCCAAGTTACTATTACAGAACATGAGACCACAGCACAGGCTCTTGTTTTTGTCTTACATTTAGTATTGTATACATATGTGTAAAAAACACAAAGAAAGATTATAAGTATCTTCCATGGCCGAGAGTGTAAGATAGGTTCATTCCGACCCGAGCGTAGGGTGATTTGTGGAAACGAGCTTACCGACTTTCCAAAAAACACCCTGCGCGAGGGTCGGGAAGAACCTATCTTACACGAGCGGCTATGGTAGATGCCTTTTTTTCGACCTCGGTTATACAAAATTAAGTAAAAATGTATTTTTTTGCTGGAACTCTTTTGTGCTTAGTGAAAATAATTGCGTATGGAGATGCGTTAATTCGTTGTTGTCATGGATATGCGCGCAGTGATTCAGATTATGTTAATAGTCAAATTGGTCTTTAAATAGTTCTAAGGAGAGTGAAGCATTATTTCTTGAAAGGTGCGTGAAAACTGTTTTATGGTGACATTTGAAGCGAGAAATAATTAATAAACGTTCTAAATATTGCCACAAGACAAGGTTTCCATGATGCTACAGATGACAGTCTTCAACAAGGGAGGTAATAACAATGTGGCGACCATTAAAGAGGAGTTCCATACAGGCATTTTATCTTCGCCCGCTTGTGCTTGTGATATCATGAATCGATATATTCAGCCTAATGACAAATTTAGGAAGAAGATAACAATTCTAAGTAACAGTACTCGTATATCACTGAATGACATGCACTTAAGCTACAAGGAAGTGAATGACCTTATATGGACATATCCATCCTTTCATTCCTTTACTGCAATTGAAACGCATAAGCACCTGCACAATGTGGGCTGTTAACAATTTTCATGGCTATGAATTAATAGTCCAGAAAGGATTTGGCTTTAAAAACATGTTCAGAAAGTGGAGAAAACTTTTAAGCTAATGTAATGCATGGAAATGCAAGAACGCATTTTCATCAGGCAAATCATGTGTAGAATTAAACTTTTTCATCCATCTTTGTTCATCTTGAATATATTGCTTATTGACTGTGTGAGTGGATCATTCTAATAAATTCTATTTTATATTGCACGTCAAACATTTACATGTATAACCGTAACTGTAGAAGCTAATGAAATAAAATCAGATGTCATTTCTTACTGGAAATACCAATGATCGATCGTTTGTTTTGTCAAGTAGTGAATATTCCACAGCTTTCAGTGCTTTGATTTCTAACAGGTTTGAAGGAATTGCCGTATTTACTCTAATACACTATTGCACTATGCTTTGTTGTGTACTTGGCGCGATTTTGCTTGGAAAATTTCGATATCATGAATAATGAGGCAGCTTCATTGGCAAGGAAACCTCTTCGAAAATCTGGCTGTCAAATATGTAAGGACACTCATACTGAAATTTTCCCCATGGAAAAATATTCTAATGCAAGCATGAATAGAACTCTGTCTGACTGATCATTACAAATTTTAAACCAGCCACTTAGACACTCATCTGCAGAGACAATTGATAGTATAGGAGTACTTAATTTTTACATGTGGAAAAATTAAGAGTTGCCTCCCTTAAGCCTCATGCTTATAATATTCATATAAACATTGTCAAGATTGTGTCGGTCAATTTTCCGACTTTATGTATGAAGTGTAATGGAAGAAACTACAGTAGTTGCCAACAATGGTTGTAGGGTAATGTGAAGCTGTCAAGATGCCTAATTTAATCTGCAAGTTAGTTCTCTTTATTTGTAAATAATAAACAAATATACTGGCCAGAGAGTGCTGCTTTAAAGTTTAATTTTCATTTTAATCAATGTTACATCAGAAGAGCACAATGATAGGCCGTCTAAAAAAACAGGATCTTAAGAAAACAGTTAATGTATTGTTATACTCCAATATAAGGTACCGTAGAAGGAAGTTATCCATAACTATAACCGTGTCTATATAATACTCAATTTATGACCTACTTTTACAATTAATCAAGCTATCAGTGTATGTGGACTGAATCTCAACGATATTGTTATGTTTTTTGGATTTTTAAGGATTATGAGAAGATATCCTAAGTGTGTCTGTTTTACAGTTTTCCTTCATAACCCTGTAATTATTTGACATCTTTATAAAGTAGTCTTAATATGAACAGTTTCTTAACGACAATCTTCTTTCATTTAAACAAGGACATTTTTGTTTACAATTAACATACATGATTTAGACAATCAGATTTTCGTCATTGAAAGATAACAATAGGTCTGTTGTTGAAATAAGGAAAATTTTAAGGAAAAGTGCTTCAAAATTATCGGTAATGGCTCTGGCCTTGGGTTTGAGTTCCCATTTAACCCATTACTTAAGAAACCGTACATAATTATAGTGTTACTCAAAACGAAAGTTGTAATGATCTTCGTGATATATGTAAACGGCTAAAACACGGTATTTGTCCATTTTATATTTTTTGGTTGTTATACATAGATTGAAGGAAAGTGTGTGATTTCAAACTTAATTCTTTGCAGCCAAAGCATGTAACCTAGTCCACTCCTGCTGGCCTCCAAATTTCAAGTGAAAATATCAATTTGTATTCGAGTAACAGCAAAAAACATATCCCAAAAATGGCCATTTTCAAGCGTTATGCTGTCTCATTTGATTTTTTTATATATTCAAACTGTTATATATCTATTTTGCATGATGATTTGGAAAAAATGCATTACCTCAGCTTATAGAAAATTTCAAGTGCTAAATTTTGGTGGGTAAATCAAGAAAATAGACAAATTATTACAGAAAATATGACTTATTAACATAAAGTGGTGCTTTTGCCAATTTTTCAAAATCACAATAAGTATCCCTTGTTATATGCATGAAAAACATTGAAAATTCACCCATTTACAAGTGATAACTGTTTTGTAAGACTGATTATTAATCAAACTTCCAATTTTTTGTTGCTTTGGGCATTCATGATTCACATTCTTAAAAAGAAGGAGGTTCACCTGTAAGATTTTCAGGGTTAAAAAATCTGTAGAGTCCGTAACCATGGGTTTGTATCTACATATGTATTAATGACAGAAATGTGGCATTCCACAAATAAAAACCTCTGTATGAGTATGTTTAATGGCTGAAATATTTTTGGAATATTTTGATTTTAAGTTGCATTTTTTACATATTTAATGTTACGGACACTACAAAATCTGCCTTCAAATTTTGATTTGAAATTTCCATTGTTTTCAATAGCATATTTCCTTATATTTTTTCATGGTAAAAGCAATTTTTTTATTGTGTAATATTGCATCATCTTTTAACTATTGGAAAATACCAATAAAACGGCTGATGCAACAATATTTGTGATGAATTATTGCATCATCCAAAACAACCGCCTTTCTAAGAAATACAACAGTCCAGCTGTAATGATGGAATCAGTTAAGAAAATGGCTTATTTTGGGTAATAGTCTGTCAGATTCCAGCAAGAAGTCCTTTCAAATGGAAAACACTAAAGGTGTTGGTTCCAGTGATGCTCTAGGTATGTATTATCCTTATCTAAACATTCCATGCTATGTTACGTAGGGTCCGTAACCAAAACCATATGTCTGTACATGATGCCCTGAATTAATGCAATTGTCCACATGAAATGCACATGTTGTGATGCTTATTTGTTGAAATTGCCATGCCCAACATATAACAAACTAAAATGGTCTTAACAGGTTGTTTAATGGAAATCCTATGACAGTATGACACACAATTTCATTTTGTGTAGCCTATTACGGAGCCGAGATGAAATATTTTTACATAAAGATTGGCGTGTATGCCAATGAATACAATCAGTATTATAATATACAGATCACAGACACAGTGGATACTTGTTAAATGTACAGAATTGAAGCTTAAGTAATATTTGATTTGTACTTGTACTCAGGTTACAGACTCTACAAAATACGGCCACTTGTTTCTAAGTCTACTGTAAGTATGTTCAAAAACATTTTTATGAACAGAAACAATACATTTGAACCATATAGGGACATTTATACCTTTTGAGGTTTTTCTTTTCACAAAACCTGTCTTTATATGAAGATTTATATACCATATATATTAATATTCTAAGGTATACATTGAACCCAACCGTTTAAGGTTAATTAATATTCAGAATGTCTTTTTACAGAAGAGAGCCAAAATCATCACTGCGATCTGTAGCCATGGTAATGGATTTCAGTGAGAACTATGCATGTGTCTTCCAAAGTGAAGTGCAGTCAGGGTTCTTTGATAGAAACCAGGTAACTGTACATCCAATGATGTGCTACTATAAAGAAAGTCTTGATGACAAAGATGTTACAGTAAAACATGCCATCATTGGAATAAGTGAAGAAACCAAACATGATGCGGATTTAGCAATTGTCTTCGAGAATCAAGCCATTAAATTACTAGAAAGCAGAGGGGTGAAGATTGGTGAACTCCACGAGTGGACTGATGGGTGTGCAGCCCAGTACAAGGGGAAAAAGGCGTTTGCTGATATCAGTCTCAGAAAGCAGCCCAAAATGACTCGAAACTACTTTGAAACGTCTCATGGAAAGAATGTCTGTGATGGGTTGGGTGCAACTGTAAAGAATGCTTGTTATCGTGCTGTAATAAGTAACAGGAAAGTTCTTGGTAATGCTGAAGACGTTTACCAATTTTGTCAAGAAACTCTGAATATGGAAGTAGTGGACACTGTAAAAAGCACTCTGTCGAGAAGAGAATTTGTATTTGTTGAAAATGTGAATAGAAACCGACCAGAAACAAATGTACAAACATTAACTGGAACACGGAAGCTGCACTCTGTTAAGTCTGTTGGTAAAGACTATGAGCTGAACTCAAGGAAACTTAGTTGTTACTGTGATGCTTGTGTGAATGGTTTAACATCAAAATGTGAGAATGTAGACATAGTTAATAAGTGGGAGAAAAGAAACCTTGATGTTATTAGTAAAGTCCAAGAAAAACTAAATGTAAAGAAGAAACAACCATCTAACAAGGAGCAGCCTAAAGCAACCTGCAAAGAACAAACAAAAGAACAGAAACAAATAACTTTGAAAAGAAAATCGGAGACCAAGCAACCAAAAGCCAAGAGGAGAAAAATAGAAGAGACAGCAGCAACAACATCCCAACAAGATACAGCCTTTCAACCTGGTGATTTTGTTACCGTTGGGCTCAAACCGAGAAAAGGACCCATAAGTGTTTACGTTGCTGAAATTACAAGTAAATCTGAAACAGAATATGGGCTTAAATATATGAAGAAAGCTGGAAACGCATATGTGTGGCCTGAGAAGTCAGACGTTTCTCAGGAGCCAACAGAACATATCATTTCAAAGCTAGAAGCTCCTGAACTTGTCAATGAAAGAGGTCATTTTAAATTCAATACACAGGAACTCAGCAAAGTTAAAGTTAATCTGTTGAAAATACACAAACATGTGTATTTCAAATAGAAAATGTTGAGCATGTGTTGGTTCTTACAATGTGTAGAGTCCGTAACCGTAGTGCAGTCTATTTCTATCTCATACAAAAAATATGTTCTATTGATATAAACAGCAGAAACTGACTATACTTGATAGGAAAAGTGTTTATTTTAGAAAAACAATGTGCTTGGGGCACTTGGTTCTACAAACTTTAAAAGTTACAGTTAAAGTTGTGTGATCATTTTTGTCAATTTTTAGAGTTCATCGCAACTGGGATGAAATATGTTTTTTTTTTATGCTTATCTCAAGCAGAGATTTTATGCATTTGTTTGTTAACATTCTAATCGTTAGTTTTCTGTGTTAACCTGAATAATACAGACTTGTTTCCATTAAAATCTTTGTTGTTATATGCCTGTTGTAGTGTCTGTAACCTTACACTGACCTGTATGTAAAAGTCGCCAAAAAAGTAAATTTATAAAAGCGACTGTAGGAAAACAAATATCATTTCCAATGACTGAAACTTTAAACTAAAAATGGACAAAATTTCATGGCCCTGCATGGAAGTTCATTTTTCCACCTTGGTGAGACACTTAGGTGGACAAATACCGTGTTTTAGCCGCATACAAGTTAACTCAAGATAATTTCTTCAGCCATTCTAAAACATAACTGCAGACCCCTAAGCAAACTAACATTTAAAATCAGCTGACAGTTACAAATAACAATCTATTAATGAATCCATTGCTTATTAAGTTTAGAAAATGTGTGTTTTTCCCATATGTATAATAATAACATTAATTATTATTTGCTGAAAGACTGTCAAAGTAAACTTTATTTTTTCCAGGTGTGATAACCATGCATACAGTACCAGTGGTCGTGTTTTCATTGTTGCTCTCTTTGGCTGCTGGCAAAGAGACGTTTAATCTCACACAGGGGCCGCTACCTGACGAAATAAAAAACTTTCCTGACACAGCAAACCGCTTGTAAGTACCATTTGATCGATTTTTAGCAAAAATATTCAAGATATTCTCATGTTACTTAGCACACATGGTAACCATTGATAATTCACATTTTTGTTAAACAAGGCCCATAACTAAGGCTTTAATAGTTGTTGAGTTTCACCCCTTCATTGACCGAAAAAATAAACTGCTTGCGGTGCTATTTCTATTCTGTTAATGTGGTTTCGCTTGAGTATGCAATTTCATTGTGGCAATTTTAATTGCACACTGATTATCTTACACATGGCATGAATCAGCACTTAACTAAATAATTAGTTTGCTAATTTGTACAAATATTTTGGTTTAGAAAATCTGAGAATGTTGGGGTTTTTACCCGCGTTGTAAAAACACTTATAGTTTTGTAAATAATTATAAATAGTCTTTTTATCGATTTACCTGTGACTGTACGCCCACATCAAAATAGTTTTTTAAAGTAAAGGGTATAACTATCGGTAATTTTTTGTTTCCTTGTTTCAGTTTCTAGAATGTAGTTGATGCAGGAAAACAATTGCGTAGACTGATGATGAAATGTGTGATAAAATTCTTTTTAAGCAATTATTGTTTCTGTTTCTGGTCTCTTTCATTTATTGAAGTGACATAATTACAAGATGTATTATAAATATATAACTTAGCATTATTTTTCTTAAAGAAATCTCTTATCAAAATTCCTTTTTTCAATTTGAAGAAAATACACACTGAAACAAGAATAAGATCTTAACTTCACCATTTTAATCATTCGTCATGTGCGAAGTATGACAGGCAGAGTCATTATAAGTTATTACTTTTCCCAGCAGAGCTTAAGCATCACACTTTCATTCCTGATCATTATGCCCCCCTTTGAAGAAGCGGGGCTGTATTGTTCAATCGGTCAGTAGTAGATCAAATCTTGTCTGATCGATAACTATGGTATGAATGGGCCCAAATTAAGGTCCTCAATTATCATTTAGGAAGATTGGTTATGATTTGCAGATGACCTTTTGATATTTCGAGGTTGGTAGTTCATTGTGACCTTAAACACAAGAAGCTTGTCTGATAAATAATAAGTGAATGCTAAAAATAGTCCTACGGTCCTCAAACTTGGCACAAATGTAAGTGATTACCAGCGGATAATCCCTATTAATTTTGTGTTAAGTAGGTCAAAGGTACATTTGTATTAACCTTGAACACAAAAAGCTTGTTCGATTGATATCTGGAATATGCTTGGTCCTATGGTCTTTTAACTTGGAAGGTTGGTTGGTCAATACCGGAAATTGACCGTTTTTAAGTTTGAGGTCAGCAAGTCAAAGGTCTGGTAGACCTTTGACACAAAAAAGCTTGTCTGATTGATAAATAGAGCATGCCTCAAACAGGGCTTGGAGGTTCAGGTCATGACCAGCAGATGACCCTGTTGACTTTGAGGTCACCATTCATGTTTGTGGTGACCTTAAACACAAAAAGATTGTCTGATCAACATAAAGAGAATGCTTTGACCTTATATTCAATATGGAGTAATTTAAGGTCGTGATCAACCATGTATTGGTCCTTAAACTTATTGGAGAGGTTGGTCACAATCTTAAATTACCCCACAGCCATTTAATGTGAAATGACTATTAATCTGATATTAGGGAGGCATTGATGTTCTACAAACATCTCTTGTGCTTTAATAATGGCTACCGTATCTCGATGATCAGGCCTGCAATCTAGGAAATATGTCACATGACAGCTCTTGCTTTTTTGTTAACCATCTTGGTGGGTTGCATATTGTTCATGATCAATGGATGGCCCTAACAATTTTAAGGCTCATAAGGTCAAAGGTGAAGGTCATGGTTATCTTATTAAAACAATCTTGGGTTCTCCCTGCAGTGGACACATGCAGTTCAAGGAATTCTAGTAAAACAAGGTATTTTAAAATGAATCGAAAAATATTGTTAACAAACATTCATGTGTATAAAGTTATATAGATGTATTATTATGTATAAATAGAAGGTAAATTGTTACAGGTATGATGTATTCAACAGATTTTTATGAACTTGAAAAGAAAATATTAACTTCTTAAGGGGTTAAGTGTAGTACCGGTATTATTTTCTGGTACAAGTGTATATCAACAAAAGGAAGTCATGCGAAAATTCCCCATTCACTGAAATAATTGTGCACTGCCAATCGAAATTTATTACAAACAGGAAGTTAATTATAACTTCCTTCTGGGTTACACAACAGTAAATTATTTGAATAGTCATTTATGGCTTAAACAAATTAATAAAGGTTTCCCTTTCCTCAAATAAATTTACTGCTTTAAGTGCGTTGATTTATTTTGTATTTTGGGTATTCCAGCTTTGAGTAGATACATTTGTTTCAAAAGCAAGCTACTCTTTAAGTAAAAAAAAAAAATTGTTATAATTTTTTTTTTTTTATGTGTGTGTTTTGGAATTGAAAGTTTTTATTAAATGTTTATTTAAAAAAAAATGTTTGTCAATCTCCAAGCATATAACTGACTATAAAACTTAAAGATGACTCTTATTCCCAAATAAAATGAACCACATTTAATACAATTGTTTTAATTTACCGAAAAGGATGAATAAATAGTGAAAAACAATGGTTCTTATGAAGAATACCTCATATAATTTAAGGAAACAAGGTGCAGAAAGCATGATATTTCTTTCTTATGAGATGATATATGATCACTGTAAATCTTTAAGGTACCAACCAGTCATTTAATAATTTAATTGTACATTTTCAGCTATGATTAGATACACAGTTACAATTTGTAATTAGTGATTAATATTTTTCATTAATGCATTATTTAGTAGGTAGTTAAGGGTTTTAAATCACTCAAAATGTGTGTTTGTTATACAAGTGTATGTATTGATTTTAAATGAGAGTGTCACTTTAACAAATTGTTGAAACCTAGGAATATAAATTATATTTGGGGGTTTTCAAAGAGAGAAAAGGTGAAACACCAAAATGATAATGTTAACAACGGGGTACATGTAAAGTGGGTGTATTGCGGTTTTGGCTGATTTCGAAGATCATGTGGCAAAAAAATGTAAAAACACCTTCTTTTTCTTCTAATGTCAGTTTTATTTTCCTGGTGCTTTCATTGCTTCAGTAGAGACTTCGTGGTAAAAACCTATTTATTTAAACCCTGATAGTTCACCTGATCCTAGGTCTTGCTCATTTTGAGAAACGATTCTAATTGAAATTGATGGTTTTATTTTTATTATTTCACGTGTTATGACATAAAGAAGTAAGAATAAGTTGAAAGATATACCCCTGCAAAAAGAATAAGGAATATAAGAATAAAGAGTCCATTGCTTGGTCCATCTGTCTGTCCGTCTGTATCTTATCACAATTTAGTGAATTAAACTACATGAACATGTTGCTATTGAGTGAATTTACCTTATTTTAGAAGTGACACGCATGATGAATAGTAATATTCCAAAACGTATATTTAAGCCATACAGACATACAGACAGACAGATAGACAGACAGACAAACAGACCGAGACAAGCTCGACGACTTGTACCATGTGTTCCTTATAGGTAAAACTTAAGACAGGTATGCCTGTGAATATTTGTAGTGATTTTCAAACTCTGTGCTGTTGCTTGACAAAGGGAAATGGCCACTGCATCTGACCATCGACCAGTTCCAAAAAAAGGAAGGGAAAATGTTTTGTTTTTTGTTAGACGTCTGGCTTACATTCTTTAACATGTTATTTTATATTGATATTTAATCTATTCAAGGACATCAAAACTGTTCCTTTAAATCACAGTTTAAGGACAGTTGAAAAAAATATGTAAAGTGATAAGTATTCACTTTTCTTAAAGTCTAAAATTTTGATAAAATTGACACTTGTCCATTAGAAATTAAAAACATATTAAGGCATGACCTTCCGGCCTCGGCTCATGAAGTAATAAACTAGAGCGTAACAAATCATTTGTTAGCCTCGGCCATAAACAATATTTAATTTCATTTCAGTATGGCATATCTGGACCCAGCCAGTAAAACAACAAAGACTCACTGTTATTGGTGCGCCCCAGGGGTGTTGTCCGACTCCTCCCAGAACAAGAAGCAGAGCTCGCAATGTAATGACCACATTAAGGGGCGAGTCTTGATTGAAATGCTCACACCGAAAGAGCGCAACCAAATGAAGATTCCTGTTTGCCATGTTGGAGAAGTTCCAAGTATGTTATTTTAATTAGTTTGAAAAACTTCAAAACCCTTTTATAATAACATGCGGCTATTGAAGAAGGTCACCTTAAATCAGATCTGCTTAGGTGAATAATTTGAATGGATTTAATAAATAAATAAATAACTTCTAAATAGATGTGTAAGTTGAAATGCACTTTCGTTTTAAATGAAATAATCTATTCTGTTCAATGAGTATTCTAAAATGCAATTGGAGAATATAAATATTTCTTATGAAGACAGTTGTCTTGTTATATTGTCTTATTGACATAGATGGGACCTGGTTTAGTCCATTTTTGTCATCTCTCTGCCTCAGATTGTGGACCGCCGCCACAAGACCGGAAGAAGGAATCATTTCATTGGTACATTGACCGAGGTTGGAGTAACGCAGATTATTCCGTGTACTTCTCATCTGCCCTGGTTTGCAACTACACGCAGGAGATTGTAGCAGAGTACTACTGTAATATCACACTGCAATGGCAGTTGTTGCACTATAATCCAACTAAGAAATGTGAACAAGGTGAGTAAATGGATGTAACTATGTTTCACTTGCTGGTCTGTTTTTCGAAGTAAAATCATGATATTGTCAATGCCTTGATGTTGACATGGTTGTCATAGGAAACTGGAACTTGGCCATAACTTGAAAAAAAAATAAAGAAATTTTCATGGAACTTGTTACCAATGACAATACAAATACGCATGTGTGTAGCAAGGTCACTTTGCATTGATAGTCATTTAATTACACTGATCAATTCAGGAAAATATGATGAGTGTTTTTATTACTTGTGTTGCTCTTGTTAAAATTGCACTCTCCTCTCACAGATTGACCATTTTGACCAAAAAATTTTTTTTATCTTGCATTGAACCAATCTTTGCATAAATATCCTGAAACCAGTGATATGAGACTGGTGGCAAAATATCAGATCACAGAATTTAATATTTACGTTCCAAAATTGATATTTATGGCTAACAGCATTCCTTACCCTTTAAGAAAAATGATTTTATCTGCATAAAACATCAATTTTAGAACGTAAATATGAAAAACTGCCATCTGATTTTTTGTCAGCAGTGTTTATCAATGGTTTCCAGACTTTCAAGAAAAAAAATTGCTCATTCCAAGACAAAATATAAAAAAGTTATTAAACTGATCAATCAATGAGAGTGCTGCTTTAAATTCAGTTAAAAACTGTGATCTGATTTTTTGTCAGCAGTCTTTTATCACGTTTCCAGACATTTGCCCATTCCAAGACAAAAATAAAAAAAGTTACAAAACGGTCAATTCGTGAGAGTGCAGCTTTTAATTAAGTTAGAAACTGTACATAAGTTTCATTTCATCTACATCAAAAGTTGTACATTGTTTGGCTTCAAAGAAAAAAAAATGGCAGAAATATTGTATTGATTGCATGAAATCTTCTTTAATGGTTGGCAGTTAAAGTACAAAATTCATAAATGTATATTCCTTTGAAGCACCAGGTGCTAATGATCACTCTAACATGCATTATATTTTGTGTAAAACAAGTATTAACATACATTATTTAATATATTATAAAGACATTTGGATTTGGGAAAAACACTTCAACATACTTCTTTGATTAAAACATTTATAATTTTAGTTTTATGCACATATATTTTTCAGAGCCCACAATCATTCCTGTAGAGGAAAAAGGTAGGTGTTGTAATTGAATGTAATTTATATGTTGTTGATCTTCCATTGCTCTAAGGTAAAGTGAAACATTTATAATTGTATTCTATTTCTCAGAAATTATCTGTTGGCCGTATATCCCCTAAGTCTTGTGTGCAGTCATATATTAACCATGCATTTGTGACATTACTACTATTATAGCATAAACATTTTTTTTGTCGTAGACCAAAATTTACAGTCCATGCTGTATTTATCTGCACTTTCAATTTAAGTATTTACCTAGTAATCACAGAAAGCATTTTTTCATAAATAAAGCAGTGAAATGAATCTTGATCTTGCTCCATAGATGAACAATTTTTCTGTTTCTTTGATGCCAAAATTCAATTATAAGCTTGACTATTCGACGAATAAGGAGAGCTACTCTACTCACCCTAGTGTTGGGCTCAAACACCCTTGTTAAGGTTTTGCATGTAAACACCTTTAAGTCATTATCTCTGGATATACATCAATATTGCATTGGAACTTTAGATATGCGTTTCCAACTTTCCAACCTATTTGATTAATTAAGTTAGATAACTCAATTTTGCATATCTCAGTAAGAACTTGATATACTGCATTGAGACACATGCAGAAACATGGCATTGTGACATTTTAATTGTGAAAATAATTAATTAATTTAATTTAAAAAAAACATCCACCCACACACCAACACACAGTAACCCCCCCCCCCCCCCCCCCCAAAAAAAAAGACAACAACATATGATTTGTGTACAGTATAGATAATAATGACTCTTTTTCAGACAACTATGTTGCCCACATCATTGGAGGAGTTGTTGGAGTTGTTTTGCTGGTAGCTGTGATTCTGATTGTTGCCTGCCGGTTTTTCAGGAAAAGGAAGATGAAGTCAAGTAAGACTTGGAATAGTTAAATTATAAAAAAAAATCATTTACAAAGTTTTAATTTTTTGTACACAAATAATCTCTTGATATTGATTCTTATATGCATAAACAGCTCACGTTTGTATGGCAATTAATGAGGTGTTCCAGGCAACACCAAATTGATAACATTGGTCCATACGTGCCTACTTTCACTATTAAGGATTATTTCATTATTCGTCTTTATACAGCTGTACAGTTATTTTTTATTTCTATTAATAGATTCAGATGATGTTGAATTAAAAGTGATAATGACACAACCCACTTCTCCAGGTTAGTACATATGTAGGATCTGTCACCAGTCGTATATAATTCACAATTTTATTTTAAACGAGTTTAAGAAATATGTTAGTAAGCGAGTTTTCCATGATCTTACTAAAATGTTTCCTGGATGAGTTGAATAAAAGTGTGTATTATGAAATTACCATATATAATGATGAATGTCAGATTCTTCTTTATCATGCTTTATTCCAGTAAAAAATAGCAAAGATGACCTACCTGTTTTACCTGCTTGATTAATTAGCCAAATACCACGGAGCAATGTCATTTCCCATGCTACATGCCTTGCAGACATGTAGAATCCGAAACAATATTAAATATTAGATATATGCGATCAATTTAATTCTGCTTATAAGTAAAAAGCATACTAAGATGATATTCAATACAATTTACTACAAAAATGCTATACTTTTTTTTTTACAAAATTTGCTTTCTTTTAAATTATGATGTCAAATCTGGTAAAATGACGTCATAGATTGTTATATGTGATATTTAAATAAATCTTTGTCATCAACACAAAATGAGAAATAAACATGACTTGCTAGAATATTTGCCAATTAAGCATTTATTTTTGCCAATTTGTTTTTACAAACATTTTGAAGTGGTATTTTTTCTGTCCAATAGAAATAGAGCAATATTATATTACACAATCATGTGTACCGGTAATTCAGAAAAATATGTGATTGCTATATCCAATTATAAATTGGGTATAGCATGCGATAAGCTCATTTATTAAAATACATGATTGTTTACAGAAATTAATATTTTATAGATGTTTATAAAGTTGTGTTTATAATAATATTAGCATACAGATCATATGAAAAAATACGGCCATCCAATTGATCAAAATAAATTTTCAAATGCTTAACATATGTACAATGACTTCCTATTACCCCGGTAGATGATCTATTCACTCTTCTAGCAAGTCATATGTTTATTTCTCATTTTGTGAAAATATATGAAAACTAACTTAAGAGCCAATTATACTTGTTTTTCTTTTTCTGTAATGTACTATTAAACTTTCTGTTTTGTTTATTTATTATTACAATCAGCCAATCCGAGCGTCTCCAAGGGAAGCTATATTAGTCGCACATCGTCAAAGTCGAAAAGTTCAATTGAAGAGGATTCAGAAATTCAGGAGGAAGAAGAGCCATTTCTATATAGTATGAAATCTTTAAACAAGACAATATCATGCCAAAAGTCATTTCAATTTCTCTGTTTTTTGATTGGTCTATTAGATTTGGGAAAGTCTGTGGTTGGGTTTTCAGGTGGATGGGCGGCCTCATGGGTCAAGGACATCTGTAGTTTCAAGGTCAAGGTTGCACTTAAAGGCCATTTGTCAAATAACCGTGCACTCAGGCTTGTTGAGGCTGTAATTGGCCATGCATAAGAAGATTTTGAAATAATTTGCCACAAATGTTCACCACGATTAGTCAATGTGTCGCCTTGAAGGGTCATTATCGATAGATAAAAAATTAATTGTTGGTACTTATGTTAAACACCATATAATACAGATCATCTTTGTCCTTTGTAACAAACTACTAGTTTTCATGGAGTTATGGCACTTTTTTAACTTAAAATTTGCCATTATATGGTATACAGGAAATAATTCCTGAAAGCTTTCATGGTTTTTAAGATTTTTGGTTCAACACCTTAACAAACAGGTTAAGTTTGACTTAAGGTGCAAATCACTAAATATTTTACAAAGTTATAGATCTAGCTGTTTTCAACTTATAATTTCCAAAACAAAATGGTGTTCAGGCTATCATGAAAGGGCTACAAACAACAGCTAGATCTATAACTCCATAAAAAATTACTGTTTTGATAAAAAAATAATATCCAAGCCTTAAGTTGAATGGGGATATAAATCCATAGTTGTAACTACAGTAATATAAATAGGTTTTGGTACACATTTTTAATGCCAAATTCTAGTTTATTTTTGGTTACAACCCCCCATTGTTTGACAAGTTATATGGTCCATTATCAACTTAAAATTTGTCAAAAGTATGGTGTTGGGACAATAACTCAATAAAGGGTTTGAATGAAATTGAACATGATCAAATACATGTCATGTTTGACTTTGGTTACAAACAACTATGGATTTGTATCCCCATTCCAACTTAAGGCTTGGAATTTATTTATTTTATCAAAACAGTAATTTATTCCGGTTTGATGGATTTAAATGATGTTAAATGTTACACATGTTACAATGTTTAACATCATAAAATACATGTCAACTTTGACTGAGTTTGTGGAATTCCAGTTTTAATGGAGTTATGCCCTCTTCAACTTAGAATTTAAGTGTCCACTTACTTATGACAGGTACTATTGATTTCGATTATTTTGGGTACGCATATTTAGCACTTTGAAATAGAGGAAAATTCTGACGACTTTCATTGCAATAAGCCAATATTTGATTTATGGCCCCTTTTCTTTAAAGAAAAAGTTGGCATGTTCGGGGTATTCATCATTCCTGTGACAGCTGCAGTTGTATTTGCCTATTAGACATCAGACATGTACAGTAAAACTGTGATCGCTCGAGGACGCCTGGGTCCGAGCTGAAACCTCGAGGGAACCGATGTCTCAAACAACCCGAGTTTCAAATTTCCAGTCTGTTCTGAAATATCTTTCAGTGTATTTTAAGTTTGAAGTCGTTAAACCGACTGTTTACTATGACACTGATTATGTGTTGCGTTGTGGAAGACACTCATATTTTTAAAGGCTGTCTTATACTAAATGAAAAAACAATAAATAGTTATGTTTATTTTTACAAAAGCAAAAAACAAGCAACATTTATATATGACAGTAAAATACATATTATGGCCTTCAGATTTAAGTTTCAAACTCATAATTATCTACCTTATCAATTATTAACAGTCATAGGTAAAGAGTGATAAATGTTTTCACACCTTATGAATTTTCCTTTCAACTGTCATCCAAATTTTTACAACTTGCGAAAATTTTAACACCTAGCAATTTATTGTTCATTTTGGAACATGTGTTCAGGAAAAAGTGTGAAATTATGACCTCGAGGGAGCCATAAGGTTTTATGGATGATTTTTGTATTTGGGACCAGCTATTGTGCTCGACTCCTCAACTTATTTCGGTTTCGATGCAGCGTCAGTATATTTTATGTGAAAATAGAAAGAAAAACATTCGTGACCAAGCTCCGACCTCGAGGGACTGCCGGTTCTCAAACGACCGCCTGTTCGAACAACCGCAGTTTTACTGTAGTTGAATATTAAAAACTTTTAACTGTTAAAGAGTTTGGTTATATATTAGGAAAAATATTCATGGTATATGGGACTCCTGTTAACAAAGAAAATAAATGTACATGTAGATCTTTTCTCCCTTGTTTACACATTTTTTCAAATGATTGTAGGCCTCCACAGGAAGTATCATTGCTTTATTGCTAAAACATGTTGTGAAAAATATAGTGTGTTTTCTGAACTTACTATTGTTACAGAAAATACAAAATGATATTTTTTTTTCAGAAAATGAGAAAAGTTCTAACGACACATTAATCAACGAAATAAATAAAGAAGAACAGCCTGTAGCCCTTAAACCATCTAAACCTCCAGGTAATTGATAGTATATCTGTAGGATCATAACTAAAAGCAGGATTTCTATTATCATGTTATGTCTTACTTTTTCATAGAATTGTACAAGATTTAAGCATGCCTATTGTTGTTTATTGATGTATTGTGATATAAAATTGCCATTGTCACAAGAACAAAAAAATGTCGTTAACTGAGACAGATTTTCAAATCAAACTTGGCACAAATGTTTCCAGAGGCAACATGTACATGTCTGTAGCAAGGCAAAAAATACAACTTTACATAATGTTGTGTGATTGACTTAGTACTTGTCTCGTTTAAAATGTTAAATATTCAAGTGTAGATCTCTGCTGGCAAAGGGCTAGAAAAGCTTATGCAATGGTGCGGAGTCAGTTTTGTGTGCATTTGTAAACAACTGCTTGTGTTTGCGATACAGTCTTCAGTTTTGGTTGTATCTTAATCAAACAAATAAAGATGTTGAGAGCTTGGTTCCTTTCATAAAACAGCCAGATCTGTTTACCGTATGCATGATTTGACTATGGCCCTTTAAATGCAAATTAATTTTCTAAGAAATACAGTTTTGTACAGAGATTTTTTATCATTGTAGAAGTTATTTCCCTTTGCTCAAAATGCTGCATAGCAAAAGAATTTAAAGTATGACAACGTTGTACAGAAAGTTGCGTATCATTGTAGTAGCTCTTTCCCTGTACTTGAAATGCTGCAAAGCAAAGTATTTTCTAAAGGAGACAGCTTTGTACAGAAAGTTGTGTATTATTTTAAAACTTACACCTTATTTAACCTCCAACAATAAATTTTGTTGCAAATACAGTTGAACACCGCTATTCCAAACATCGTTTATCCGAAATTATCGCTATTTCGAAATTATTTTTCAGTCCTGATTTTATTCCTTCTTTGTTTAACTAATTTCTAATCTTAAACTTGACATCGCTAAGTCCGAAATAATCGCTATTCAGAAGTATAACTGACAGTCCCGATTTGGTATTTCACACCTATTTATCAATCCTTATTTCTAACTCGATCATCTCATAGTTTTTCACACCATTTTGCGAATGCACTCTGGCATCGGCTTAAGGTAACAATGGAGCACAATTAGCGCTTGTTAAAGAATGACATTGAGCACGCGTATGTTACAAACATTGATGTAAGAAAATGAGCAATTGATTTGGGTGATGCAGTGTGTATATATTTTCTGGTTAACACAACCTGAATATCATTCGAAAAGTCAATCTCATCAGATTTGATTGCTGCATTGCTCACTTGACCCGTTAACAAACAATCCGGAGAAGGGCCCGGTAACCAACCCGGGTGGATATTATATTATTGTTTTAAATATTTAATGTTGTAAATGTCATTTATTAAACAATAATTTAACAAACATGTATACAAAAGATAACTCAAACCAAATGTATTGTATTGGTTATGTGTAACCAACATTGCAATCGTCACGACTAAATATTGCATCTTTTATTCGCGAACGCTGTCATTTTTGAAAATTGATAATCCGAAGTATCACTATTTCGAAATAATTTTTTAGGTCCCTATGATTTCAGATTAATGGTGTTCAACTGTATTTTATGATATATAATCTATGTAGGATAATGTTAAAAGTAATATTACGCTGTATTTATTTTATTTGCCAGTGTTAAAATCAAGCGCTGTGTTTGGCTACCGATTGAACAACATAGACAAGAAAGACAAAGAAGTAAATTTTAAGTTTCAGTCTCTAGCCAAGCCTGTACCACCTGGTAAGTGATATTTTTAATCCATAATAGTAAGTTTTATATTATATTTATTGTGTTTTGCACTTTTGTAGTTAAACAAGGTGTTCTTAATTTCTCCTTTATTATTCAAAGTTTTTACATGATTTTTGAAAAAAATATGTACCATCTTTTTGGGACTCACAACTGTAACTACACATTTTTTTAAGCATTATTTTAGCTCACCTGACCACAAAATGGTCAAAGGTGAGCTTTTGTGATCACCTTTTGTGTATCACCCACAATGAGATTGTTACCGACATTCTTTATCAGTGTTATTATCAGTGTTATTCAAACTAGGACATACTGTATATGGTCACAGTATGGCAAGGGGTTCATATATCAGGTCAGCGATCTCAGGCCCTATGGGCGCTCGTGTATTTTTAAGAAATATGTTTAATAAACAAAAAAATGAAAACACAATTGCTTAACTTACCTATCCTTAAATTTTTAGGATAATTCCTCGTCCATTTTGTTAACTCCATAACAAACTCAGTCGATTGTTGATTTGATAAATAACAGTTTTCACTACTGTTTGTAATAATTGGCCTTTATGCTGTTTGACACATTTTTGACTAGTTTTGTATATTGGTTATTAACGTTCTATCTATTTGAATGGAAACCTAGCTTAACTAAACATATTATTCATTTGATCATCATTTCTTACCTCAGGTGGTGATATATATGTGATAGTGAAAGGAGCCACTGGGTATGTGATCCGAAGGGAAGATTCTGGCAAAACATGGAATGGCCCACTTATTGAAACGGCCAGTCGAGCATGTGTAATGACATCACTGGGTCCTGACGACTCTTGCAGATACATTTATACCTTAACATTTGCAGACGGAAAAAAGATTGAAGGCAATTTTTCAGTTACAGGTATGCTAAATGATTAAAGAATTAATATATATGTTCTCTCTTTATCATTCTGAATTCAATTATCACATAATAGTGTTTCATATGGAATGGTTTTCTGGTCAAAGGTGAAAGAGGTTATGCTAAAATAAGCATAACAGTGGTTTGGGGTAAGTATTTCACAATACTGCATGGAATGGAATACAAATGAAATAAAGAAGGAACTGTTTTCTAATTTACCTTGGGCCAGTTGTTCGGAACTTTGATAAGTTAACAACGCTGTTTACATCATCATTATTAACTTTACAAATTTTTTTGCTCTGGATGTTGAACGAATACACTTGTATTCTGCAGTATTTGTAACAAGCTTAATGAGACAGCTGTACTTGTTATTTAAATATATGAGCACATCATCAACTATTTCATGGTTAGAAGTTTACAACAATGTCATTGATCATGTTGCATGGGTGAAAGTGTTCCAACATCTGCCATATTTTCCAATTTTTCCTGGTCTTGCGGGGTCGTTTTTCCAAAATGTGTAAATCCATTGAGATGTTTCAGAGTATGGGTGGGGGTGTTGTTAGACCCAAGCTCTCCTCCAAATTTACATAGATAATGTCTCGGAGGTCAACAAAAAGTTTGATTCAACACCTTATTTTGAGCGAGAAATTCCCTGAAAATGAAGGAGCTGGTTTCAGCATGAGGATATTTGAATTTTTGTACTGAGATCACCCATCGTGTCGTTTGATTCTGGCCAAACGGAATCAATTTTCTTCGAAATGCTGAATCCAGGCCGTCAACAAATTACTATTTTCCTATATTTTTGACAAATTTCCTATATTTTTCCAAACCTCCTATATTTCCTATATTTTCCTATATTTTGGATTTTTTTCCTATATTTTTCTTAAAAAGTGGTGCTATTTGAAATCATTTAAAGGATTGATACTGCCTTTAGTATTGTTTATTTACAGTTTAAGACTGCCTTTATCCTCCAAACCATCACCATCATTCAGAATTGCTGTCATACTGTGACCCTTGGTTATCCATCTGGACACCTTTGATGAAGAGTATGACGAACATCAAATCTTAAAGGTGTCCACTTTGGTGACCACAGTTGTGTTGCTGCAGCATGGTCTGCCTTGATGGAGAGGTTTAAAGGGGCCATACTCCGTATGATGAAATAGTGAAAACAAAAAGAAAATTGTCGAAAACTAACATAAACTTGGTATCGATGTGTACAATGCATTGAAACTTACTAACTGAAGTACCACATAGTTAACAATTAATTTATTTTTCGCCATTTTTTGGTATTTTTTACATTTAAAAAAAAATGTATGTATGTATCCCTAGTAGAATTCAGTGATTATGCATGATTGGCTAGTCGATGTTATCACATGATATTACCAAGTTAGGTATATAGCTAAAATATTCCAACTGTTACCAAGGGTAAGCCTTCGTAGCACAGTGGATACAACACTGGACTGCAATTTTGGGGACCCGGGTTTGAAACCCGTCTCCAACTCGATTTTTTTTTTTTTTTACATTTTGGTATTTTTAGCTCTACTGGCCAAAGGCCAGAAACGCTCATGTGATGCTAATGTGTACGTAGTATGTGCGTCCGTGCGTCTGTGTGTCTGTAAACAATTTCTTGTTAACACGATACAGTCTTCAGTTTTGATTGTATTTCAATGAAACTTGTACAGTAGTTAGATATCCATTAGAGCTCGGTTCCCTCTGAAAACCAGATCTGCCCATGCATGCCTAGATTATGGGCAGTATAAAAAATCAGTGTGTCTGTAAGCAATTGCTTGTGAACACGATATAGACTTCAGTTTTGATATTATATCGATGAAACTTGTACAGTATCTAGATATCCATTAGAGCTTGGTTCCTTTCGAAAACCGTTCATGCATGCCTAGATTATGGGCCTTGAAAGTATTAAAAAAGTATGTGCGTCTGTAAACAATTGCTTGTGAACATGATACAGTCTTTAGTTTTGATTGTATCTCGATGAAACTTGTACAGTATTTAGATATCCATTAAAGCTCGGTTTCTTTTGAAAACCAGCCAGATCCGCCCATGCATGCCTAGATTATGGGTCTTGAAAGTATAAAAAATGCTATATTTAGCTAAGTCTATTTTTAGCCAAGTCTACATGAGCAAATTCTATTTTTAGCCAAGTTTACATGTAAAGTCACAACTGCTTGTAAATGTTTGTTCAAATTATGCCCCTGGGGTCATAACTGGCCACGCCCAGGTTTCACAGGTTTGTTATACGTAAATTGGGAAATGTTAAAAAACCTCCTTGCTATTTTGAACAAGGCTTTATTTAGTGGTCCACTACCATGGTTATTCAAATTATGCCCTTTGGGTCAAAACTGGCACTGCCCCGGGGGTCACAAGTTTCCTAGAGACTTATTTAAGAAATATTTTCAAAATCTTCTTATTACAAACCACAAGGCCCATACCTTTGATATTTGTTGTGGAGCATCATATGATGACCGTCTAGCAAAACATTTGAAATTAATCCCCTAGGGCAAAAGCTGGCCCCACCTTTTTTGACTTCCTTTTTAATTTTTAAAGCTACAACAATGAAACTTTGACCATGAGTACAGTTTTGGAAGCAAATATTTTTTACCCTCAGATTACCTTTACCTGGCACATATTAAAATAGATCATGCAACTAATCTGCTTACAACACTTTCTGTCCTCAGATATTGAACATGCAGCATTTTTTATCTAACCCAAACACAAAAAGTGAACTATATATTTGTTGCCTATTACTCATACGTACATGCTCTGGATTGAAAATGACCTCCTATTTTTGAAGATACAATGTAGAGTAATAAAATTTGGACAGTAATGAAATTTGGACCATGCATACATTTTTTAAAACAAATATCATCGTTGTCCTTGGATGAACTTGACTTTGACCTTTTGACCTACTTTTTTTTTTGAAATTTTAGAAATGAAATTTTGATCATGTGTACAGTTTTGAAAACAAATATCAATGTTGTCCTCAAACTGTGACATTTTTACCTACTTTCTTAATTTTGAAGCAACAGCAATAAGATTTGGCCCATGTATACAGTTATGAAAACAAATATCAAGTGTGTGATTTAATGACCTTGACTGACTGTTTGACCTACTTACTTATTTTGAAGCTACAGAAATGAAATTTAGTCCATGCGTGCATTGTTGCAAGCTAATATAAATTTTCTCATCTGATGAGCTATACTGTGTCATTTTGACCTACTTTCTTGCTTGGATGACCTAAGCCACTAAAACATTTGACAACACTTTATCATTGTTTAATCACTGGTTGCATTGCTGTAAACCAATAAAGTTATTCATTCTCATAATAAAAGAAAGGCATAAAACTTTCAATCAAGACAGTGATTTCAGGCCCCTTGTTTAAATTAGAATCAAGATTGCAGCCATTTTTTATCTTTATTTAAATCATGGCATATTTTTCCAGTTCATTCCTTTACAGTTTCAGACAGACAAGACACATATGGGCAAGAGATAGGTCAAAGTTCAGCTTCAGTACATATGACCCGCGCTGAGGTGCATCCAAGCGGAATAACTAGGGATTATCAACCCTTCACTTCTAGCATTCTTGACAGTAATCATGATTCTGCATTGGCAAGCCGTTCGGAAATAAGTCAAAGTGGAAATCCTTCTTATGCAAAAGTAGGAGTTAGTTCTAATGCAGGAAGTAGTAATATGAATGCTATGTCTAATGAGAGGGTAAACAGTCGCCAGTTGTCAAACAAAAGTTCTAGTGGATATTGTTCTGAGCTTGTCGATCTTAAATCTGGTGATACTCTATCTGTGTCATCATTAATTTCAAATGAGGAATGTAATGTAACACAGCCTGAGACTTTCAGTGACAGCAATTGCAATGATAAAAATGATTTGGGTATTACTGAGAACAATATTCCTGATGTCCCTCTTCGGGAAGATGGAGATGGAGCTGTTTCCTCAACCGAATGCTACGCTGAAAATGAAAATGATGAGGAACATAACACAGATCCAAAGCTGCTTATTAGTAAAGGTATACAACAGAAAAATATGCTTTGAAGTACACAAATCATGTGGGTTTTTTTGGTTTTTTTATCACTAAAGTCAAATGAGTTAGACATAAAAAATAAATAAAAAGTTTTTGCATCAACCTTCATGTATATTGTGCACCTTAAATGTTATTAAGTTAATATTATATTACAGTATATGTTTCACAGGTGACAGTCTCTTCTCCTGATTTGATCCTATTAGCACTGTATAAGCAAATATTCCTTTACACATACATAGTTTAGTGTAACAAATTATTCAGTAAAATGCTCTTACTTTATTGCAGACATACTAAAATAATTTTATATGTTTTTGTTATTTTAGATTCTGATAAGAAAAAGATGGGCGGCTGTTCACAAACTCCATCACCAGCCACGAGTGAATCATCTAGGTCATGCACATGGTCACCGGCCAATCGTAAACCAAAAATAGAAAGAGACCATATCAATGGTAAATTATTGTTGTTCTAATGATTGCTGTACAAAGTCTTCTCAATTGCATTTTAAGGCAGTTAATGTTGGTCATAATATATACAAAACATTAACAAACACGTTTCTTCTATTTATTAAACGTCTGTTAAGAAATTGATAATATGTACCCCTGCATTAGATTTGTGAATATTTCATTCCATTACATCATTTCCGGCACCAAAATATTGTGTTGTTAGAAGCTCCAAAAGTATTGCACATACACACATGAAACTTCATGGCAATGTTGATCAGCATGTCAAGTGGTGCTCTTGCAATTTGGGTGACGTTTTACTTTGTTTAGTAAAAGTTATTGCCCTTTACTTAGACAAAAATGGTCTGAAAAAACTTTTGTTGTGTGTAGCTCAAACTGTATTGCACATGATTTACACATGAAACTTCAAAGGATTGTTGGTTAGCATAGAAAATTGTGCAATTGCAATTTCTATGACATTGAACAAAAGTTATGGCCCTTACTTGTAACTAAGGTCTGTAAAGTCTTCTGGGAAATACGACATTGGCTGAATGTTGGCCAGGTTTATAATGCACATGTTGTTTATTCTAAAAAAGGTATTTAAACATTCCTGTGTCCAGGTGGGGTTGGGGGTGTTCAGCACCTCTGTGACCGCTCTAGTAGAATCCTATATATGTTACATAGCATGAGATGCATACAAGTGGTCCCTTATATGTCCAGTTAAGGCTTTTCATTTGCCATTCAAATGATACCAAGGGTACCAATGTTAGGAGTGAACTGCTTATGTATCCTCACTCAGAATTATGTCTGTTCTTCTGTCATAAAATCTTGCATCGCTTGTTTCACCACAAGTGTTTTAGCCAAAGTGATAAAACTCTACAGAAATGTTATGTTATCAGCATGTGAAGTTGAGCACCAGAGAATTTGTGTTTGAATGCACCCAGTAAGTGTAGAGTTATGACCCTTGAATCAGCTATTGAAAAGCTTACAGAGCTTGAAATTTTGTGTTGCACATATCGCCAAAAGTTTATGAGCCGGAGTCACAAAACCTATATAGGAATGTTAACCAGGATGTGAAGTTGTGCACCTTGGGTTCTGTGTGTTCTTTCTCTCAAAATTATGGCCCTTGTCAGGGTGTAAATATGGCATTTGGAGCATGCATTCTTGAGTCACACATATCTCCTTAAGTATGAGAGCCAGAGTGATGAAACTTTACAGGAATGTTAACCAGCAAGAGAAGTTCTGCACCTGGGGTATAGCATGTGGGTACCTCCAGCATAAGATGAGCTTTGGCCCTTGACTTAGTTAAAAATTGCTCATAAAGCATGGATTTGTGTGTTATTCTGTTCTCAAATTTTATTAAATATGTTGGCCACAATCATTTAACTTGAGGGAATGTTAACAAGCATGTTGTGCATCTTGGGTTTAATTGTGGTGGTCGCAGCTAAGTTATGGTCCCTGTTTCTAATGTTTCACTTCTAGATAACATTTCTTCAAACATGCCTCCATAAAGGGGAGTGAGTCATCAGCCATAAAGGGGAGTCATCAGTTTTCAAAGGAAAACACTTCTAGTTGTTACTGAAACTTGTTGTAACTGAAAAGGATTTTTTCCTAGATTTTAAAGCTACATGCAGATATCTTCTTTAAATTTCATTTGGTAATATTGAAACTTCTCATGTTTTGTTTTTATTTTCAGAAGGAGCACAAGCAACAGCACCAAATGAACAGCAGAAGCAAGAAGTGTCCTGTGGTATAAAGAACCAGTCTAAATCAATTGAGCGTGAACATAGCAGAACATCCTCCAATAATGTAACTGAGACTGGAAATAATGTGATACGAAAAGATACAGACTTAAGTACAGAACTTAAGAATTTGAGGCAATCTTATGCTGTCAATGGTATGGACAATCAAAATGGTGGGGACAGCCTCAGTCATACTCAGCATGTATGCATTGATGTATCAACCAAAGACAGTTCCAAAGATGATATGATTGTCATTACTGAAAAATATGATTCTCTAGATACTGACAGTTTAAATAGTGAGTCTAATTCATACACTGTCAATGAAAGTTGATTAGTACTGCCCCCCTTCTAAGAAGCGGGGGTATATTGCTTTGTATATGTCGGTCCATTGGTCAGTCGGTTGGAAGATCAAACCTTGTCCAATTAATAACTAGAGCATGCATGGGCCTTAGGTCTTGAAATTTGGTAGAGAGGTTGGTCATGACCAGCATATGACCCCTATTGATTTTGAGGTTAGTGAAAGATCACAGTTGTGATAACCTTGAACAAAAAAACCTTTTCCGCTTGCTAACTAGAGTATGCTTGGACCTACTGTTCTCAAATATGTTAAGGTCTTGGGTCATGAGCTGTAGATGGTCCTTATTGATATGAAGGTCAGCAGGTTAAAGGTCAAGGTCACAGTCACCTTGCACAAAAACCTTGTTTAATCAATATGAACTGAACAATTGGTGGAGAGGTTGGTCATGACCTGTATATCCATATCGAGACTCCTATTGATTTTTAGCTCACCTGAGCACGAAGTGCTCAAGGTGAGCTATTGTGATCGCCCTTTGTACGTCGTCCGTCGTTGTCGTCCGTTGTCAACAATTTGACTGTTAACACTCTAGAGGTCACAATTTGGGCACTATCTTAATGAAACTTGGTCAGAATGTTTCCCTCAATAAAATCTTGGATGAGTTCGATATTGGGTCAACTTTGCCAGAATGTTAATATTAATACTCTCTAGGTCAAGTTCGATTCTGGGTCCTAGCGGTCAAAAACTAGGTTACCAGGTCAAATTGAAGGAAAATCTTGTTAACACTAGAGGTCTCATTTATGACTGTATCTTCATGAAAGTTGGTCAGAATGTTTATATTAATAATCTTTAAGTCAAGTTTAAATTTGGGTCATGTGCGGTCAAAAACTAGGTCACCAGGTCAAATCATAGGAAAAGCTTGTTAGCACTCTAGAGGTCACATTTATGACTGTACGTTCATGAAACTTAGTCAGAATGTTTATAATAATAAGTTCTAGGGCAAGTTCGAATCTTGGTCATGTGTCAAAAACTAGGTCACCAGGTCAAGTTGAAGGAAAAGCTTGTTAACACTCTAGAGGTCACATTAATAAAGGTTTCTTCATGAAAGTTGGTCAGAATGTTTACATTAATTATCTCTAAGTCAAGTTTAAAACTGGGTCATGTGCGGTCAAAAACTAGGTCATAAGGTCAAATAATTGGAAAAGCTTGTTAGCACTCAAGAGGTCACATTTATAATTGTATCTTAATGACAGTTGGTCAGAATGTTTATATAAATAATCCCTAAGTAAAGTTTAAATCTAGGTCAATTGTGGTCAAAAACTAGGTCATTAGGGCAAATCATAGGAAAAGCTTGTTAGCACTCTTAAGGTGACATTTATGACTGAATGTCCATGGAACTTAATCAGAATGTTTATATTGATTAGCTCTAGGCCAAGTTTGAATCTGGATCATGTGCGGTCAAAAACTAGGTCACCAGGTCAAATAATAGGAAAAGTATTTTAACACTCTAGAGGCCACATTTATGACCATATGTTCATGGAACTTGATCAGAACGTTATTGTCGATGATCTTTATTGGATCAGGTGAGCGATTCAGGGCCTTCAGGGCCCTCTTGTTTTATCAAAGGTCAAGGTCATCAGATTGACCATGCTTATGGTCCTTTTTCAAAACAGATCATTTGAAAGTGGCAAGACCTTTTCAAATGACCTTTGAGCAGCCATCAGTACATCTGTATAACTTGCATTGCCCATATTTATAATGTTATATCATCCATTTAACTAATTCACTGATGTCAGGAAGATGCATACATGTTTTACTGGAAACTAGAACTCATCCTATAACAACATTTAAAACTGGCATGTTGGGCATAATCTCAAATTACCCACAGACATTAAATGGGAAATAACTGGCAGATGTGAATTGATCAGGGTTTCTAAACACCGACAATTTGCAATTGAGATTTCAAAATTTTAGAAGCCCTGGTATTGATTATGCCCCTGTAATGCATTTTGAGGTAAGGGTAGGTAGGTAGGTTGGAAGGTTTTAGATACCATTTTTTAATGCTTTTTGTGATGAAAACATATCACTTAGGTGAAGAAAAAAATACTGGCGGGAGATTTAAGCTAAGAAACAAGTTGCTGGTATTTTGTGAGCTAAACAGATCAAGCCAAACATACTATTTATTAGCTGTAGCCCTGTTGAACTAAGGTCTTTTTTTGTTTTGTTTGTTTTAATTTAATCTTGTTTTCTCTTTAAAGGTAAGAGTTGTGGTAGCTAATTTTTATCTTGCTGGTTCAAGTATTGTATCAAATTTAACCGAATTCAGTTATAATTGATAACTGAACTTCTGTAAGCTGTTGCTGGTTTAAATTAAAGAGTAACTTATTTTGATAACAGGTAATTGCTTGCTGGACAAGTATTGTATAAAATTGAATTTAATTTGGTTATAATTGGTAACATAATTACTGTAAGGTGCTGCTGGTTTGTGTTGTTAAATTAAAGGAGATAAAATGTTCTGTACATTCATGGAGAAATACAAGAATTACTTCAAATGCATTGCATCCCTCTGTATGTATATTATATCATATTAACATACCGGTAATCAAATCATATTTTCAGATAGCAGTACAACAATACTAATTGCTGGTAATTGAAAGCCATATTGTAATTAGAAATGACTTATTTTATATTAATCTTAAAGTTTCTTCATCACATCACTGAGGTTTGGTTGCAAAGTCATTTTTTTTGGCTCAATGAGTTTTTGAGATTATTAGACATGTGTTGTTATTAGACATAGAAATCCTATTCCTTTTGTTTGCATTTTCTTTTTTATTTCTTTTGTTAAACTCTTTTATAATATTCTTACGAATAATGGAACTCACACATATTCCCCAATAATAAATGATTGACCAGTAATGTACAAATGTAAAACAGAATTTCAAAGAGTTATGCTGTATGAACACAGTTGGGCATGCGAACAAATTCCATAAAGCACGCTACTGCTTTTTGGTACAGCATAAACGCAAGAAAAAATATGATAAATACTTATATTTACATTTTACATATTTTTTTATTATGGTTAAAAATTAGCATTATGTTCTGCAATTGAGTATTTATCCTTAAAAAAATAAAACCAACAGCATACATTAATATTTTGTATAGCGAATTTTTGTAACGTTGTATCAAATCAAATCAAATCAAATTTTATTTTCAGTCGGTATGACATAAAAGAGAAAACATTAGCTATGAATAGCTATTGACCGACTACATATATATATATATATTATTACAAGCATATATCTATATAAAATATTTAAGTATTAAAGAGATTGAGTCTAATTAAGAATTAGCACATTATTAAGACAAAATATAGATATCACATACTAATACATATGTACATATAAAATATTAAAATATGTAAGAAATTTTATCTAACTAAAAGTTAATTAGCACATATATTATGCCGCTCATTTTCAGCCAACTAAATGTTCGATTTTTAACACATAAAAAAATAATTGTAATTATGCAGGAGATCATAATTAGATATTAATGGCATTTCCTCAAATACTGAGATATTTCATTTAGGACACATAAGTAATAATTATCACTTCTTACATCTCTAAGTTTGAGACAGGGTCTAAATAATCAATAAATGATCTTTCAGTAATTGACATTATTATGTCATTATTTTGCTTAAAGACAAATATATTCATTTTTTGATCATCACATTCATCACCTGTCATATTTTATCTAACTCTGTATCTCATCTTAGGAGTATATAAACACATACATGTTTTCATTTAAATAGTGATGATTTAGTAATCAATAAGGCAACAACTTTGTGTAACTTTGTGAAAGACATTATACTCTATGTCTCTATGTGTAAAACTTTGTGCTTAATACTTTGTGTGCATCTTAAACTGTGTGAACATTCTAAGTGACTCAATTTAATTGAACGAGCTAATAATTAGGCTTCTATATTTAAGTTAAACTATTCATAATACTCTGTTATTTGTTACTGGAATAAAACGTGAAAACAACATGGCGCTGCACGTTCCTTTTTGTCGGAGTAACGTTATGTGGCAGACACACGTTATGTCGTGTTGCGGGTGTGAGGCGCACAATGCCGCGCACCCGAACGGTCGCATAAAACATAATTAAGACAAAAATACAGATATCACATACAGTATACACATTTAAAAACTGGGATGCTGGCGCTAATCTTGACCGTAGTCTAAAAAGATCTTAAAATGAAAATTTATAAAAATAAAAAAACTGAGAGGAAAAAATAGCACAAGTGTGCGTGTCTTAAAAGGATACTGAAACACATATCCGCTTGAATCAGATTCAAGATGACCTGATTAGCACCAGCCTCTCAGAAGTTGCAGCAAACATTTATGCAGTGAACATGCAAGCACATAAATATAATTTAAAGCAAAGGATATCTATGACAAAAGCACTGATTAGAAATAGATATGATTGATGTAATACAGGCTAAGTAAGCACGAAGCATAACTAAACTAAAAAACATGGCAAAAAGCAAAGCTTGGCAAAAATCTAAGCGTGGCATAATGACAAAAACAGTCAGGGTAGAAACAAAAGAGGGGAAGGTTTAACTATGAAAAGCGCAACAAGAACACCTGCAACTCTGTCCGTTCCATGCGTTGACCAAACTCCGAAACTGACTTAGGTTTGTTTTGTCACGAAAGTGCTGAGGGAGTGAATTCCAGAGTTTGGGCGCTGTTGAACGGAAAGAGTTGAGGCCATACTTTGTGGTCCTTACCTGGGGTACCTCTGCGGTGTTACTATATCTAAAAGAATAAGAGTTATTTTTATTTTAACTAAATCGCGAAGATAAACTGGTGTTTGTTTGTTTATGATCTTAAAGGTTTCTAAGGCAATAGTTCTTAGTCATCTAATTTTTAATGATGGTAGATGTGACTTGATTAATAAAGAAGAATATTTTGATGTATGGTCATTGTAGATAAACCGTAATGCTCTCTCTTGAATCTTTTCAATCTTATTAGTTTTTACTTCTCCACAGAAATGCACTTATGGGGTAACAGTACCAGTTAATTGAACAGAAAGCGCTGAAGAAAACGTACAGCGCATGTGATAGAGACACTGCTACTGTTGAAAACACTGGAGGAGGAACTATGTTCCGGTTCAACACAGGAACCTACGAAGTGTTTCCTTATGCATGTTTGCCAAGAAGGGTGACCATCCACACATTCATTCAATAATATGTTCGTTCGTTCGTTTATTCATTCATTCATTTATTCATTCGTTCGTTCGTTCGAGCGGTCGTTTGTTAGTTCGTTCATTCAATCATCCATTATTTTATTTTTCCGTTCGTTCGATCGTTCTTTTGTTCGTTTGTTCATTCATCCATTCATATATGATTTAGATTTACTCTGAAAAGCTTGTGCAGGTTTATTTTAGTGGTAAAAGACAATCACATTTTCCTGTTAAAAGGATTTGTTTTATACTGAATAAGGTTATAATGAAGTGGTCAGCGCCCATTTTCAAGTCGCGGCACAAAACGTTGTTTCTCAATACGTAAAGCGACGTTCTGTGAATGCGCCAAATGACGAATCTTTGACAGCTGCACATCACTTTCAATTTTCCATTAAAATGTGTATCTTCAATATAATACTTATGATCATAATAAGAGGAATAGTAATAAGAAAAAAATGATTATATACTGCAAATGATTTTCCTTAGTAAGTAGTGTAATCTAAAACGTGAATATAAATAGATATAATATGATATATTATTAATCAACTATTACGTACTTGACGAGATACAGAGACAATTGCGGTATCAATACCAGACAATTGAAGACAATATATGCCAGAACTCGCCCAATATCGACCAAGCTCGGCCAATATCAACAAAACTCGCCTAATATGAGTTTCCTTCGTCTTTATTGGCTACAAAACTCGCCTAATATAGGATTTGAAAAATGTGCCTTTTCATTGGCTGTCAAAACTCGCCTAATATGAAAAATATGCTGGAAATTACTTTTTAAAGGTAGCCATTTTTTTCCGTTTTCCGACTGTTTAAAAAAAATGTGCTTCGTATAACTTTTTTTGGAATACTTGAACCTATTGAATGATTAACCACTCTGTACGGTTTGATATAACAGTTCTATTTAACCTGTTGGTTGTTTTTACGTCTAAGGTTACTTTTGAACGCCTTAGTGATGATGATGTTGAAGTTTATCTTAGATTTTTTATATTGTTATATGCAGATGACACGGTATTATTTGCTAAAAGTAATCATGACTTACAAAATGCTTTAAATGCTATGTTTGATTACTGTACGTTATGGGATTTGCAAGTCAATGAGGATAAAACAAAAGTTGTTCTGTTTAGTAAATCAAAAGTTGAAAATAATGTAGTATTTTTCTATAGCAATAAAATACTACAGTGTGTTGAAGAATTCTCTTATCTGTGAATACTTTTTAATTATAATGGCAGTTTTTGTAAAGCTAAGAAAAGATTAGTTGAACAAGCTAGAAGAGCTATGTTCTCACTTATTCAAAAGTCCCGAAAACTCAAATCTTCTCATTTCAGTTCAGTTACATTTGTTTGATTCTATGATTGCTCCAATTTTGTTATACTCTTGCGAAGTATGGGGTTTTGAAAATATCAAAATAATTGAACAGTTTCAGCTGAAATATTGCAAATTAATACTCAATCGCAAGGCTTCCACCCCTATCTGCATGGCGTATGGTGAACTTGGTGTAAAACCCATAGCTCTACAAATTAAATCGAGAGTTTTATGTTATTGGAGTAATATAGTGAACGAAAAAGATTGTAAAATATCTAAGTTATTATATAATACGGTTCTAAAACTACATAATAGTAATGTTATTGTTTCTCCATGGTTATCTTTCGTTAACAATACCTTAAACGAACTTGGTTTGTCTGATTATTTTAGAAGTCAAACAGTCATTAGTCCTGTTAATTTTAAGTCAATTGTTAAAAGTAGACTGTATGACCAATTCTTACAAAACTGGATTTGTACTGTTGATAGCTCTTCCAAATGTCTTGTATATAGAATGTTTAAAAGTAATCATTGTTTTGATGATTATCTTGACTTGTTACCTAGTAACCTTTGTAAAATACTTTGTAAGTTTAGGACCACAAACCATTCTTTGCCAATTGAAAAAAGGCAGGCATTTGAACATTGAGAGCAATCAAAGATTGTCAGTTATGTACTAAGAATGTTATTGGTGATGAATTTCACTACTTACTTGAATGTAATCATTTTTCAATCATACGTAAAAAACTTATTGTTCCTTATTACATTCGTCACCCAAACTCTTTTAAATTAGATGAACTTATGAACTGTAACAATAAACCTTAATTAATTAAGTTGGCATTGTTCTGTAAAATCATCTTACTGAAATTCAGATGACTCACTCTCCATACTCCGATTAACCAAAGATCTATTGATATTTACAATACCATTCCACTGTGCCTTATTACTTCATATTTTCACTGATGTTGTTTAGTAAAGTTTCTTTTTTTCTTGTGTTTGACATGTTTGTTCACTGTTTTATTTCATGTTAATTAATATGTGTTTCATTGTTTTGTTATGTCACATGCATATCATATACCTTGACGAATAAAAACTTGAACTTGACTTGAACTTGACTATTATGATTTTGTACGCCGACAATGGACGACGAAGGTAAAACATTTGACGTTTTGACAAACGATTTACAAAATAAGACGGAAAGACATGCTTCCTTACAATGTACAGTGCTTTATTCATGAGTATGTGCAATGTCACTGTAAGGATGCATGTCAAAATCAGCAAAGTCAAGTCTTGAAAAGCAGACACCATGAATGTATAAGGGACAAATACGGCTTCAATGTGAACTAAAAGTAAGTTTTAAGAATGTTTTTAACCAAAACGGTAATAGTTAATTAATAAAATACTTATTAATTAGTTGATTTCATATTGGCCCAGTTATTTGTCCCCGGTTAGCTGTATTTAGCTATTTCGGGCTCAGACAAATACAGCTAACCTCGGACAAATAACTAGGCCAATATGAAATCAACTAATTAATAACATTATAATAAAACAGGTTAATAATGACACATTACTAGACCCGTACTACTTAAGTTTTCCTTTTCATTCGATTGAAATAAACAGTAAACTTCTACCTTTCATTGAATACCACAATTGTTACAATCGCTTAAGATGAACGGACACTATTTAAAGTTTACGGAACGTATGTCATAATGAAACGTTTATTGTCTAATTTGCGAGGTTCTTATTATTATTAGCTGGCAATTCTCAAAAGGAAAACCTCTAGCTCTGCAGGTAGACATTTATAATACGTCGCCATAAAGCAATTAATACTGCTCTGTAAACAAGCACAGGGGATTGAACCAGGAAACAGCCACATGTATTAGTGCAGATAACTCGCATACTTTCAGACCTGTGCAATTCAGAACCATGACATTCTCCGCTCCGTTGCTGAATTTGTTTTAAAACTGCATGGATTATTTATAACTATTGTCAGTGTCCTACATGTACTTAACAAAATCTTCATGTAGGACCACATCATGCGCTGGGCACTATTTGTGGCCACGTGCTGTGCGCTAAATTTCACAGGCTCAGATATGCTTGTGGTCAGTCTGGGTATCTCACCCTTAAGTGCAACTGGCCTGGAAAACTCACAAACTCTGACCGGGCAGTGAAAATCAGTTATGACAAATATAATTATAATACGTACACCGTATTTACAGACCTAATTCTGTGGCATAAAATTTAAAGCCAACCTACACTGTACTTTATGGCTCATAGATTGTATTGGTGACATCATTGAAAGAGCTTAAAAAAATGACATCGGGTTATTTGTATTGTGTTTTGTTATTTTTGGTTCTTTTGTATATTTAAAGTGACTGTACGGTTGTATATGATCAGGCGACAGTTGGAAACCCTTTGTTGCGTGACGTGAGAACACTGAGTCAACCGTTGTCTGCATCTTCTATTACTTGTGTGTACATTTTCGTTACGTTAAAAGATTCTAACGAGCACGAATAATGCAGACTTTTGGATAGAAATTCGCTCTTTTCTAGGACATTTTGACTAATTTGTAAGTACGAGAAATTTCATTCAGTGTATCCCTGTATTTTCTACTGCGTGTTTTGAATTAGTTAATTAATCAGATGTGCTGAAAACAGCAGTGTGTATTAGTGGATTGCAGTTCGGATAATAAGGTTCGGATATCATTTTTTATGAATTTATTAATATCAGATATGTTGTTAACAATAAGAAGATATTTTAAAAACAAATACAGTTATCATTTATTCTTTTAATGTTATTAATGTGCAGTACCATTAAATTTCATTGATCCTCCAGTCATGATGTCTGATTCAAGTTGGTCAACTTCATTGATGAATTCTGGTTAAAGGTATCATATTCTATTTTTTGGGCCAGTTTCTCCGAATTGATTATTGAAGATGGCAACCAAGGTTACAGCCAGTCAGGAGTTGGATGTTTTCAAGGATGAAAAGGAGGGACTGCTTCGGGAAGTAAGCAGTCAGGCTGTATGGTCACTGTCTTCTTGTAAACCAGGTAAACAGGAATATTATACCTTGCATACAGTACACTTCACACAGAACTACCACTTTCCGTTTTCCTTGGCGGATTTTTGTCATCGTAGACACGAAATCAGATTTATTGAAATCCGCTTTCCTCGGCGTTTTCACTCGTTCACCTTCCGAGGCTGATCAGTGGACCGTATAATTACAATCGCTGCGTTACTCGGGAATTAAACACCATGAAAATCTGAGGTAACCGATAAGAATCTCCTACTGTACATGTATCTGATTTTGTGTAATTTATTTGAATACTGTTTTTTATTGTGTTGTTTCAGACTGACTTGCACATAATACAACTGGTAATCCTTTGACGGCGCAAAAATGCAATACATGTTGATGTCCATTTTTGACCCAGTTCTAATTATATCTTACTCATTTGACTTCCAACAGTCCCAGTTACATTCTGTTTGCTACATGTATTCAATTAATTTCTCTTAACTGTTTTACATTTAAACCTGCAGTTTGATTAAAATGAATTTTTTCGCAATAACAAACATGCCAGATAACCAAAAGTAGTCTAAATTTAGCACGCAATAAGTCGCTACAAAATTTGCATATCACGTGACTTCCACATTATCAAAAATACTAGATTGCGTTTACTAGATTGCGTTTCATACTAATAATTTCTAATTGTAAACTAGGAAGTAACGGTCTAATATTTTTTAAACACAATATTCATACTAACACCATAACTTTTATAAAATAGTTCAATTGAAAGCTGAATTATATTCGTTTAGAGTAGGAAATAGATTACGACAATATCTTCATACAGTCTATGTTTATTAAATCGGCAATTTATAAACCACAGAACATGAGTAACTTAATACTTTTTTAATGCATAATTAACAATGCAATTAAATTATTATCTTGAATGTGGAAAAACAACTGATATGTATCACAAAAGAAATAGTGACAGGTAAAATATTCACACTTACATGGTTCACAACACCTGCCTATTACTCCAATCCAATTTAGTTCTCAACAACACAAAAAGAGTATGACGTAATAATGGTAAACAAACAACACGTGGTGTTATATCTAAAATGTGTGGATATCAATAGGCAATTAATGAATATTAGTTGAAAGGTAAATTAATAACCGAACGAGATATAGATGCATTATTTTATTGAATAAAAAATTGTCTTCTTTCTTTCTTTACGAGAAAAATCAATTTTTTATAAACGAAATAACTGCAAATGTAATTATTTATTTTCATTTATAGTAGGAAAGCATAAGACTTAAAGTTCGGCTTTGAGTCCAATAAAACAACACGATCACCGGCGATACTGGCAATAAAACCCTCGGCAGAAAAAGAGCAACTTGTGAAACTCGGCAGATTTAAGATGGGAAAGCAGTTACGTACTCGGCGGATGTCCGCAATAAATTAAAAAACCCTCGGAGTGACCGAGGAAAGTGGTAGTTTAGCGTGGAGGGTACTGTAAATGAGTCCCTTCTTTGTATATTACTATAAATAAAAGTTGATCAATTCAGGTATCTGTATAAGGACCAGCCAGTCAACCCCTGAATGTTAATGGCTTTTGCTTACACCTCAGTCCATATACACCTTCAAGGGCTGACTGGCCTGTCCTTATGACCCTTAGTGGTGTGTAATATTTCTTTACAAAATCACAGTTATAGTACAAATATAGTACAAATACGCTTTAACTTATCCACATTCTTAATTATTGAAACTTAAAAACACAAAATTAACTAGACCCATTGTATTAAAATTTGAACGTATAATGTTAAAGAATCAATTTATTGCTATTTTTAACAGGAATCACCTTTAACATTTATGTTTGATTTAGGTCATAAAAAATCTGACATGCATGTCCATTTAGATATAAAGAACTCAAAACTCACATGTAGAGATCACATCTTGAAAAGATTCCTATTCTGCTGTCTCTACAGGATATGGTGTAGAGCAGTTGCGAGAAGACTCCAGTGAGACATACTGGCAGTCAGACGGTCCCCAGCCCCACCTTGTGAACATTCAGTTCCAGCGAAAAACCACCATCCAGGATGTTTGTATCTATACAGACTTCAAGGCAGATGAAAGTTACACACCTAATCGGTAAATTACATCCTGGGATGTTTTTTTGATTTTGACAGACAGTGATGATTAATATCTGTTCAATCTTGTATGTTTTTTATAAAAGACATTTCTGTGTGTCATATTGGATAATTGATTGGTTTTATATATTTGGTATTATATTGCTAGGATTATAATAAACATAAAGTTTTGGCATTGCCATTCTTTCTCTTTGACATCTGGAACCTTTACTACGAAACTTTTTGGCAAAAATTTACTTTACTTATGTGATTAATGTAAAGTTATAGTGTGGTGGTGCACATGCAATCTGTCTTGATCAGCTGAGTGACCTTTACAATTTTATTAAAAGGAAAATTGTTAGCTAAAATTTGTCTGTCTAGAGCCATTACAATGTACCTTATTGACAAAAAAATCTGAAAAGTTACACTATATTTTAATACTTTTAAAAAAGAAAGCTAAAAGTTGTCCATCCAGACGTGTAACTATGCAAGGTACATGTAATAACAGAAATTAATAAAATTTAAATGAAATTTGTATAACCATAGTGTGATGGTTCATGTGCAGGATTCATATAAATTAGGTAAAAAATCAATAACACTTTTTGCACTTTAATTTGTGAAAAAAGCTCTAAACTTGGCCATTGAGAGCCTTTTATATGCGATGTGTGTACCAGTACACCAAGGTGCAATGCAATGGATGAGAAAAACAGGATCTATCTGCATTATTTAATGTCACTAAGAATCTTTCTGTTTTCATCCTTTGAATGGTGCAAGCACATGTTTTGTCTTGACTGGATCTGTACATATGCCGTACTGTCTGAGTTCATGCCCTTTGATTTATGATAATAGTATACTGGAATTTGACTATTTGAGGCAACGATTATGATTTTGCTAAATGTAAGTTTATGAAGCAAATATCATTTAATATACAGGATTGTTAGCTGACAACAGCAACTCTTCTACCTGTACTGGTTTTAACTGAAACAAATTCTATAAACTGTTGTTTGAAGCCTAAAATCAATAATGAATTTATCTACATGATTATTTTGATGCATTTCAATACATAGTAATGTATGTGAAGAATTGTATTTAAAAAAAATCTATTCTTTTACAGGATATCCATACGGGCAGGGAGTCATTTCAATGATCTAGCAGAAATTGAACAGATAGAACTGGGTGAACCAATAGGCTGGGTGTGTGTGCCATTAAAAGACCTTGTCAGTGGGAAACCTATCCGGACATTCATGATACAGATCGCTGTGCTATCAAACCACCAGAATGGTAGAGACACTCATATAAGACGAATCAAAATCAGGTCGCCGGTGCAGAAATACCCAATGTTCACTAGCTTAGACTTTAACATGAAGGCTAATATAAGATAGTGAATCGCTAGTGACTATCGTGATTATTGAACTCAGTTGGTTGAAAAGAGCCATGTCAACATCACTGAGATAAAATATCATTGTATTGTGCACTATGACAAAAGTGTCTAAATTTAGCAATGATGCAGGTATTCTGAAGGTTTAGAACCAAATTGTCACTTGGGTTGAAGATGTTCACGGTGCATATAGTGATACTATGTTGCCAGCCAATTGTGTTCAAAGATAAAGAGTTAAGATGAAGAAGCCAGTCAGTGGTTTTGATTTCACGTTTATTTACAAAACTATATACATAACGACATAAGCTAAAATTGGGAATGTGTCTAACACATACATGTACATCAATAACAATTTTACATGTAACTAATTGAAAATAATGATTTGTTAACATTGATGAAATTTGTACACATATTTTCATTGAATCCTGACGTAAATGTGTAACTAGTTTAATGTCCATTTAGAATTATTTTAATGTATTTATTTGGTACTTTGAATTTAAAAAACAAGTAGATTTGTACACAACACTATAATATAGGTATTGAATTCATGCAAATAGAAATAATTTAAATTCATGCAAATTGAATTAATTTAATCTATTTATGTACATGCATGTGTGAAGTGTTATCATAAAGGCATACGAAAAATGCTTCAAACATAATGCTTAATACACATTTAACATTGATTTAACATGTACATTGTCAGTGATCATAGATAATGATTGAATGAGATACATGTACATATATTGCTTCATGACCAGAAACAAAATTATGCATTTTTTAGAAATCTACCATTTTATACATTATATGAATTAAAAATGCTTACATGGTTAAAAATCTCTGAAAATACACAGAAAAAAGCTTTTCATATGATATTGAATTAAGAATAAATGTTTTACTAGTATTAGTAATTTATGTATATCACAATTTATCTACATGTATTTTTACTAGTCAATTTATAGTGATTAAAGCACTTGTTTCAAAACATTTAGAGTCATCATATTGTTCATTGTGTTACTTTTTTCAATGCCATACCATGCGAAACAATCAATTTCAGTTATAATAAAATAAATGAGAATACTATGAACAGCCTCTCGTGAAGAGCTCTTCTATATAAGCTGGTTAAGAAATACGAACGTTATATAAGCTCTATTAATTTTTACAACAGCTTTTTTGGGGCACCTTCCTTTAGGTCAGCAAGCATTCAGGCGAAAATTATTTTGGGCATCTGATTGATTGGTTACAAAACTCGTGAGTTAAAAGATCAACCCTAAGAGTCCACAGTATTTCCATTTTTGAAAATCTGAAACCGCTGTGCCTATATCGCGCACATGGCCCTCAGTACTCCGTGACGTTGAGGAAGTATATCCAGTATATCATGTTGAAGATGGCGAAGGCAACCGGAAACAGAACCCTGGAGGCGATGTCCAGATAACGGGAACACAACAGGATGCGGCTATGGGGGCTCTGTCGTGCCTCCACCGTCACACGGCCGTCTTGGTCCACTGCTGTCTGTAGAGGGAGAAATACAAGCACACTTACAAGGACACTTGTGTATAGAATTCAAAGCGTTATATGAACTAGGGCAACGTTGTCTTTGCGTTTTTGATTGATACCTGTGCTGTTTTCTACCAAGTTGTTTCATAACAGATTCTAGTTCATAAATGAAGGAGATGGTGTTCATAGAAATGCTAGTTTCCTGATTGTTGTGAAGGGTTTGTCTGAAAATAACGGGAAACAATGTTTGTATGATAATGTCTTTTGTTGGATATGAAGCTTACTATGGTGTACAAACTACAGTGTACAACTTTTGGAACTGAGTCTGTTTTACAGTTTCTCACTGTCGCCACTTTTTTATTGTTGCCGAGGGAAATCATTGCCAAAAACCGACACCCGGGTATCGAGATAATTGCGTATTGGATCTAGAAATCAATCAGTACACTTTCTTACCAGCCCCACACCCCTCGAACACAGTACCCTCTACCAAGTTCTTGCGTCTTAATTATCGAAGCAGTCTTGTTTGCACGAGAAAGAAACTCAAGCAACGATGGAAACATATATTAAGGTCTACAATCGAACCCAGTCGGTAATGAGAGTATCTTGCCAGCTAACGCTACCTCTCATCAAAGTATCAAGACCATGTGTGAGTACTTACTTCTTTCTCCTCACCGCCTTCCTTCTGTGCAAGGAAGAGCGTTGCCAGGGAGAACCGCCTTCCGGGCACTTTCTGTGCCAGCACGTTAACCACCGCGAACTCGATCAGTGCCGCAAACACGAACACCAGACACGTGATCATCCAAACGTCTGTTGGTATGGATTGAATTGATATGGAATGAAGTCCTCCGGAAATCATTCAAGAAAGTCCCATGTTAGTTTTTGTTGTTTCTTAATAGAAGTATTTTCTTGTAAAAAGCGCCACAAACCTTGAGCTGTTAAAACATTTAAAACGAAGTGCAGTTACGCGAATTACGGATTACGAATTATACTAGTTTAAGATAAAGGCCCGCTCCAAGTTCCATATTATTATATCGAAAACATAGCTCTTACCAATAGCCTTTGTGTAGCTGACCCTGGGAAGGGAGGCGTTGACGCTTGTACTCTGCGTGGAGATAGTGAGCACGGAAAGGACGCCGAGAGTGACGCGGCCCGGGATTGAGTTGACGTTCAGCCAGAACGAGAGCCACGAGAGCATCACGATCAGCAGGCTGGGCACGTACATCTGGATCACGTAGTAACCGATGTTCCGCACAAGGTGGAAATCCGCCTGCAGGCAACTGTGGTTACCTGAGGAAGGGGAGGGGAGAATACATTATATGTATGTGATGGCCCTTTTGTTTAAAAATGTAAAAGTCCTTTCGACGATATTATATGGTTTCTGGAAACTTAAACGACTATTCGCATACATTTGAAACCAATATGTGTGGGCCATGCGGTACCCACCATCAATGTTGTGAGTACGTGTCGGGTTTGACCAGTATGGCTGGACCATGTGGTACTCACCTTTGATGTTGTGAGTGCGTGTGAAGTTTGACCAGTGTGCGGACCGTGTGGTACTCACCTTTGATGTTGTGAGTGCGTGTGAAGTTTGACCAGTGTGGCTGGACCATGTGGTACTCACCTTTGATGTTGTGAGTGCGTGTGAAGTTTGACCAGTGTGGCTGGACCATGTGGTACTCACCTTTGATGTTGTGAGTGCGTGTGAAGTTTGACCAGTGTGCGGACCATGTGGTACTCACCTTTGATGTTGTGAGTGCGTGTGAAGTTTGACCAATGTGTGCGGACCGTGTGGTGCTCACCTGGGATGTTGTGAGTGCGTGTGAAGTTTGACCAGTGTGTGCGGACCATGTGGTGCTCACCTGTGATGTTGTGAGTTAGTTCGAGGTTTGACCAATGTGTGCGGACCGTGTGGTGCTCAACTGTGATGTTGTGAGTTAGTGTGAGGTTTGACCAGTGTGTGCGGACCGTGTGGTGCTCACCTGTGATGTTGTGAGTTAGTGTGAAGTTTGACCAGTGTGTGTGGACCGTGTGGTGCTCACCTATGATGTTGTGAGTTAGTGTGAGGTTTGACCAATGTGTGCGGACCGTGTGGTACTCACCTTTGATGTTGTGTGTTCGTGTGAAGTTTGACCAGTGTGTGCGGACCGTGTGGTGCTCACCTTCGATGTTGTGTGTTAGTGTGAGGTTTGACCAATGTGTGCGGACCGTGTGGTGCACACCTGTGATGTTGTGTGTGCGTGTGAAGTTTGACCAATGTGTGCTGACCATGTGGTGCTCACCTGTGATGTTGTGAGTGCGTGTGAACTTTGACCAATGTGTGCGGACCGTGTGGTGCTCACCTGTGATGTTGTGTGTTCGTGTGAAGTTTAACCAGTGAGGCTGGACCGTGTGGTGCTCACCTGTAATGTTGTGTGTTCGTGTGAAGTTTAACCAGTGAGGCTGGACCGTGTGGTACTCACCTGTGATGTTGTGTGTTCGTGTATAGTTTAACCAGTGAGGCTGGACCGTGTGGTGCTCACCTGTGATGTTGTGTGTTCTTGTGAACTTTGACTAGTGTGCGTACCATGTGGTGCTCACCTTTGATGTTGTGTGCTAGTGTGAACTTTGACCACTATGTGCGGACCATGTGGTACTCACCTGTGATGTTGTGTGTTAGTGTGAAGTTTGTACAATGTGTGCGGACCATGTGGTACTCACCTGTGATGTTGTGTGTTAGTGTGAAGATTGGCCAGTGTGCGGACCATCTGGAGCTCACCTGTGAAGTTATTTGTGCGTGTGAGGTTTGACCAATGTGTGCGGACAATGTGGTGCTCACCTTCGATGTTGTGTGTTCGTGTGAGGTTGACCAATGTGTGCGGACCATGTGGTGCTCACCTGTGATGTTGAACGCGTGTGTGGTTTGACCAATGTGTGCGGACCATGTGGTGCTCACCTGTGATGTTGAGTGCGTGTGAGGTTTGACCAATGTGTGCGGACCGTGTGGTGCTCACCTGTGATGTTGTGTGTTAGTGTTAAGTTTAACCAGTGAGGCTGGACCGTGTGGTGCTCACCTGTAATGTTGTGTGTTCGTGTGAAGTTTAACCAGTGAGGCTGGACCGTGTGGTGCTCACCTGTGATGTTGTGTGTTCGTGTATAGTTTAACCAGTGAGGCTGGACCGTGTGGTGCTCACCTGTGATGTTGTGTGTTCTTGTGAACTTTGACTAGTGTGCGTACCATGTGGTGCTCACCTTTGATGTTGTGTGCTAGTGTGAACTTTGACCACTGTGTGCGGACCATGTGGTACTCACCTGTGATGTTGTGTGTTAGTGTGAAGTTTGAACAATGTGTGCGGACCATGTGGTACTCACCTTCGATGTTGTGTGTTCGTGTGAGGTTGACCAATGTGTGCGGACCATGTGGTGCTCACCTTTGATGTTGTGAGTGCATGTGAGGTTTGACCAGTGTGTGCGGACCATGTGGTGCTCACCTGTGATGTTGTTCGTGCGTGTGAAGTTTGACCAGTGTGCGGACCATGTGGTGCTCACCTGTGATGTTGAATGGGTGTGAGGTTTGACCAATGTGTGCGGACCATGTGGTACTCACCTTCGATGTTGTGTGTTAGTGTGAAGTTTGAACAATGTGTGCGGACCATGTGGTGCTCACCTTTGATGTTGTGAGTGCATGTGAGGTTTGACCAGTGTGTGCGGACCATGTGGTGCTCACCTGTGATGTTGAATGGGTGTGAGGTTTGACCAATGTGTGCGGACCATGTGGTGCTCACCTGTGATGTTGTGTGTTAGTGTGAAGTTTGACCAATGTGTGCGGACCATGTGGTGCTCACCTGTGATGTTGAATGCGTGTGAAGTTTGACCACTGTGTGCGGACCATGTGGTACTCACCTTTGATTTTGTGAGTTAGTGTGAAGTTTGACCCGTTTTTGCGGACCGTGTGGTGCTCACCTTTGATGTTTTGTGTTCGTGTGAGGTTGACCAATGTGTGCGGACCATGTGGTGCTCACCTTTGATGTTGTTTGTTCGTGTGAAGTTTGACCAGTGTGTGCGGACCATGTGGTGCTCACCTGTGATGTTGTGTGTTAGTGTGAGGTTTGGCCAGTGTGTGGACTTTGTGGTACTCAGCTGTGATGTGAGTGCGTGTGAAATTGACCAGTGTGTGTAGACTATGTGGAACTCACCTGTGATGTTGTGTGTTAGTGTGAAGTTTGACCAGTGTGTGTGTGGACCATGTGGTGCTCACCTGTGATGTTGTGAGTGCGTGTGGAGTTTGACCTCTGTGTGCGGACCATGTGGTGTTCACCTGTGATGTTGTGTGTTCGTGTAAAATTTGACCAGACTGTGGATCATGCGTTACTCACTTGTGATGTTGTGTGTTAGTGTGACGTTTGACAAGCGTGTGCGGACCAATGGGGTACTCACCTGTGGTGTTGTGAGTGTGTGTGAAGTTTGACCAGTGCGTGCGGACAATGTGGTACTCACCTGTGATGTTGACAGTGTGTGAAGTTTGGCCAGTGTGTGGACCATGTGGTACCTGTTATGTTATGTGTGCGTGTGAGGTTTGACCAGTGTGTGCGGACCATGTTTAACTCACCTGTGGAATTATGTGTGCGTGTGAAGTTTTGCCAGTGTGTGCGTACCATGTGGTACTCACCTTTGATGTTGTGAGTGCGTGTGAAGTTTGATCACTGTATGTGGACCATGTGGTACTCACCTGTGATGTTGAGTGCGTGTGAAGTTTGACCTCTGTGTGCGGACCATGTCGTGTTCACCTGTGATGTTGTGTGTTCGTGTGAAATTTGACCAGACTGTGTGGATCATGCGTTACTCACTTGTGATGTGGTGTGTTAGTGTGAAGTTTGACAAGCGTGTGCGGACCAATGGGGTACTCACCTGTGGTGTTGTGAGTGTGTGTGAAGTTTGACCAGTGCGTGCGGACAATGTGGTACTCACCTGTGATGTTGAGAGTGTGTGAAGTTTGGCCAGTGTGTGGACCATGTGGTACCTGTTATGTTATGTGTGCGTGTGAGGTTTGACCAGTGTGTGCGGACCATGTGGTACTCACCTGTGATGTTTTTGTGTTCGTGTGAGGTTGACAAGTGTGTGCGGACCATGTGGTACTCACCTGTGATGTTGTGTGTTCGTGTGAAGTTTGGCCAGTGTGTGCGGACCATGTGGTGCTCACCTGTGATGTTGTGTGTGCGTGTGAAGTTTGGCCAGTGTGTGCGGACCATGCGGTACTCACCTGTGATGTTGTGTGTGCGTGTGAAGTTTGACCAGTGCGTGTGGACCATTCGAAACTGGCGCATTTCCTTCACATTGTCCGTGACGACCGCCTTCTCCTCTCCTTCACCCCAATGCAGCACCAGCTTATCCACCGTGTACCCGACTATAACATAATGTAGAAATCCACTTAAATAAAGTAGTAAAGTAGGAACATAGTGTGAGCTCCCTGCGATTTGAAAATATGATAGTTTGCTGCTTTTTTGTTGATTATACTATGGCCGCTGTTTTTTTGTCATTTCGTATTTCGCCGCGATATCTTAAACATCACGCCCAGACTTTAATAGAAATATCCAGGCGGGGCTGATGTTGCAATTTTATCGCTTAGAACTTAGTGGATCCGGGACAAGATAAATATATTGGCAATGCGTCGAACAGCCCGATATGTGGACTTAAATTCTCCACTATTTAACAAAAGTTTGTGCCCGTGTTGTGGACGGTGCGCAGTAACCGTATTTTGGGTTGTGAATCACCGAAACCGTCGGTTCGCTATTTGGAACATGCTTCGGTCATATATTAGCCAGTCCGGCGTACTGTTGTCGTAAATATGACAACCAGTGGGGTCGGGGGTATTGGAGCTTGTAAATTTCCATACCACTCAGTACGGTATGTATTTAAGTTATACATTACAATGGTACCGTCCAGTTTGGGCATACTCACAGCTCTCAATCATAATGGAGCAGACCTGCTTGTCGAACGGATACTTCCGTAAGTTCATTCGGCAGCTCAACGTCACGGCGACCCTGAAATTCAATAAGGTGCATTTTGAAGAACTTCAGCCTCAGTTCACTGATCTGTTGTAACAATGTGTATGCCATTTTGTTTGCGGATCGCTCTTTTGTGCATTTGGTTATTTCGGATAGCCTCGTGATAGTGAAGAAGTTTAATGTTATGAGATTATGTTTTATATATGCTACACATAGTACCTTTCATGACTTATTAAATTCTATTTCGATAAACACGTGCACACGCACTGTTTCAATCGGTGAATTCATCATATATATATATATACATGAACATCAATCCACCATTATTTTTCAATAAACCACCCAAAACATTAACAAATAGAAACTACATACTCGTTGCATTGCCTTTTAAAAGAGAAGAACAATGTTTTAAATTGTCAAATGTTTCACCTGATGATGTATTTGACGGTGCTGTCGCTGTAAAGACGCAGCATTTTGTTGTCCATCATAATGGTGTGGACGGCCGCCCGCTTCTCGTTCGGAAAGTAAATGTCCGGTACCCACACCTGAAGGGAACGACCAGATCGCTAATTATATGTAAATTTTGCTTTAAATTATGTTTGAGTTATGCCCCTTTTTCGATTGAAACAACAATATCAGACGAGCGTTGGCACCCGTTCCGCAACGCACTTGCGATTTCCGATTTCTGTACCCAGTCTGTTTTAAGTCCAATAATACATAATTAGAATTACGACAACCATTTGCTTTTAAGTATTATTTTATTAGACACCAAATGAACCTTAAAGTCCGCGAAGCTGTGTGGTAGTAGGTCATACTTTAAAAAGATCGAAAATGATATTAATTCAGTTAATTGTTAATTTTCATGTTATGAAATTGCTACAGTTTTTTCACAATTCGTTTCCTACTAAATAACTATTCATGAACACCACAACCTATTCATTGGCACCACAACGTTCAGAAAATCGAGCGTAGTGCAGCAAGTATAACAAATAAAGTTCTAAAATTTGTAACCCGGCAACCTTTTGTCAATAAAAAGCCACACACATGTAAAGAAAATGCTTAAACCTAAGGTATGTGAACAATTCTCACAAAAATTCAGATTTTTACGTTGTCAACACTAACGTCTAGCAGTTATGCAAGTTCTAGACGATCAGATATTAAATTTTATTTAGTACTTTTACCTTTAGAACCACTCATGGCCATTCCTATGTGGAACTACATTCTCCAATTTTTTTAAATTTACTCGTATAAACCTCTAAAAATGAAAAATAAGAAACCATACTCAATGTTTACATCCATATTCCACTCATTGGCACTATAACGGAAGACGCGTTGGAGCATTTTCAACACATAACAAAATGTTATGGCTCCAATGATTACCCGGCGTGCTTTAGACTGCCTCGGTTTAAATGTGCCTCTGGCTACGGCACTGTTATGGAATACAAAATTTGAATTTTCCTGGTATTGTGAGTGTACATAGTGCATATGGTATCGTCGACTGACCACCGGAGGAAATAAACGCATGCGCATGGTATGTAAATGAGGATTTGACTGTAGACAAGAACAGACTTAGAAGAGGCTAACCTTTTGCATGTTCTGTGCGTCGAAGTCTAGGTAATCGAAATCAACCTTGATGGATTTGAAGTTGTTAATGATGTGAGGGTTTTTCCAGGTCAGATGAAGCTTCAGATCCACTGTAAAATCCTGAAAATAGATGAACTTGTATTTCAAACGTTCAAATACGGAGAACGTGGTGGAAGGATCAATAATTGGGTATTTTGTCTGCATCTATGAGGTGCTGTTATGTCTAGTTTAATATTCACACGGTAGCTCCCTATTTACCAAAGGAATTGAAAAGAAATTGTGTGAGTGAGAAGAGAAGGAAATATTATTTCATTTAAAAAAACAAACAATAACAAACCCGTGCAATTCCTTAATCACATCAGTTATATTTTGCATTCATGTTTGTGATAATAAATCGCGATGAACAAGATGTGTCGGATCTTTTGAAAATCTTATGTCAAAAGCGTTCAAAGTTCCTAAATATTCAGTACTGACAACTATGTTTGGCCGTCCGTTAAGGTCCAGAAAATAAATCAGAAAGTAATTGAAATCTGATCATTACGCCCCATTGTTTAACTTCACTTACCATACTTGGTGCCCGAATCATTTGCAAATGTTGGTCTCAATCAAACAAATTATATTAGCTTTCCTAATCATATCCACTATTGATGGCTATTTTATTTACCCTGTCTGCTTATCTGAGCATTCCCTAAATTGGTCGTTATTTCAGTTACCCTGTCTGCTTATCTGAGCATTCCCTAAATTGGTCGTTATTTCAGTTACCCTGTCTGCTTATCTGAGCATTCCCTAAATTGGTCGTTATTTCAGTTACCCTGTCAGCTTATCTGAGCATTCCCTAAATTGGTCGTTATTTCAGTTACCCTGTCAGCTTATCTGAGCATTCCCAACATTGGTCGCCATTTCACTTACCCTGTCAGCTGATCTGAGCATTCCCAACATAACTCGCTATTTCACTTACCCTGTCAGCTTCCCTAAGCATTTCCAACATTGGCCGCCATTTCACTTACCTTGTCAGCTGATCTGAGCATTCCAAACATTGGTCGCAATTTCACTTACCCTGTTAACTGAATTGAGCATTCCCAACATTGGTCGCAATTTAACTTACCCTGTTAACTGAATTGAGCATTCCCAACATTGGTCGCCATTTCACTTACCTTGTCAGCTGATATGAGCATTCCATCCAATGGTCGCTATTTCAGTTACCCTGTCAGCTGATCTGAGCATTCCCAACATTGGTCTCCATTTCACTTACCTTGTCAGCTGATCTGAGCATTCCCAACATTGGTCGCCATTTCACTTACCCTGTCAGCTGATCTGAGCATTCCCAACATAACTCGCTATTTCACTTACCCTGTCAGCTTCCTTAGGCATTTCCAACATTGGTCGCCATTTCACTTACCTTGTCAGCTGATCTGAGCATTCCAAACATTACTCGCTATTTCACTTACCCTGTCTGCTTCCCTAAACATTTCCAACATTGGTCGCTATTTCACTAACCCTGTCAGCTGATCTGAGCATTCCCAACGATGGTCGCTATTTCACTAACCCTGTCAGCTTATCTGAGCATTCCCAACATTGGTCGCAATTTCACTTACCCTGTTAACTGAATTCCAAACATTACTCGCTATTTCACTTACCCTGTCAGCTGATTTGAGCATTCCCACCATTGGTCGCTATTTCACACACCCTGTCAGTTTATCTGTGCATTGTCAACATTGGTCGCTGTTTCACTTACCTTGTTAGCTGAATTGAGCATTCCAAACATTACTCGCTTTTTCACTTACCCTGTCAGCTGATTTTTGAATCATTTTAAAAATCTTTTTGATGGTGATGTTTTTACTAATGAGGATGTTGATAATTCTGATGATGATGATATTGTTAATGTTGATCAGTTAGATACAGACTTTACTATAGAAGAAGTCACTAAAGCCATTAGTTCATTAAAACGAAGTAAAAGTGGTGGTGTTGATGATTTAACACCCGAAATGTTTATCGATTGTAAAGATTTATTTGCACCTGTTTTATGTAAATTGTTTAATTATATGTACAATAATTGTATTTACCCACAAAGTTGGACTAGAGGTATCATAGTCCCGGTTCCTAAAAAGGGAAACCTCAATGATGTAAATAACTATAGAGGTATTACCTTAACAAGTATATTCTCTAAAATATTTTCTATATTGTTAGATAATAGACTACGCCTGTGGGCTGATAACGACATTATACTAAATGATAACCAATTTGGCTTTAGAGGCAAACGTAGTACTGTTGATTGTATTTATGTGTTGTCATCTATTATTAATAAGGTTATTAATACTGATAAAAGAAAATTATACTGTGCCTTTATAGACTTTCGTAAAGCGTTCGATGTTGTGTATAGAAATGGTATATGGTACAAATTGTTACAATATGGTGCATCAACCAAACTTGTATCGATGCTCAAAAAAATATATGAATCAGTGAAATCCTGTGTACGTGTTAGATCACAATATAGTGACTATTTTGATAGCAATATGGGTGTTAAGCAAGGTGAGCCTCTTTCGCCGTTGTTATTTCTGTTTTTTATAAATGATATGGAAGATAGTTTAAGTCGAGATTGTATTGATACAGTCACTATTGACGAAATTCGTATATTTATGCTGTTTTTTGCAGACGATACTGTCTTATTTTCATATACTGAGCAAGGTTTGCAGCTCTTACTGAATAAATTACATGTATATTGTAATACATGGGGTATAACTGTTAACATAGATAAAAGCTTTGTAATGGTATGTCAAAAAGGAAACAGAACTGAGAATGTTAATTTGATGTATGACGGGCATAAACTTGATGTTGTTAAAAAATTCACATACTTAGGTGTTGCAATATCGCAAAATGGTACATATTTGCAATCACAAAAACAGTTGCCAGAACAAGCACTGCGTGCTTTGTATTCTTTAAATCGATTGTTTGATGTTATATCTTTAGATATACGTGATAAATTAAAGTTATTTGATGCTATGATAAGCCCCATACTGAATTATGGTTGTGAAGTATGGGGTTTCCATAGAGCTCAGGATATCGAGAGAGTTCAACTAAAATTCTTGAAACAAATTCTAAGTGTTAGACAGCAGACTTGTAATGCTGCAGTATATGGTGAATTGGCAAGATTCCCATTTTCATTGTTTAGAAAAATTAGAATAATTAGATTTTGGTATAAAATAAAACGTTATCCTGGGTCTCTTTTATATAAAGTTTATAGTATGAAAAATAACAATGGTATGTATATAAATACATGGACACTAAAAGTGAAGGAACTGCTCGATGAGCTAGGATTTACTTTTATGTTTGATTGTGAAAATGTTACACGACTGCAATTAGAGGCTGTTGTAAGACGGTTGTATGATAATTATTTGCAACAATGGTATACGAGTGTTAGAAACTCAATTACAATCTTATGTTGGTTTTAAACACGATTTTGTCATTGAAAAATACTTGTCTTGTATAAATAATAACAAATTACGAATGTGTTTAACTAGATTTAGATGTTCAGCACACTGTCTTAATATTGAAGAAGGGAGATATAGGAATATTAATCGTGAAGATAGAAAATGTGTACATTGCAATATGAATGTTGTTGAAAATGAGTATCATTTTCTTTTGATATGCCCAAAGTATAGAGACCTTCGTGTCAAATATTTACCAAGATATTATTGCCAATGGCCAAATATGACCAAATTTAATACTTTGTTAAGTACTGACAATGTTAAGCTGTTAAATAACATAGCAACATATATATCGTTTGCTACAGATAGAAGAAATGCTTAATTGTATAAATTCTATTATACCATGATATTATAAAACATACTTTTCTCTTTTGATGTTATACTGATATCATTAAATGCCATCTTGTATATATGTTTTTGGCAATGTTCAATTTGAATAATGCTAATAAAATTTTGACTTGACTTGACTTGATTTGAGCATTCCCACCATTGGTCGCTATTTCACACACCCTGTCAGTTTATCTGTGCATTGTCAACATTGGTCGCTGTTTCACTTACCTTGTTAGCTGAATTGAGCATTCCAAACATTACTCGCTTTTTCACTTACCCTGTCAGCTTACCTGATCATTTCCACCATTGGTCGTTTTTATACTTACCCTGTCAGCTTCTCTGATCATTTCCACCATTGGTTGCTATTTTACTTACCCTGTCAGCTTCCCCGATCATTTCCACCATTGGTCGTTATTTTACTTACCCTGTCAGCTTCCCCGATCATTTCCACCATTGGTCGTTATTTTACTTACCCTGTCAGCTTCCCCGATCATTTCCACCGACTTACCCTGTCTGTTTCAATAATCATTTCCATCATTGGTCGTTATTTTACTTACCCTGTTAGCTTCCCCGATCATTTTCACCGACTTACCAAGTCAGCTTCCCCGATCATTTTCACCGACTTACCAAGTCAGCTTCCCTGATCATTTCCACCATTGGTCGCCTTTTTACTGACCCAGTCAGCTTCCTTGATCATTTTCACCGACTTACATTGCCAGCTTCAATGATCATTTCCACCATTGGTCGTTATTTTACTGACCCGGTCAGCTTCACTGATCATTCCCACCATTGGTCGTTATTTTACTTACCATGTCAGCTTCCCCGATCATTTCCACAGACTTATCCAGTCAGCTTCCCTGATCATTCCCACCATTGGTCGTTATCTTACTTACCCTGTCAGCTTCCATGATCATTTTCACCATTGGTCGTTATTTTACATACCCTGTCAGATGCCCTGAACATTTCCACCATTGGCCGCTTTTTACTTACCCAGTCAGCTCCCTTGATCATTCCCACCATTACTCGCTATTTCCCTTACCCTGCCAACTGCCCTGATCATTCTCACCATTACTCGCTATTTCCCTTACCCTGTCAGCTTCCCTGATCATTTCCACCATTGCTCGCTATTTCGCCTTCCCTGTCGGCTGCACTGATCATTTCCACCATTGGTCGCTATTTTACCTACCCTGTCACCTTCCCTGATCATTTCCACCATTGGTCGCTATTTTACTTACCCTGTTACCTTCCCTGATCATTTGTCACAATTGGTCGCTATTTCACTTACCCTGCCAGCTCCCGTGATCGTTTCCACCATTGGTCGTTATTTTACTTACCCTGTTACCTTCCCTGATCATTTGTCACAATTGGTCGCTATTTCACTTACCCTGTCAGCTACCCTGATCATTTCCACCATTGGTCGTTATTTGACTTACCCTGTTACCTTCCCTGATCATTTCCAAAATTGGTCGCTATTTCACTTACCCTGTCAGCTGCCCTGATCATTCCCACCATTGCTCGCTAGTTCAATGACCCTTTCACTTTCCCTGATCATTTCCACCATTGGTCGTTATTTTACTTACCCTGTCACCTTCCCTGATCATTTCCATCATTGGTCGCTAGTTCACTGACCCTGTCAGCTACCCTGATCATTTTCACCATTGGTCGCTATTTTACTTACTCTGTCACCTTCCCCGATCATTTCCTCAATTGGTCGCTATTTCACTTACCCTGTCAGCTGCCCTGATCATTTCCACCATTGGTCGCTAGTTCACTGACCCTGTCACCTTCCCTGATCATTTCCACCATTGGCCGCTATATTACTTACTCTGTCACCTTCCCTGATCATTACCACCATTGGTCGCTATTTTCTCTTACCCTGTCACCTTCCTTGATCATTTCCACAATTGGTCGCTATTATACTTACCCTGTCAGCTTCCCTGATCATTTCCACCATTGGTCGCTATTTTACTTACTCTGTCACCTTCCCTGATCATTTCCACCATTGGTTGCTATTTTCTCTTGCCAGGTCACCTTCCCTGATCATTTCCACCATTGGTCGCTATTTTACTTACTCTGTCACCTTCCCTGATCATTTCCACCATTGGTTGCTATTTTTTCTTGCCAGGTCACCTTCCCTGATCATTTCCACCATTGGTCGCTTTTTACTTACCCTGTCAGCTTCCCCGATCATTTCCACCATTGCTCGCTATTTCATTTACCCTGTCACCTTCCTTGATCCGTCCCACCATTGGTCGCTATTTAAATTACCCTGTCAGCTATCCTGATCATTTCCACCATCGGTTCTTTTTTGCTTATACTGTCAGCTTCCCTTATCAATACATCATTGCTTGACATTTCATACCACGTCAGCTGTTCTGATAATTTCATCAATTGCTCGCTATTTTACTTATTATCTTAGCCGCCCTGATCATTTCCCCCATTGCTTGCTATTTCACTTACCATATCTGCTTCCCTGATCGTGTCCACATTGTTTACAAACAGGTCACACTCTATTTCAGTGGGGACCTCTGAAAAATATATCCATTATTAAATATTTACAGTGAAATCAGTCAAAGAAGTATAAAAGTACAAGGGCTACATGATTGTTCTGTGGTAGGTCTACTCTAAAGACAGATGGCGCCCATATATATTCAGCAAAGTGAATACCAGTCTGAAGAATAATGTCTTCATTTATGTATTATTGATACAAAAAGACACAAAAAAAGTTAACATTTATTTTGTTACTACAACAACGATTAACAGACCGCTGTCCAAAACACAATCTACAAATGTACTAGTAAAATGCTGCCAATTCCATACACTATGATCAGTTGGTAATTAGATCACCAACAGCCGAGAAATCTGACATCTACAATCTGATCTTCGATTTTACATCATTTGCCAGACATTGCTGAACAGGTCATTTTTCCCCAATAAATGCATCCAGGCAGACTTTACAGAACGATACTGACGTCGGAACGCATTAGCATGAATGCATCATCGCCATGGGGATGCAGCTGCCACAATTGTTTAGGTTAATTGATAGAGTGTTTTTTTTCAATTGGGCAAAACATGCGACATAACAAAGTTGTTTGTTAGCATTTCCAGGAGAAAACATCCAATGGTTAACCATAGAAACGGACAATTCGATTAAACAAATGAAAACTTTAATTCCTATATTTTTCAAAATCCATTCTGCTTCTGTATACATATTTACAGGTATTTCTAAAATTTGATGAATTCCATGCATGTCAGTTCAAACAGATATTTCGTAACAGACAAATGTGAGTAAACAAAAACGCCTGGAACTGACTCTTTCTGTTCATAGTACACTTAACCAACGTTCTTATCCATATCTTTTTAATGCAATTTTTCAGTTTTATTGATTTTGAGAAGAGGGGTTGCAATTAATTGTTGTTGTTTTTTAAAGTATTATAATTTATCAATCTAACTAAAATCAATAACTTACCACAAATAATAAAACATATTTCACCGATCAACGAATTTGAATTTTGCAAACAGTTTATAAATAACTAGTAATATAAGTCAAAGTGCCTGAATTTCAATAATTTTAGCCGTAATGATAAATATGCTAATTTTAAAATGGATGCGTTAGAATTTTGGTTGAGTGTATATCGTCCAATCTGGAGTAAGTGGGTATCCAGTGATATACATTATTCAAATTCCTATAAAATGAATACGATTTAGAAATTCACAAAACTGTCAAAATGTTTATATGTATTGAATATTATTAAATATCATTTATATGACCTACGTATTTTATAAACAATAAAATATGATTAAACTATGTATTCAATAAAGTATATACATGTAAGTTCTTCATTTTTTACAAAGACATCGAACAGAACCCTGTGTAGTTATTTGATCATAAATTACAGTTGTATTATACTACTCTGTCCCTGCAAGCATTGAGCTGCCCCTAGTTGTCATGTTTGCCATTATACAATTGAATTTAATTTCATTTGTAACAATAGTATAATACTTTTTTATCATATAAACATATGTAAGTATGTTTCTTGGCAATGCGTTATTATATCACTACTATGAAGAACAGATAGTGATCTGCTCAGTACTATTATATATTCATCTTGGATTTATTAAATACTTTGTGAATAATACACTTCCCTGAAACTTTGAAGGTGGTTTACCCTCTGGCATATTGCACAGGTTGGTAATGAAAGATGAACTAAATATATCATTTCAAGTATTGTTAATAAAATTGCATCATTTAACATCTGCTTTTCATCAAGTTTTAGCATTATTTTGCATACTTGGAACCAGTTTAAAATACCAATTTAAGAATTTTGAATTGAAACCGTAAATACAAGTATACGTACATAAGTATTACACATGTTCATGACGTTTGTATACAACAAAATTTTCAATTATTTTTGAAAATTGAAATATTTTATTAAGCATGACCTGGCAGGCAATGCCTGTACCCTGTAACATCCTGTCTGTCTGTCTGTTGGTGCCTGTCAATCCGTCTGTTTGTTCACATTGTTATGTTGTTTTCCGTTATTAACTTAATAACATGAACTCTGTGGTGTGTAACGATTAACTCCTGTAAAAGAGATAATATGCAATTCTTCCCGAATTCATTTGCCTCAACAGACAGCAAGAACACAATCAACAGATGTAAAATAGATCCATATAAAAGTGCCAATTTCATACAAGATGATTAATTGCGTATCAGACCAACAACAGCTGAAAAATTGACGTCACTCCTATCTGACCTTCAATATTTTTAACTTTTAGACACTCCTGAACCAGATAGTCCTTCACTTTTCAGAATTAATAAGATACTTTAAGTGATTGATCAGTCTAACATGATCGTTTTCCCAAATAAATGTATCGATACGACGTGAATATGCTGTCATTGTTATCAGGTGGTAAAGTTTATGTAAGCATTTCCAGGTGTAAGACTTTTAATGATGAATGAGAAAACCGCAATTTTTTTTTTTTAAATAAAATGATTTAATTTCTTTACTTTCCATTCCTCATTTGTTTGCAAACAGAACTGATGCCTAGGGCGTGCGAATTCAATGAGGTGTCGCGTGACAGGCCAAACGCCCGAAACTGCCCTTTAATTTCCGAAGTTTATCGTCTTATATAAAGAGACTGCCATTTTTAATTACGAAAACTTATAACTGATATCTAATTGAAATAACGAAACATTACTTTCCTTTATAAGAAAATACAAGAAACTGAAGCGAATTGTCTAATCAAGATAACGGTTTACGATGTGCTCTTGTCTATGCCTTAATAAACTGTTATGTTCTTTAATTATACCAAGAAAAATGGTTTTGTTTGTTTGTTGTTTGACTAAACACTTTGTCTCATTTTGTAAATTCAGTTTTGAAATCAGATTTGCTTCAAATGCAGTGTTAAAGCTAAATTTCAAGTTGTGTGGCTAAAAGCGCTACTAATGTCAAAAGAAAAATGATCTTAATAGACATAAAACATCAACGTCTTATATCAATGGCTCTCAGACATTTACGCAAAAATTGGCTCATTCTCATTCTAAGACAATTTTTTTTTTAAAAATGTCAAAACAGTCCATCTGTGAGAGTGCTGTTTTAAGCCTCTCTATAACAACGATGAACTCCTCTAAAATATTTATGCGAAAAACTACAGAAACAAGCTCAGTAGCAAAAAGTTTAAACATAAAGTCTTCCAGAATATATTCGCCTCAACAAACAACAAGAACGCAATCCCAAGACGTAAAAGCTGCCAATATCATACAAGATGATTAATGCGCATCAGATCAGCAACAGCCGATAAATCTGACATATGGAAAATCCTGGTTCCAATCTGACTTTCAATATTTTTTATTTCTCAGACTTTGCTGAACAAGATTCAGTTATTCATCTTACAGAATTAATCAGACACTAAAATTGATTTATAGGTCTATCATGATTTGACGGATTTTTCCCAATAAATACATCCATACGACGTGATTACGCACCATGTTGCTGACGTCGGAATGCACGAATGCGCATACATCATCGCCGTGAGGATGCAACTGTTATTCATTAGGTGTATGAAGTTGAACTAGCATGAGGGGAAACAGTTAAACATTACCATTTTATTTATTTTTCAAGATTCAGTCAGACTTAACTGAATGTAACTGACGTCGGAACGCACTCGCATGCATGCATCATCGCCATGGGGATGCTGCTGCCACCATTGTTTAGGTTAATTTATAGATTTCTTTTGAATTGGGCAAAACATGTGACATAACAAAGTTGTTTAATAGCATTTCCAGGAGAAAACATCCAATGGATAACCATAGAAACGGACAATTCGATTATACAAATGAAAACTTTAATTCCTATATTTTTCAAAACCCATTCTGCTTCTGTATACATATTTACAGGTATTTCTCAAATTTGATGCATTCCAGGGCATACCAGTTCAAACGGATACATCGCAACAGACAAATGTGAGTCAACCCCTCCCCTCATCACCCGCCCCTCCCATTTCTAAGATGAGCAATATTGCAATTGCAAAACTCACGCTTCGATAGTTAACTTTGTCCATACATGTATAAAGTTTCGCTTACGTTCCCGACGATTGCGCGTATACAAATACGAATTGTAAAATTTTGTTTGTCTTAGGATCAATAAAGAAAATAATTTCCTTAAGAAACAAAGACAATATTCAAGAACACATGTATTATGTTTTTTACATGCTGAAAGTAACAAAAATGCAAGATATTGCTGAGCTTGTTTGTGTTACTAAGCGGTACATGAAATCCCTTAGCTGATGGTCTATTAAATTGAGACCTCTAAGCTAACGTTGCGGCGAAGGACGTAGACTCTTTCGGGCTATCAAAATTTAAGACGTTCACTTGGGACCTTTAGCAATCTCGCGTAACAACCACACGAAATACCGATATTAAATTCCATTGTTGTCTTTCGTTGTTCATCATAATGGTTTCAAGTCCTATAAAAACAGCAATTTGAGCCATATTTAGCAATGGACATACAATTGGTATCAATTTGATAGGCATATTTCCTTCGCCGAACCCATTGGGATCATTTTTACTAAATCTATTACATGTATAAACATAGTACAAAACGTTTAATTGAGAAAAAATATTATGAAAACGATTCAACAGTAAAATATCAGGTTAAAAATACCGAAAAACGATCCGAAAAATATAACCAAAAAAATATGCTTATTTAAAAATTGATGTTTTAGAATTTTGGTTGAGGGTATACCGTCCAATCTGGAGTAAGTGTATATTCAGCGATATACATTATTTAAATTCATATAAAATGAATACGAATTTGAAATTCACAAAACTGTCAGGTATTATTAAATATTATTTATATTACCAGGGTATATTATATACAATAACATACTATTAAAATATGAAGTATATACATGTAAGTTCTTCCTTTTTTTTACAAAGACATTGAAGAGAACCCTGTGTAGTTATTTGATCAAAAATTATAATTGTATAATACTACTCTGTCCCTGCAAGCATTGAGCTGCCTCTAGTTGTCATGTTTGCCATTATACTATTGAATTTAATTTCATTTGTAACAATAGTATACTACTTTTGTATCATATTAACATATGTAAGTATGTTTTTGGCAGTGCGTAATTATTTCACTTTTTTATTAGGACATATAGTGATCTCACGGTTCTGGACTCTTATACATTTATTACTTATTAGATACTTTGTGAATAATGCATTGAAAATTTGAAGGTGGTTTACCCTTAGGCATATTGCACAAGTTGATAATTAAAGACCAACTTAATATATCATTTCAAGTATTGTAAATAAAATTGCATCATTTAACATCTGTTTTTCATCAGGTTTTAGCATTGTTTCGCATATTTTAAAGCAGTTTAAAATATCAATTCAAGAATTTTGAATTGAAACCGTAAATACAAATATACATACATAAGTATTACACATGTTCATGATATATGCATACGTCAACATTTTCAATTGTTGTATACATTGATCTATTTTATTAAGCATGGCCTGCATGTACCCTACAACACCCTACCCGTATGTTGGTGCCTGTCAATCCGTCTGTTTGTTCATACTGTTAAGTTGTTTTCCGTTATTTTTATAGCATGAACCCTAATGCATCCTGCCTGTCTGTCCGTCCATCTATCCGTCTGTCCACATGTTTATGTGTGTTTAAGGCATCATTTACTTATGTACCTGTATATATTTAGACGTTTCACATAGAAACAAACATCTGTAAATCATGCTAAATTAAAATCAGTACGGAGAAGAATATTTTGATTCACGAATTATTGATACTGAACGTACACAAAGGAAGCTGTGATGTGTAACGATTAACTCCTGTAAAAGAGATCATTTGCCTTTTCCCCGAATTTATTTGCCTCAACAGCTTGACAACAAGAACGCAATCAACAGATGTAAAGCAGATCCATAAAAAGGTGCCAATTTCATACAAGGTGATTGATGGCTTATCAGATCAACAACACGTGAACATTTGACATCACTCCTATCTGACCTTCGATATTTTTAACTTTCAGACTTTCCTTAACAAGATATAGTCTTTCATTTTTCGGAATTAATTAGATACTTTAAGGGATTGATAGGTCTAACATGGTCGTTTTTCCCCAATAAACACATCTATATGACGTGAATACGCACCGTGTTGGTGATGTCGGCATCCACAAAGGCACCACACTTGTAAACACACATCATCGTTATGAGGATGCAGCTGCCATTGTTTTCAGGTGTTTCATGAGTTAATGTAAGCATTTCCAGGGGAATGACTTTCAATGATGAATGAGAAAAATAGACAAATTCGAATAAAGAAAGAGGATATAAAAAAAATTCTATTCCTCATTTGTTTGTGAACAGACCTGATGCATAGGGCGTTCAAGTTTATTAAAGTTTCGCGTGACAGACCAATGAAATTTAACAAAAAAAACGCCCAACACTGCCTTTTATTTTTGAAGTTGATCGTGTAATATAAAGAGGCATTTTTATTTATGAAAACTTCAATTCTTATTAAAATAACAAAACACTATATTTCTTTAAAAGAAAATACAAGTTATTGAAGCAAATTGTCATTTCGTGATAACGAAATAATACCACCAACCGTTATATGTATTATTTATATATAAATGTTTCATGAAAAAGCATAAGATTCAGCTGCAACATCTCAAAATGTGACGCAGGGAATGTGTATCGCATGAGTGGCAGTGGTCGGACCATCAAACCCGCGAAAGGTGGAATTGATTGATTATTTCAAATACTTAATGATTGCCTATATGCAATTTCATTGGCTAAAAAGGTTGTATTCTAATTATAGGTAACACATATATTTCGACAGGTGGGTAACATCATTCGACGATTTACGTTGAGCTGTTCTGAATGTCTAAATACACTGTCAGTTCTGTATCTTTCTTTTATCAGGAAAAATGTTTTTGTTTGTTGTTTGACTAAAAACTTTGTTTGATAATTTTATAAATCCAGGTTCGAAGTCAGTTTTACTTCAAAGGCACTGTTACAGCGTACACATATTCTAAAAAATATACATCCAATCTGACCAATAGTTATAAGTTTACAAAGTTATATTAAAGTCTTGAAAAGGCTCTTTCATTTAGAGTTAATACGGATGAAAATATATGGAAAATTAAATTTCTAACACTCATTCTGAAAATAACAACAATAAAGTTATTGTAATCAAAATGATATTGTAATCTCTAGATCACATTGTGCTGTCTGCCAATTAAGGACGAGCTAAATAAAAAATATACAGATGTTTCACATCAAAATTCATTTCTTACCGCCTGTTGTTTACAAACCTTAAGATAATTAAGCATTATTAGGAGAATCAAGTAAATAAACTTTGAATTAAAACAGCAGTAACAAGCATATGTTCAAAAGTTTTATACGTGTATTTTTAGGTTATAATAAAATCATGAGTATTTTATGTGACCCGCCAATTTGTGAAATCTGCATGACCGTCCGTCCACTTTTATTTTTCCTTAACATACTACATATACGTTTACGTAGTACGAACCTTAAAGAAATGTAACATTGTTAAGCATGCCATTTGAATGCCATTCTGAAAAAAAGTATATTCATTTATACTGAACGAATACAAAATAAGTTATTAAGCCTCTCTTTCAGAAAATATTCGCCTCAACAAACAACAAGAACGCAATCCCAAGATGTAAAAGCTGCAAATATCGTAAAAGATGATAAATGCGCATCAGATCACCAACAGCTGAGAAATCTGACATATGGGAGATCCTGGTTCCAATCTGACCTTCGATATTTTTTATTTCCCATACTTTTCTGAACAAGATTCAGTTATTTATCTTACAGAATTTATCAGACACTAAAATTGATTGATAGGTCTAACATGATCGGATCCCCCCCCCCATAAATGCATCCATACGACGTGATTATACATCATTTTGCTGACGTCGGAATGCACGAATGCACCAACATCATCGCCGTGAGGGTGCAACTGTCATCTATAGTTGTATGACGTTGTATAAGCATGAGGAGAAACTAGATAAACATTACCATTTTATTTATTTTTCAAGATCCAGTCAGACTTTACTGAATGTTACTGACGTCGGAACGCACTATTAAGCCTGTATCGTCGCCATGGGGATGCAGCTGCCACAATTGTTTAGGTTAAGTTATAGAGTTTTCTTTTTTGGGCAAAACATGCGACATAACAAAGTTGTTTATTAGAATTTCCAGGAGAATACATCCAATGGTTAACCATAGAAACGGACAATTCGATTAAACAAATGAAAACTTTAATTCCTGTATTTTTAAAGCCCATTCTGCTTCTGTATACATATTTATAGGTATTTCTCGAATTTGATGCATTCCATGGCATACCAGTTCAAACGGATATTTCGTAACAGACAAAAGTGAATAGACAAAAACGCCTGAAACTGTATTATGATTTGCATAGTACACTTAACCAAAGTTCTTATCCATGTCTTTTAATTGATTATGAAAAGACGCGAGAGGGGTTGCAATTTAATGTTATCGTATAATATCAATCCAACTTAAAATCAATAATTTATCACAAAAAAACAACAACAACATAAATCACCGATCTTCGTAATTTGAATATTGCAAACAGTTTATAAATAACTAATATTATGAAACAAGGTGCCTAAATTCAATAATTTTAGGTAATGAAAACTATGCTAATTTTAAAATGGATGTGTTAGAGTATATCGTCCAATCTGGAGTAAGTGGATATCCAGCGAAATACATTATTTAAATTCCTATAAAATGAATACGTTCTTGAAATTTATAAAACTGTCAAAAGGTTAATATATATTAAATATCATTAAATATCATTTATGTGACCCGCGTATGTTATCAAGAATAATATATGATTAAACTTTGTATCTAATAAAGTATTTACATTTAAGTTCTTCATCTTTTAACAAAGACATCGAACAGAACCCTGTGTAGTTATTTGATCAACAAAAATAATTGTATAATACTTCTCTGTCCCTGCAAGCATTCAGCTGCCTCTAGTTGTCATGTTTAAATTTGATTTCATTTGTAACAATAGTACACTACTTGTGTATTATATAAAAATATGTAAGTATTTTGCTTGATTTGCTACAAAGGCACTGTTAAAGTGAAAATTGAAGTGTTGTGGCTAAAAGCGTTGCTAATGACAAAAGAAAAAAATATCTTAATTGGCATAAAACATCAACGTCTTACATCAATGGTTCTCAGACATTTACGCTAAAATTGGCTCATTCTCATTCTAAGACAAAACATTTAAAAGATGTCAAAACGGTCCGTCCGTGAGAGTGCTGTTTTAAGCTTCATTATAACAATGATAAACTCCTGAAAAGGACTTCCAGAATATATTCGCCTGAACGGACTACAAGAACGCAATCCCAATATGTAAAAGCTGCCAATATCGTAGAAGATGATCAATGCGCATCAGATCACCAACAGCCGAGAAATCTGACATATGGTAGATCCTGGTTCAAATCTGACCCTCGATATTTTTTATCTCCCAGACTTTGCTGAATCAGATTCAGTTATTCATCCTACAGAATTAATCAGACACTTCAATTGATAAAGAGGTCTAACAAACATCATCACCGTGAGGATGCAACTGGCATTCATTAGGTTCTGGCATGTTTAGGAGTAAATAGTTAAACATTGTTATTTTAATTATTTTTCATGATCGAGTCTGACTTTATTGACCAGACCGTTACTGACGTCAGAACGCACAATTATGCATGCATCATCGCCATGGGAGTGCAGCTCCCATTGTTTAGGTTAATTTTAGTGTTTTGGTTAATTGGGCATAACATGCTAAATAGCAATAAAAGTTATTAGCATTTCCAGGAGAAAACATCCAATGGTTTATCATAGAAACGGACAATTCGATTATACAAATGAAAACTTTAATTCCTTTATTTTTCAAAACCCATTCTGCTTCTGTATACATATTTACAGGTATTTCTCGAATTTGATGCATTCCATGGCATACCAGTTCAAACGGATACATCGCAACAGACAAATGTGAGTCAACCCCTCCCCTCATCACCCGCCCCTCCCATTTCTAAGATGAGCAATATTGCAATTGCAAATCTCACGTTGCGATAGTTAACTTTGCCCATACATGTTGAACGTCCCGCATAAGTTCCCGACGATTGCGCGTATACAAATAAGAATTGTAAAATTTTGATTGTCGTTGGATCAATAAAGAAAATAATTTCCTTAAGAAATAAAGGCAATTTTCAAGAACACATGCCTTATGGGTTTTTTTTTGTATGCTGAAAGTAACAAAATTGCAAGAAATTGCTGAGCATGTTTGAGTTACTAAGCGGTACATGAGACCCCTTAGCTGATTTTACGACGAAGGTCGTGGGCACTTCCGGCCTAATAAAATGATACCCCTGAGCTGACATTGCGGCGAAGGACGTGGACTCTTCAGGACTATATATATTTAACACATGTATTTGGGACCATTTCGCAATCTCGCGTAACAAACTCATAGAATATCATTATTAAATTAAATTGTCTTTCGTTATTCAACATTATGGTTTCAAGGCCTATAAAAACAGCAATTTGAGCCATATTTATCAATGGAAATGCAATTGGTATCAATTTTATAGGCATATTTCCTTCGCCCAACCATTGTGATCATTTTTTACTCAAAATATTACGTGTATTAGCAAACATGTTACAAAACGTTTTATTAAAAATATATATTTTGAAAAGGATTCAACAGTAAAACAGCAACATAAAAATACCGAAAAACGATCCGGTTGGGTTCATTTATCTCCAATTTGAATTTTGCAAACAGTTTATGAATTACTGATGATATAAGTCAATGCGCCTGAATTTCAATAGTTTTAGGTAATGAAAAAAATATGCTATTTATGAAATGGATGTGTTAGAATTTTGGGTGAATTTATATTGTCCAATCTGGAGTGGGTGGATATCTAGCGATATACATTATTTAAATTCCTATAAATTGAATACGATTTTGAAATTCAGAAAAATTCAGGTTATTATGTTTTAAATATTATTAAATATCATTTATATGACCTGCGTATGTTACAAACAATAACATATGATTAAACTATGTATTCAATAAAGTATATACATGTAATTTCTTCATATTTTTACAAAGACATCGAACAGAACCCTGTGTAGTTATTTGATAATAAACATAATGGTATAATACTACTCTGTCCCTGCAAGCATTCAGCTGCCTCTAGTTGTCTTGTTTGAATTTAATTTAATTTGTAACAATAGTATACTACTTTTTTATCATATAAACATATGTAAGTATGTTTCTTGGAATTGCGTAATTAATTCACTATTATAAAGAACAGATAGTGATCTGTTCAGTATTGTTATATATACATCTTGGATTTATTAAATACTTTGTGAATGATGCATTGAAATTCTGAAGCTGGTTTACCCTTTGGCATATTACACAGGTTGGTAATGAAAGACAAAATAAATATATCATTTCAAGTATTGTTAATAAAACTGCATCATTTAACATCTGTGTTTCATCAAGTTTTCGCATTATTTCGCAGACTCTGGAGTAGTTTAAAATACCAATTTAAGAATTTTGAATTGAAACCGTAAATACAAGTGTACGTACATGAGTATATTACACTTGTTCATGACGTAGGTATACAACGATATTTTCAATTACTTTTGTACATTGAAATATTTTACTAAGCATGGCCTGGCAGGTAATAACTGTACTCTGTAACATCTAAGTCTACGTTTGAGGCTAAGACATGTACGTAAATACGGCCCCTGTTTGTCTGTCAATCCGTCTGTTTGTTCACATTTTATGTTGTTTTTCGTTATTACTTTTATAGCATGACCCCTAAAGCATCCTGTCTGTCCGTCCGTCCAACCATCCGTCTGTTCACATTTTTATGTGTTTTTAAGGAATCATTTACTAATGTATCTGTATATATTTAGACGTTTCACGTAGGAACAAACATCTGTAAATCGTGCTAAATTAATGTCAGTCTGGAGAAGAGTAGTTTGATTCACGAATTATTTATACTAAACGTGCACAAAGGAAGCTGTGATGTGTAACGATTAACTCCTGTAAAAGATAATTTGCAATTCTTCCCGAATTTATTTGCCACAACAGACAACAAGAACGCAATCAACAGATGTAAAGTAGATCCATGATAAGGTGCCAATTTCATACAAGATGATTAATTGTATATCAGATCAACAACAGCTGAAAGTTTGACATTACTACTATCCGACCTATATTTTAAACTTTCAGACTTTTCTGAACAAGATTTAGTCCTTCATTTTGTTCAGAATTAATCAGATACTTTAAGTTATTTTTTTTATTTTTGGTTTACTGAAGGTTATCATGTTAGACTTATAAATAACTTGTATTCATGTCGTATGGATGTATTTATTGGGTATTTTTTTACTCAATAAATACATCCATACGACATGAATACGCACCATGTTGCTGATGTCGGCATCCACAAAGGCACCACACTTATGAACATACATTATCGTTATGTGGATGCAGCTGCCATTGTTGTCAGGTGTTTCATGAGTTAATGTAAGCATTTCCAGGGGTAAGACTTTCAGTGATGAATGAGAAAAATAGACAAATTCGATTAAAGAAAGAGGAAATAAAAAAATTCTATTCCTCATTTGTTTGTGAACAGACCTGATGCAAAGGGCGTGCAAGTTCATAATAGTTTCGCGTGACAGACCAATGAAAATTAACAAAAAACGCCCAAAACTGCCTTTTATTTTTTGAAGCTGATCGTCTAATATAAAGAGGCTCCCGATGAACAGTTGTGAATGTCTTAATACACTGTCTGTTCTGTTTTTTTATCAGGAAAAAATGCTTTTGTTTGTTGTTTGATTAAAAAATTATTTTATTTTATCAATTCAATTTCGAAGTCAGTTTTGCTTCAAAGACACTGTTATAGCGTACACATATTCTAAATTATATATCTCCAATCCAACCAATAGTTAATGTATAGGTTAACAAGTTGTATTATAGTCTGAAAATACTCTTATATTTTCAGTTGATACAGATGAAAATATACGGAAAATTAAATTCCTTACACTTATTCGGAAAACAACAACAATAAGTTATTGTTATCAGAATGATACTGTATTCTCTAGAGGCCACTGTGATGTCTGCCAATTAAGGAAGACCTAAATGCAACTATAATTATGCAAGTGTTTTACATCAAAATTCATTTCTTAACGTCTGTTGTTTACAAAGCTGTAAGACGATTAAGCATTATTAGGAGAATCGAGTAAATAAACTTTGAATAAAAACAGCAGTAACAAGTATAAATTATGTTCATAAGTTTAATACGTGTATATTTAGGTAATAATAAAACCATGAGTATTTTAAGTGATCCGCCAAATTGTGAAACCTGCATGACCATCCGTCCACTTTTATTGTCCGAAATATATCATATAAGTTATACGTAGTAAGTACCTTAAAGAGACAAAACATTGTAAAGTATGCAAATTGAATGCCGCCATTCTGAAGAATAATATATATTCATTCATAATTGAATCATTTGTATGAATTGAACGAATACAAAATATGTTATTAAAGCTGCACCCTCACAGATTGACTGTTTTGACAACTTTCCAATTTTGTGTTGGAATGAACCAATCTTTGCGTAAATATCAAGGAACCAGTGATATAAGAATGGTGACAAAATATCAGAATGCAGATTTTAATATTTACGTTCAAAACGTAAGTATCCAAAACTGCGATCTGACTTCTGTAAAATTCTTCCAGAATATATTCGCCTCAACAGACAACAAGAACGCAATCCCAAGATGTGAAAGCTATGATCAATGCGTATCAGATCACCAACAGTCAAGAAATCTGACATATGGGAGATCCTGGTTCCAATCTGACCTTCGATATTTTTTATTTCCCAGATTTTGCTGAAGAAGATTCAGTTATTCATCGTACAGAATTAATCAGACAATTGATTAATAGGGCTAACATGATCGGATTTTCTCCAATAAATACATCCATACGACGTGATTACGCATCATTTTGCTGACGTCGGAATGCACGAATGCACATATATCATCACCGTGAGGCTGCAACTGTCATTCATTAGATGTATGAATGTGTACTGGCATATTGAGGAGTAACTAGTTGAACACTATTTTTTACAAGATCATTTTTTTTCAGTTGGTTTAACCAGTATGTATTTCAGATACTATATCATTAACCATGAACATTATAACTGATAAATAACGAAACTAATTATAATATAAAGTGAATGCAAATATATGAAGAACAATGGTTACAATAGTATAAAATCTTTAGATGTGAGCAGTTATCATAATAACAGTTTTTCATTTGAACATGTCTATTCCTAGAAACTTAGCCATCGGTCACAGTTAATTAAGAAGCAGTTTATGTAATTATAATTATTATGTGTTTACCTATTGCTAATTTAAGTATATCCACGTCTCCACTCGTGCAAGTTCTAAAAGATATCATGCAGCGGATCAATAAACTATAAACAGTGAATTATTTGAATCTAGAAAAAAATATTAAATCTAGAATGCTTAGACCAAGTTGAGATTGATATCTTATATCAACACAGTGCATAGACTCTATACACTATATGGATATGCACGATACACCGTGACAGTACATACACTGGTGTTATATTCTATACCAGTATATACTGTGCACGGTATATATTCTATTCATTCTCAGAGGTGTTGAAGCAGTGCTTCAACACCCCAATTCTCTATACAATGTATACAGCCAGAGATTTTGAAGATTTACTTTAACTCCTCTGTTATAGTCTATATACATTGTGGAAGCGTGCACTATACTCTGTTCATTGTGAAGGTGTTGAAGCATTGCTTCAACACCCCTGTACTCTATACAATGTATACAGCCAGAGATTTTGAAGATTTACTTTAACTCCTCTGTTATAGTCTATATACATTGTGGAAGCGTGCACTATACTCTATTCATTGTCAAGAGGTGTTGAAGCAGTGCTTCAACACCCCTGTTCTCTATACAATGTATACAGCCAGAGATTTTGAAGATTTACTTCAACTCCTCTGTTATAGTCTATATACATTGTGGAAGCGTGCGCTATACTCTATTCATTGTCAAGAGGTGTTGAAGCAGTGCTTCAACACCCCTGTTCTCTATGCAATGTATACAGCCAGAGATTATGAAGATTTACTTCAACTTCTCTGTTATAGTCTCTATACATTGTGGTAGCGTGCGCTATACTCTATTCATTCTCAGAGGTGTTGAAGCAGTGCTTCAACACCTCTGTTCTCTATGCAATGTAGATTTTGAAACTTTACTTCAACTCTTCTGTTATAGTCTATATACATTGTGGTAGCGTGGACTATTCTCTATCTGTAGATTTGAACCCCTGTTATAGTCTATATACATGGTGGTGACGTGCACTATTCTCTATTTGAATAGAGAGGTGTTGAAGCAGAGTTTCAACACCTCATCACCTTTATGGATTCTTTGTCCAGTGAAAATGAAAAATGGGAGAAAAATGCTTAGATTTTTTTTTTGTTGGTTTTGTGTTATATCAGACACCACATTTAATATACTATAAGTATAATACAATCACATTGTAATATAATTTTTGGGCAAAATGTTTTAAAAGTTAAATGAAAATGAGAATTTCTGGACTTAGCATCAACTCTGCCAAATATTGCAATAAAATTACCAAAATAACTTTTTAAAACAGATATTATATATCATTATAAGATACTTGAAATATACAAACTATGTATTTTGTAAAATATGATTTTTAGGTAAATTTGTTAGAAAAAAAAAATGAAAATTTCTGCATTTTGCCAATTACTTTGTCAAATTTTGCAATAAAATTACCAGAATTACTGTTTTTAAATATATTTTATATTGCAGTATAATAGACCTTAAGTAAAGAAACTACATACTTATGTGAAATGTGCTTTTGGGGCACAATGTTTGACAAATGAAATGAAAATTTTTGAAATTTGGTCACCTAGGCATCAATGAATTTTAAGTTTTTATATTGCAGATATTTACCAGTCGCGCAAAATGCACAATTGCAAACAACATGCAAAAGCACTTTGTAACCAATATAATGAAACGGGCGCTTTGGTTTGCCAAGCCTTGCCTTGCAAACATCTACATAAGCCTAAAAATGTCTGTCTGAGATACCAGGCGTGAAGCTGCATATAACACTAGTATGCGGATGAATCCACATGATCCTGATAAAAACATAAAAAAATCAGCCAAAGTTGCAGTATGCGTACTTGACTACATGATCCTTTAAATGTCATTTTTATTTTCCAGTACAAAATAAAGCACCTCAAAACGCCCAGAATGCACCATGTTTTTCAAAATATTCTGAGGGGGCATGCCCCGAGACCCACCTAGCAATTATGAATCCACATATAAAGGGCTAGCTAAGCCCCTTACTTCTGTATGCAAAACAAGACTACATGCTCATCTTTTCTTTATCTATTCTGCCTGTTAATTTGCTTGTAAGCTTATGTTAGTCAACAATATAATAACATTAGCTGGGCCAAAATACAAAAGTCTCTTCTTATGTTGAGAAAAATTCGAAAAATTCCGTTACTGTTTAATTTCTGTGAATGTTTATTATTCTTTTGCAAAGAGGTATGCAATTATGATTGCCGGGTTTATATGAAAATACGATATCAGGAATGGTCTGAAACAGCCCTAAAACACACAAAAGCCTTAAATGAAACAAACATATATTACATATTAAAGAGAATAGGAGTACTGTCTATAAAACATACACCTTAAAACACAATCTATGAACAGTTTTTGCCAATGTCTCTTATAAAAAAAAGCTACAACAAAAATATCGCTGGAAGTGATGGTACTTCCCATATGCCCGTTTTCTTTGAAAAAGCAGAACTTGTAATTCAATGTGCTAGTAGAAGGTAAATTGTTGTTGCATTATTATACACAGTTGGAAATACCATTATTAATAATTGTTTTCATTGTTAATGCTGCACTCTCACAGATATATGAATTTTTATTATTTTTAACTTGGAATGAAAAACTTTTGTGCACATGTCTGATAACAGTTATATGAGACTGCATACAAAATCACAGTTTTTCCTATTACCATTTAAAACTCTATGTTTAATGGTTAGTAATGCTTGAGAAGAAATGAAAATTTTGGCAGTTTTTCAGACAATTGAATTCTGTTTCATTGAGAGTTATCTTATATGACTGGATTGAAGGCATTCATGCAAAAGTCAGACTATTTTAAAAAAAAAATTTCAAAGCAAATGTGAAAACTCTTAATCAGTGACAGTGCAGCTTTAACATCCTTTTAGATTTAATCACTATGATTTCAAAATTATCAGACAAACATGATACTAGATGTATACTGTCTTGTTTGGAATTCTTGCCCTTATTCAGTATTTGTTCAATCATAGCAGTATTTATTTGAACTGCCTCTAGGTTAAAGTGTGATAAAATTCATAAGATGTCAAATACATAATTATATAAGATTCACAATTCTTTGAAGGAATGAACTCCTGCTTACATGTCATATGACAAATTATGGACAAATACAGAACCTAATCCTAATGGTTTTTCTCCAGAATTATCAAAGGGGTCACTCTTAACAAAGATCTAGTATAAACTTAATAATAATTTCTTTAGTTTAACAATGTTATAAAATCTTGAAAGGCCATAGGCAGGTAGTTCTGACGTTCATACCCTTCAAAACCTTTGACAAGAGGCATGTCTATCAAATATAATTATGAATTACTGGTGTAAATGGGTAGTGGGTAATGCACATGTCAATTGTAACCACCACCACCCCCGTCTGGGGGTATACTGGGTGTGAATGCGGTGGTTTTGTCTTACCTATGGTATGTTGGATGCGGGGGAATTTGGCAGGGATTTTAGTTCAGGATCAGTTCAGGGAATTTAACCTGGGGTAGGCTGGACCAAAAGTCAAAAGTCCCCGGACCTGGGGGCGGGATGTGGTTACAATTGACTGGTGCATTATGCTATTCATTTTGTTGCCCACTCTTTTGTTTTTCTTTGATAATCCATTGCACACAACTATAGATCAGGATCTCAAATACTATATATGTTGAAAATTGACTTTAGACATCAATGTTTTAGTTATAGTTATGAATAATGAGCGTTCATTCATTGCTTTTTTATCGAATCACAATCTTAAGTGTTAGCAAAGCACACCACTTTGTGCAGTAACGTTTAATGCTGTGGCTCCTCTTATCAACCAAGCACTTGGGCTGTTGGTGGAAAACCATTTCTCTAGTTTCCTCCCTGTCTGGTCACCTGTTTGAAAATTAAAACATTGATAATATATAATAATGAAAAAACTTGAAAGTATCCAGAATTGTACACTATGTTTATACATTTGCTAAATTAAATGAATAAGCTAAGGAAATGTACATTCAAAACAAAAGGGCCAGCATGGCCCTTAATTGATCACCTGATTAAAATGACCATGAACAAGTCAGTCAGGTAACAACTGGTTATGAAAGGTGTTGCTATTTGCTTAGCAGGTTAGTGGTTGCTGTGTTATTTGATGGTTGATAAGGACTCCTCAAAGAAGGCTGCTCTTTGTTAACAGAAATGAGAAGTATGGTAAGCTGGTTGTTCCCATGGTCAATGGATGTTACGGTAATGAACCAGAATGTTGCTATGGAAGTAAATGATTACTAAGGAAGTAATTGGTTGCTATGAATGTTGGCTGTTGCTCAGGAAAAAAGTGGTTGCTAAATAAGGCATTGGTGCCTATAAAGGTAGTTAATGGATGCGTTGGAAGGAATTGGATGCTAAGGAAGTCATTGGTTGAATGGGAATTCATTTGTTGCTATGGATGAAGGTAGTTGCTAAGGCAATCATTGGTTGATAAAGAAGCCAAGGATTGTTTAGGAAGTCATCATTTTTTATGGAATGCATTGGCTGCTGTAAATGAAGTATTTGATAAGGATGTCCTTGGTTGCTTATAAAGTGGTTGTTAAGGAAGACATTGTGAGTTTGGATTGTAGTCACTAAGTCAGACAAGTGGGTTCCTTAAGGGTACTACGAGGTCTACGATTTCCTCAACAAGACAAAACCTTGCTTAACATCCTGCCAAAAGGTGATTATTATATTGTTGTAACAACTTGTTTCATAATCTTTGAAACTAAATACCTTTTAGTTTAGACATCAGTTTCTAAGGAATTCATACATTACTGCAGAAGTCATTGCCTGATTTGAATGTGTATCAATTTTTGTTCTAGAAGTCTATCAGTAACAGGGGAACTCTGGTTGGGACAACTTTGACCCCAAGGACGAAACTTGAACAACATTCATAAAAAAAACACTTAACAACAATCAGTGATTTTTTATGAATTCTTTTTACTGCCTGTACAATGTACCTCGCAAATTCGGTAAAAAGTCAACTTTGGGAAAAATACAAAATCAGGCTAAAATTGCTTATATAATGGCAAATATACATTTTTTAACTTTTTTATGCATACCTTATGCTGTGAAAGAGTAAGACTTGTCAAGATTTTGTTTATATTTCAAGAAATTCATTGCTATTTTAATCTGGAATGTAATGTAATTTTTTTTAATTTTGGGGAAAATGGAGTTTTTCACAATAAAAAAATCACTGACAATGAACTACAAACTCCAACATATAAACACCACATACACAAAAACAAATTGATTACATATATAAATTACTGAATATTCACATGGTCTTATGATATTATTGATGAATATTATAATGTTATTTTTAGATACCAGTTACGGGTAGTAGTAATGAAGAATACCAGATTACAAAATCAAAGTGGAAATTGGAACTATTAGAGAATCACTTTATTTGTGGGTAGGTCACTTAAATATTCATTGAGGTGAAAAGAAATTACCATATGATGTATTGCATATGTTTAACCGCTGTTGCACAATCATCATTTCCAAGTGACTGTCTTCATGTCCAGTACTAGCTTACAAAATCCCTTTCTAGATAGTCAAAGACTTCATCTGATGCATCTTAAAAAGGAAGAATACAACACAATCATGAACACAATAAATGCAAATAATGGTGGGTATGCTTTAAACATGATTCAAATGCAAAACATCTTGGCAATTATTTCTAGAGCAATCTAAATGTCCTACATGAGATTTATTCTCTTATGAAAAAGTGATGTTTATGTACAAGCCAAATATACTAGAAATGTGTCAAGTGGACATTGTCTTGTGTTACTTGGTGAATTGCATATACTGTGAATGAACATAATTAACAAAAAAACAGGGATTTCTCATAATATGACAAAGTTTTTTTTTACCAAGTTTGGTGAAGATTATTGAGCCATACAATGTTTTTATCTGGACTGCATCGTCTTTTATTCTGGGCAGCATAATATGGAAATCCAGGCCATGTATACATCTGGGTATTATCTGTAATGGACCACATTTTCCAAAATGTATGTAGGCAAATGAGTTACATGGAAATAAAAACTATCTATACATAATAATAAGTGATGTGTGTACATGTGTTTACCTTGGTATTATATACCCATAGATATATTATATGACATAATATTGGGTTAATACAAAAAAATGAAATAATATATAATTAGGTTAATGATAAATCAAGCAAATTTAAACTAACACAAACAATTATATGTATATATTTACATTATTTCACAGTAAAATATAATAGAAATTTATAAACATTGGCATAATGCTTAAATCAGGTATCTATTTCAAGGCAGTTGTCATTAAATCATAAAATTTAAAGCTGCACTCTCACAGATATACCATTTTTACAACTTTTTTATTTTGTCTTGGAAAGAACAAATTTTTGCATAAATATCTGCAAACCAATGATATAAGATTGCTGCCAAAAAATCAGATCGTAGATTTCCATATTTCCGTTCGAAAATTAATGTTTTATGGCTTAAACCGTTACTAATGGTTTAAGAAAAATGCATAAAACATTACTTTTTAAACTTAAATATAAAAATCTGCTATCTAATTTTTTGTCAGCTGTCTTAAATAACTGGTTTCCATGGATTTTCGCAAAAATTGCCTCATTCCAAGACAAAAAAAATTGTCAAAACGTTCAATCTGTGAGAGTGCACCTTTAAGGTCAAAACAACTAGAAAATGGAACTTTAAACAATAAACTTAAAAACCATGACTTATGGTACAAGTATTTCCACATCGGAGCGGCTGGTTCTTACACACTGACAGTGACACACAATACACTCCACTCCTCTCCATTAACCCTTTATATATATATTACAGTCGAAACTCGTTGGCTCGATATCTCATGGCTCGATATCCTCGTTGGCTTGAACCAGATTAAAAGAACTGATTTTGTTTAACTCTTTGTTCATATAAAATTTGATCGGATGGCTCGATATATTGTCTCAGGGTCGATATTTCTCCACGCTCGAAGTCATTTTCGCGGTTCCAAGTAAGAATTTTACAATTTTGTTTGCTTGGGTCGATGTCATTTTCGCGGGTTCATGTAAGAACCTCACACCTTGATTTGTTTTGTTGCAATCTGTGAGAGTGCAGCTTTAAGAAAATGATGTTTTATGCATTTTTCTTCCAACTGTTAGTAGCACTTTTAGCCATAAAACAATTTTTTTAACGGAATATGTTAATCTGCGATCTGATCTTTTGTCAGCAGGCTTATATCACTTATTTGCATATATTTACACAGAAACTGGCTCATTCAAACTCCAAGACAAAAATAAAAAATAACAAAGTTGTCAAAATACATGTATAACCACCTGTGACATGTATCCCGGAACAACGGGTTTTCGACCGCCTAAGGATTATTTGCATTTTAATCATAAATAAGTGATAATAAAAAAATAAATGTTTGTGTGTACCATTTAAAGCAATCATTCATCTTTCAAAAAAACAAAAAAATAAAATCTGTTTCAATCGTCTGTTGTTTACATTTTGAATCCAAAATGGCGGCTGTCACATGTTGTATTTGACCTAGATACAACATGCTTTCGACCATGACCTTTAACTATACTTCGCAACAAAAGTTTGTGCACAATATTTTTTATTTTAATTTGTATAACTTGTTTAAACTGTTTAATGTATTTTATTTAAAAAAAAAAGTTCTTAGATATTTACATATTTGCCACACAGTCACTTTTTAGTGACTTATCACCACAAGAGAGGCAAAGGAATGCACCATCCCTGCTTTCACAAGGGTACAAAATGATAAATTCACCCATCATGAACCCTGTTATCACTGGTCCAACTCTGAATGAGCCTCATATGACCTGCCTAGGCTGCAATATGTATATTTTTATGGTAACTGAGCTCCCAAATGCAATTCAATATAGTTGCCTGTAGATGAATTTCATTAATTTTAGAATAAGCAACATACCATATTTTGATGCGCTTTTAATGTTGTGCACTATACTTAGAAAACAATAGGGCATAGGTTTTAGGCTTTGGTAGATATGTAAGATCTGGCAAACAAAAACAACACGATTTTAAAGAAGTGTTTCACATGTGAAATCATTTTATACGAAGGGTCTAATTTGGCATTAATTAAAAATGACAAATTGGTGTTGTTTCAAGTATAACTAAAGTTTTTTTAACTCTACCATTCCCATTCTTTTTCAAATGAAGTTTTCTGACAGTATCACTGTTATGGTTAACTATTGGAGCATATTTTTACCGGAAGTGACGCAAAATAGAAGTGTTTTACCCATTTTCAGGAGGCGGTCGAAAATAGGTTGTGGTCGTAAATAGGTTGTTCCGAGATATGTGAGAGTGCAGCTTTAAGGAGTACTTCGTTATATCAATAAAATATACTCGTTAAACTGTCAATTGTTTACGTATCTACATAAATTCAATTACCTTTTGAACTCGAAAGTGTTATATTTTCAAAGAAAATAACCATTTACCTCTGTTCAGTGTCGGTCAAATTCGATGTTTTGAATCACTCTAGCGCGTGCTAAATACTAAATGACGCAATGTTTTGGACTGGTCTTCATTTTCTTCGATACAGGCACAACCGAGCGTAAATATTAAGCGAGAAAGTCTAGTGGAACGATGCAGGGTTCATTGGGCCACTCCTTTTTTATTTTTTGGTTTACAAGAATTTTTGGAAAAACTGTCCACCGGGTGGTCGAAAAAAAAAAAAAAAAAAAGGTAAAAAGTCACAAAACATACTCTTAAAGGGTGAAAGTCAGAGAACAACATAAATACATTGATAATTTATATCATTTACTTGACATTTTAAATTTTTAAACTAATATTAATGCATGTTTTAATACACTCAAAGTTTCAAGGTTCTAATTAAACACACAGTTTAAATCTTACATACTGTGCATATAAAACATCAATGATATTACTATAAAACATGTTTACATGTATAAACTACACTTTTTATCAAAGATACATTGAATATTACTCAGCAGGACATTTGTTTAGCTTTAAGGGTATGCTAAAGCAAAAGTGAATGCAGAACACTTAAAAACTGACCAATATTAAATTGGAAAAAAGGGAAGGCAAATTTTACGCTTTAAAATACACAAGAATTGCACTGTATTAAGACAACACATTACATTTTCTAAGCATTGTTTCAGTTATTTCAATATTGGAAAATGTCAATAAAGTGAAATAATTTCCAATTTTGTAAATAAGGAAGTAATATTGTATGAAGACATTGTGCTTTAATATTGTGCAAACAATTCCTGAAAAACTAAAAACCAAACTAGACCTAGATTTGAGTTTTAATAACCTTTACCATGCGGGGTCCTAGTTGTGTGTAACCCAATCCATGCTAAGTCCGGATATTTTCGGACCGGGATATTTACCATGCGATGTTCAGCAAATCCATTTCGGATTCAAATCTTGCAGCAAATTACCACATCAGTACATAAAAATCACATAGCAAAATAATAAATCTAGCATGTGACTTAACTTTATGTACCAATGATAGCAACAGTGAAATCCATAATTATTTATCGGATATTTTCATCTTCTCCCAACTCCGCCATTTTGTGTATCATGCGTTCACAGGGCATCTATACTTCATGATTGTTTATTTTTCATTTTAAAGAGAATTCCTTGGTTACAACAACAAATCTCATTTATAGTGAAATATCAAGTTCATAACAAATTAAAATGGACTTATTCAAAATAGTTTTCCGTGTTGTTTTATCTTAATGTTTTGCACACAACTCCTGGCATTAGTAAATTGCATTGACACATGTGTTCAACTCTTTCATTGTTTTTACTCTACTATTAACCCAAACATGAATAAACATTGTAATCTAGAATAAACCCAAGCTTTACATTGACTCAATGACCAGTATTTCCAAACCAGTTTGTGATTTAAAATCCATAAAGAGAACCGACCGAACTTGTGAAACTAGATCACCGGTGTCAACTTAAAAATTTTACTTTCGATTTCACCACTCACACTAAGTGCACTGTTATTTTATATTAACCATAAAATGTTATAAAATATTTTTCTCACACATAATTTACAGATATTTGTGTCTACTTATTCGATGGCAGCCGCTGCCACTTATTTTTCATCTATAAACAACAATATTTTCATGACCTAAATTTGCGGGGAAAAACAACAATCACGTGACCGTTATTGTTTGTGTCGGCTGTTAAATTTGCCAATGTATTTTGCTATTGTTATTTTAACAACTCCTGCATATTTAACTTAATTATTTTTATACAAAGAATGACTGCTATCGTCAATTTCGCCATTGCCAACGGCGCTGCCATAACAGTTGACTGGCTCACATGTTATCACTATAAATCGGCGAATACGACTACGGAACAACAAACCAGTCGAGATCTACTGCATTCGTACTCTTATCCGTTCGTTTTTCTTTCGTTTCGCACCAAAATCAATACGGTCGGGAAAATGATCTTTAAAAAAAAAAGTGAAATTCATTTTTTATTTTTTTTGTACTTTTCGGAAAATTAGACCCGCCGGTTTTGTTAACCAATTTATATAAAAGTAGTGGCCTTGGGTTTGTTTACAAAAATTCAAGCATCCGGTTAAGAAGACGACAAATAAGAATGGTATTAAGTTGGTAGAATGGAACTCCTTCCTGATTCCTGCACATGTAAGTTGTAAGTATTGACTATATCGGGATACCATACAGGACACTCAAGTGTTATTTTATATTTTCTTAGTTATCATGCAAATGAAAATAATCACTATCATTTAAAAGTTATTCATGGATAGTTGCAAATGGTTTGTTTACATTAATTAGTTTTATGAATTTAATTGAATACACAAATTTTTATTAGAGCTTTGCACCAAATTAAATTCAGTTCATTTTACGGGAGTAACCCACACTAGCGGATCCAGAAAGGGGGTGGGACCCCCCCCCCCCCCAAAAAAAAAAAAAAATATTCTGTAAAGAATCTCAAGACAATTATTCAAAAAATATTTTGATCTTTGATGTCATAATGGTAAAAAAAATTACCAAAATGCAAAATGTAAAAAAAAATATCAAGTCAGAGAATGGGTTGGAACCGGTGTCGCCAAAATTGCAGTCCAGTGTTGTATCCACTGTGCTATGAAGGCTTATCCTAAACAGTTGGAATATTTAATCTTTATACCTAACTTGTAATATATTGGCGAATTTTTTTTATTGTAAATTATGTGGTACTTCAGTTAGTAAGTTTTAATGCATTGTACACATAGATACCAAGTTTATGTCAGTTTTCGTCAATTTTCTTTTTTTCCGCTATTTCATTAAACAGATTACAGCCCCTTTTAGACAAGTCTTTGGGAGGAACTGTTGGGGATTGTTATTAAAGCTGCATTTTCACAGATTTACCATTCTGACAACTTTTTTTTCATCATGGAATGAATCATGCAATGTTAGTGCATAAATTATGTCCGCGAACTATGATTTAAAACTGCTGAAAAAATATCAGATAGCTGTTTTTCATATGTACGTTCATAATTGTTGTTCTGTGACTTAAATTTGAACATTTTCAGTAAAATGAAATATTAAGCAGATTTCTCAATACATGACATCTGTTTTATTGTCAGCAATTAAAGGCATTGATTCTCTGAGATAATAATAATGTTAAAACAGTCAATCTGTGAGAGTGCAGCTTTAAGACTCATTTTTCCTAAGATCAGCCAAGTTAGTATTATAGCTAATTTTAGCTTAAAAGTAGGTGAATTTTATATTTATTTCAGACCAGATACTTTTGAGGGACCAATTTAAGGGCAAACAGACAAACGTTTTGATGCAAAGAAAGCATTGGATTTGAAAGGTAGATTTTTAACACATATTTACATGTACTCAATGTCATTTACTAGTATAACATAATGTATTCAAGTATAAGATATTTCAAGTATTTGGTCAGGTTGTTAGGTTTAATTGAAACTGTTAAGCAAATAAATGAAAGTCCATGCAATTTTGCATGCACATGTTTGTTGCATGCAGATTTTACTCAGATGGCATAGGGTACAGTTACTCTTGTAACTTGCTTAAAATAAATGCAAATAATTCTGCATGTGTCTGAAGTCATGTTTTATTTTTCTCTACAAATTGTTTTAAAAAATGCAATTGTTTGATTTCCTTTCTTATGTGTTATGCATTGCAGTTCCCATGGAGAAGAAAAATGGAGAGATTCTAAAAGTATGAAGATACTCCTGTGTATAATGAGGAAATCTTGTCAGTGAATGGTAAGTTCTCTTTGGATTAATTCTATGTATAACAATATAAATATGAGGTAAGCCAAGAAATGAGAATTAACATAATTATGTTAATTCTGTTCAAACATACATTGACATATTATATATAAAGACATATGTATGATTTGTCTCTGCTATTATACTCCTACCACTTGATGGTTAGGGTTCATTTGGACAAGTCTTCTTTTATCCATAATTCCAAATGCTTCTGAGATTTCTAACACATATTAAATATGTTGAGGAGAAGTGCTGTGCAAAAAACATTTTTGTTTATGGTATTTTAGAGTTATTGGTCTTTGATTATTTTTCTTTCACTTTTCTATGTTTTTGAGGTATTAACTTAAAACTTCATGCACATATTGGACGTGATAAGAAAAATAGCTGTGCATATGAATCATTAAATTGTGTATGGTAGTCAAAGAATTGTAAACCTTTGATTATTATCTTTATATTTTTTTCTTCTCTTCATAACTTTTTTTCATTTTTTACTTTAATTTAACAAAACACTATTCTGTTTTTGGTATATTAAGGATTATTTTCTTATGTTTATTTTGTGCTTGGCAGTTTTAAAATTATTGCCTAATTGGTGACTGTATGCTTAAAAGCAAACATCACTCTCAGTGAAACCTCTTATTACAATAGGTGATAGCTGTAGTTTTTCATGGAAACAAGTGTTTGACAGTATGAGTCATTTTTTAGTAGCAATATATTATGTACATTTAAGGTATAAGTTCTCTTTTGCTAATTGTTCAGTTGTTTTTCAGTTGTTGCAATTGTGGACCAGGCCAGAGTTGTACTAAACCAACTAAGACACAATGAGATACAGGAATGACACAATGAGAAACAGGAAACAGGAAAGTGATGAATGATCGCCACCTGTTACAAATTCATCTAGGTACAGTTTTTATTCCAGATTATGTTCATCATGTTTGTTTTAGACCGTGATGATGAGGACTAATCTATTGATTATCCCTTGCCAAAAGGCAAAGTGGATACAGTAATTGTGTAATTGTGCACGTGTGTGTGCGTGTGCACGGAATGTAATCTTGAGCATAAATCCCCCAGGTATTAACTTCAAACTTCATATACAGATAGATCCCTATTGAGAAGAAGTGCAGTGTTAAGGGACCATAACTCTGTTTACAGTTCTTTTTGTAATAACCCTTTGTTATATTTCATACTGAGTTTTTGTCTGCAGCAGAACTTGAAAAGTCTTTGAGGTGTTGATCTCAAACTTCAAATATGTACAGATAGATCTCATTTAGCAGAAGTGCAGTGCACAGAAACCATAACTCAAGAATTTTTTGTAGTAGTTGCCCTTTGTTAGTTTTCAATGTTATCCTTTGTTGTAATGCACAGTTGTGATCATGCTCAAATATGCTCATTCACATTAAAATTAATTGTCCAGGTTTAAATCCTGTAATAGAAACAATTATTTTCTTTCTGTGTTTAGCAAAGTTTATATGAACTATCTATCAATGTAAAATAAACTAAGATTTGTGTGTTTTTATCATTTCTTATTTATTTGTATATTTTTTGTTACATATTTTTATGTGCATATATATAAAATCTATATCACAAAAAGTGTGGCTAATTTTTAATATTAAGATATAATATGTATAAGAACTATCATATTTCAAAATCAACCATAGAGCTTTTGCAAGATAGATAATAACTTAATGTATCTGATGAACAATAATGTGATTTTGGGATGCCAGCAATAACTTTTCAAGGTGAAAATATGTTCTTGTCATTGATTTTACATATAAGTAATCAGTATGCAAAGCCCTTTCAAATGATTCTTATATGGGGTAACTATCAAATTTTAACATTGAAGCCAATGGCACAAATGAATGAAAAGCTCCTTAATAGTTCAATATTTGAAGCCAACAATGGAACTGTGTTTATGTATTGCTTAATGTTCCTTTTTCTTTCAGAAAACTCCCCACATCCAACAAGAGACAGTCTGACTTCAAAATCTTCATTGAAGGCAACTTAATGGACAAGACATCCATCACATAAAGATTCACTAAAATTGGAATGATATACCAATTTTAACTTTTAACAGACAAATACATTATAGATTTGAAAATAGATTACCCTTAAATAAGTTGGATGATTAACATTTACCTCAACACAGTACAAAGTGCTCATGTTGAACTATTGTGATTGATCATAGTCTGTCCTTCATTTTTATTAACAGTTTCATACAGTGTTAACACTTTAGTATGGGGACTCATTTTTAGCTCAACTTTTCAAAGAATATGGAGAGCTATACTACTCACCCAAGCGTCGGCGTCACCCCTTGGTTAAGGGTTTGCGTGCAAGCACACATAGGTTAATATCTCAGCAACTACTTGAGGTATTGCATTGAGACTTTATACAATAGTACTCAACCATCCAACCTACTTAATTAACCAAGTTTGATAACTCTACTTTGCATTTAATGCCAATAATAGGCCTTTAATATTTGACTTAGAAATTCTGGTTAAGGTTTTGTATGCAAGCACACATAGGTTAATATCTCAGCAACTACTTGAGGTATTGCATTGAGACTTGATACAATGGTACTCAACCATCCAACCTACTTATTTAAACAAGTAAGATAACTCTAGTTTGCATTTAATGTAAATAATAGGCCTTTATTATTTGACTTAGAAATTCTGGTTAAGGTTTTGCATGCAAGCACACATAGGTTAATATCTCAGCAACTGCTTGAGGTATTGCATTGAGACTTGATACAATGGTACTCAACCATCCAACCTACTTATTTAAACAAGTAAGATAACTCTTGTTTGCATTTAATGTACATAATAGGCCTTTATTATTTGACTTAGAAATTCTGGTTAAGGTTTTGCATGCAAGCACACATAGGTTAATATCTCAGCAACTGCTTGAGGTATTGCATTGAGACTTGATACAATGGTACTCAACCATCCAACCTACTTATTTAAACAAGTAAGATAACTCTTGTTTGCATTTAATGTACATAATAGGCCTTTATTATTTGACTTAGAAATTCTGGTTAAGGTTTTGCATGCAAGCACACATAGGTTAATATCTCAGCAACTGCTTGAGGTATTGCATTGAGACTTGATACAATGGTACTCAACCATCCAACCTACTTAATTTTCCAAGTTATATAACTATAGTTTGCATTTAATGCAAATACTTGCCTTTATTATTTCACTCAGAAATTCTGGTTAAGGTTTTGCATGTAAGCACACATAGGTTAATATCTCAGCAACTACTGGATGAATTGCATTGAGACTTTATACAACCACCCAACCTAATTGAATAATCAAATTAGATAAAAATTCTGGTTAAAATTTTGCATGTATCTCCGCACATCATGTATTGCATTGAAATCTAATCTAACAATGATCCATGCATGTTTCGCCAAAACTTTTCAATCCTTACACTGAAAAGCAGCGGAATAGTCGAGAGCGCTGTCTCTGTGACAGCTCTTGTCTCTTTGGTCTTTATTCATACTGGCCAGAATATGTTTACCAAAAAAATCTTAGTAGAGATTGATAACTGTTCAGGTTGGACAAAAAGCATGTAGGTTGTTTGTTCTAATAATATAAACTGTAAATGCTTCAGAAACTATATATATAATTTTTCATGATATTTGTCAGTATTTATTCTCGTCAACATTTAAATAATATTAGGTGAAACTTGTTTATTGGTCAAAATGTGTTTGATTAGAGTGGCCTCAAGTTCCACTTCATATGAATGAAATTTGGTCAAGTTTTAGAAAAAAACTATGTTCTAGTTTTATAGGCCATATTCTCTTCCCAAGCTTTCCTTAAAGAATGAATGTAGGTAATATGAAACAGGAGTCACTAAGTCAAGTATTAAAAACCTTAAAAATTGCTATTCATAGAGGTATTGTTTCCTCATCATAAATCACAACTAAGCCAGCAAGACTTTTCAACAAATAAGGCATAACATGTAAAAAGTTAATAATTAGGCACATATTTTAGTGAATAAAAGCTTGTGAACATATTATTGAAACAAATAATGTGTCTGGTTCTGAGGTGAGCAATAAAGCACATTGCTTAGTAACAATTGAGCTAGCTCATTATTAAAAGTTTGTTTTAAACTTGAATTAAATGAATGCAAATCATATATTATTATTTTTAATCTATATTTTTTTTTAGTTACATTGTTCTGTTGTTAATTTCCATACTGACTTGGTCAATTATGGCTAATTGTCTAATTATATTTTAACTTCTAACCTAAATGTTTCATTGTACTTTTGAGTGTTCTGTTAACTATATTGCACATTACCCTATATGACAGTATAAATTCAATAAAACCTTGGTTATTAAGTTCCATACATATTGGAGCACATGGTAAGCCTCTAGAAATGTCACTTCTTAAACCTAGATTCTTGATCTGTTCGCCACATTGTTTTGTTAATTTTTTGTTTATAAAAACAAATGATTGTTTAATGTCAAGGAAACCTTTTTAAAGTTAAAATGTAGATGTACATAGATAACTGTCAAATATTATTTACCATTTAATAACTGTCTAAAGGCAAAATTTCCATTCATTTTTATACGCCCATCTTGCGATGGCCGTATTATGGGAACACCCATGGCGGGCGGGCGGGCGGCTCCACAATGTTGTCCGCTCTCTAACTTGAACATTTCTCATCCAATTTCCACCAAACTTCATGAAAGTGTTTGTTGGTAAAATATCTAGGTCAAGTTCGATAACCAGCCAAATCGCTTTAGGCACTCCAGAGTTATGGCCCCCTGAATTTGTCCAAATTGGCCATTTTAGCTTTGTCCGCTCTCTTACTTGATCATTTCTCATCCAATTTCCACCATACGTCATGAAAGTGTTTGTTGGTGAAATATCTCGGTCAAGTTCAATAAACAGCCAAATCGCTTTAGGCACTCCAGAGTTATGGCCCCCTGAATTTGTCAAAATTGTCCATTTTAGCTTTGTCCGCTCTCTAACTTGAACATTTCTCATCCAATTTCCACCAAACTTCATGAAAGTGTTTGAGGTGAAATATCTAGGTCAAGTTCGATAACCAGCCTAATCGCTTTAGGCACTCCAGAGTTATGGCCCCCTGAATTTATCAAAATTGGCCATTTTAGCTTTGTCTACTCTCAAACTTGAACAGTTTTTATCCGAATTTCACCAAACTTGCTACTATAAATGTTTGTTGGTATATATTCTTGGCAAAGTTCTATAACCAGCCAGGCTCTTCAGGATTATGGCCCTTGAATTGGTCAAAATTTGCCATTTTTGCTTTGTCCACTGTAATTTGAACAGTTATCATCTGATCTTCACCAAACTTGCTGAAAATATTTGTTGGTAAAATAAATCGGTCAAGTATGATAATCAGCCAAATGCCCCGAAGCACTTCAGGATTACTGCCCTTGCCATTTAAGCTTTGTCTACTCTCTAACTTGAACAATTCTCATCTGACCTTCACCAAACTTGCTGAAAATGTTTGTAGCTATAAAATCTTTACCAAGAATGTTTGCCGGTATAAATGCTTTGCCAAGTACACACTGATTGTCTCTTGGGTACGATTAAGGATGAATTTAGAATCCAAGAAATTATTGATGGGCGAATTTTGTGAGTGTCACTCTTGTTATATTTGATTTGGGTCCCTAGGTCACTGTAACTAAAAATAGAAAAATGCTTGGTACTGAATAACTTCAGTTTTAATACATTTAAAACTGAATCTCACAATAAAGGCTGAAGTTCTTGTTGCATTGCAGCATTTCTAGTTAACTTTTTAATTTGACTCTTTTTATTGCTTTCGACAGGCACATATTACATCATTATTGTATTCATTTTTAAGACAAAGCCTCATTTAATTGAGCGTGCTGTCCAAAGACAGCTCTTGTTGACATAATTATAAGACACCTTATGTTATGGTTTATATGAACAATAGCTGTTTCTGTGTATGTTTTAGAAGAAACTTCCATTTCTTATCATATTGATGGACATAGATATACATACATGTACGGGATTATTGACATCAGATTCTTAGGATTAAATTTACTAATGTTCTGTTCATGTTCAAAATAGATACAGTTATGGTAAATGCATAGTCTTGTTTGTTTATAACATAGACAACCATGTCTTTTGGTTGTCCTGGTCTCCTGTCCTGTTATGTGAATTGGGTTTTATGGACATCTTCGATATTGTAGGTCCAATTCTAGTGTCTAGCTGGAAAAGTATTTAGCCTAGGGAGACCTTAGTTTGGGTTATCATGTTGGATATGTCTAAATGTTGGCATGTCGGGAAATGACAATTTTAGGCTATGATTTTAGGCTATGACAATTTAAAAATGTAGACGTTGCTGGGCAAGGCTCCACACCCAAGTGACTGTCGCATTATATTCTTGAAAAAATGCCTTGGGCTTTTGGTTTGTTATGAATTTTGCGAGTCTGGCAAATATCTGCATTATAAAATTCATCGACATACAGGTGACAGAGAAAAAGGTCAATTTTCAATGATTTCAAAAGATTTATTAACTAAAAGGGGATCATCATAAATGAATACAGAGAACAAGGTTAATTGATTTGACAGAGGATTGATGCAGAGCTTCAAAAATTAAGGAGACAATTTCAGAAAAATGCACATAAATGATTTTTGTTTATTTGTGTTGTTTGATAACTGCTGTGTGTCGATTTTTATTTAATTTCATTTTACCCCCCAAATCACACTTCACACAATACATGGTTTCTACACTTTAGGTTTGTTATACTGTTTTATAGTATCTATTGAATACAGTAAAATTTCTGGTCATTGTATTGCAAAATTTGTGCTAATAATTTGCAATTTCAGAAATTCTCATTTTTATTTAATTTTTCAAACATTTTCCCCAAAATTCACATTTCACAAAATTACATAGTTTCTTTACTTTTGATATATTAAACTGTAATATTTATGAAATACAGTAATTCTGGTCATTCTATTGCAATATTTGAAAAAGTTATTGGCAAATTCCAGAAATTCTCATTTCCATTTAATTTTTCATACATTTTACCCCGAAAATCATATTTTAAAAAAAAACTGTGTTTCTATATAATATATAATAATGTTAAATGATATATATTAGCTGCAGTAGTTCTGGTGTTTTTATTGCAAAATAAGGCAGAGTTATTGGCAAAATTCATAAATTGTCATTTTCATTTAATTTTTCCAACATTTTACCCCAAAAATCATTTTTTGCGCCATATAATTGTTCTATGATTTAAGTATATTAAATATGTTGCCTGATATGACCTAAATTCATCAAAATTATTTTTGTGCAGTTTTCTCCATTTTTTGTTCAAAAATCTCCGTTTGTATACATTGAATAGAGAACAGAGGTGTTGAAGGACTGCTTCAACACCTCTGAGAATGAGTATAGTATAGTGCACGCTACCACAATGTATATAGACTATAACACAGGTTCAAATTTACAGATAAAGAATAGTGCACGCCACCACAATGTATATAGACTATAACAGAGGAATTGATGTAAAGTTTCAAAATCTCTGGTTGATACATTGCATAGAGAACAGGGGTGTTGAAGCACTGCTTCAACACCTCTTGACAATGAATAGAGTATAGCGCACGCTTCCACAATGTATATAGACTATAACAGAGGAGTTGAAGTAAATCTTCAAAATCTCTGGCTGTATACATTGTATAGAGAACAGGGGTGTTGAAGCACTGCTTCAACACCTCTTGACAATGAATAGAGTATAGTGCACGCTTCCACAATGTATATAGACTATAACAGAGGAGTTGAAGTAAATCTTCAAAATCTCTGGCTGTATACATTGTATAGAGAACAGGGGTGTTGAAGCACTGCTTCAACACCTCTTGACAATGAATAGAGTATAGTGCACGCTTCCACAATGTATATAGACTATAACAGAGAAGTTGAAGTAAATCTTCATAATCTCTGGCTGTATACATTGTATAGAGAACAGGGGTGTTGAAGCACTGCTTCAACACCTCTTGACAATGAATATAATATAGTGCACGCTTCCACAATGTATATAGACTATAACAGAGGAGTTGAAGTAAATCTTCAAAATCTCTGGCTGTATACATTGTATAGAGAACAGGGGTGTTGAAGCACTGCTTCAACACCTCTGAGAATGAATAGAATATATACCGTGCACAGTATATACTGGTATAGAATATAACACCAGTGTATGTACTGTCACGGTGTATCGTGCATATCCATATAGTGTATAGAGTCTATGCACTGTGTTGATATAAGATATCAATCTCAACTTGGTCTAAGCATTCTAAATTTAATATTTTTTTCTAGATTCAAATAATTCACTGTTTATATGTTTAAGAAGCAATACAACTGCAGCTGATATATAGTATATGTATCCTCCATTTGTTAAAACAAAACGTTTACAGCGTTAAATTGAGCTGTATTGTGCGTTCATTGATTATGAGAAAGCTTTTGATTCTTTCCTTCGCAATACTTTTATTGATAAAACATAGTACAGTTTGGTATCTGTTCTAAAATGATAAATCTGATGAAGCCAATCTGCAGACTTCTAACGATACAGTTTTACCAAAATGTGCGTGGTTTCCTAATAACGCATCATGATTCATTGATAAATTATAAAAATAGCCTTGGCTTTTTATTTCGTTACTACAATTACCAGCGTGTGTATACCTCGTGATAAATTATTATTGAGGCCAGTAGTAGTAAGTATAAACAAAGCACGAATCTATAATTATCCAGTCAAACAGGAATCATTATCTAATGTTTAAATCTGGTTAAGTATTTGAAAAATATCTCTTCGATGTTGAAATTGATGAATATAGAAGGTAATTATCTAAATTTAGAACCTTATCTCACTGTTTAGACATAGAGACGGGTAGATTTACTGACAGTACCAGCAGGAAAAATATAACTTTACATACACAGAGTTCTGTAGAATCCAAATACCATTTAATGCAACTCATTTACAAGTCCTATCAATCAATATTTGGAAATGGCAAAATACAAATATTGCCGATTGTCTCAGATATACTCTAAAACTAAAGAAAATACGAAAATGCTTTTGCTTTCTAAGAACTTCAATATCCAAAGACAGTGTCACTGTGACCGCAGAGTCTAGAACATATCTTCAAAATTCCTAGCAATTGATTAAAATTCACGAAATGGCACCAGTTTCAAAATGAGTGTGTTAATAAAACGCTTGAGCTATTTAAAAATATTAAACTTTTAAACATAGATTCTCATGCAAAACCGGAGATAAACCAGAGGAGTTTGAAGAGATCAGAAGTTCGGATTCTTATTAACATTCTGTTTTTGCTATCATTATACTGTTCTCTCTGGAATATTGCACTTACTGGTAATTTAAGGTCCAGTAGATGTCTAATTCCTGTAGTAGTTCTAGGATTACTTCTTATATGATCTAATATTTTAATTGGAGAATTCAATTATAACACTCGAAATTGTTCGGCCATTTTCTACGAAAACAACTTCGGATGTATGCCAGTACATTAGTAGTAGTTCGTAAAATTTTGAATTATGTTATTGATTTAATGTAGTGTTTTACTGGGGGCCTGTATTTTTAGATCCAAGTTTAAATTGATTGTCAAATAAGTGTATTATTGCAAACATAATTAAGATTCCCAAGAGTTAAGACATTAAGTTTAACTGCCAAATTAAAATTACTACGCGATCTAATTGCAGCGTTGTTTTCGTATGTATGTATACCGAGGAGAGAACTTATGACAATTATACAAGTAGTATATATGTGCACATAGGTGCACACATACACATATTTATTAAATACACGTTGTAAGTATGTTTACACACATTTCTACAGCATTGACCGCAATTGAAGGACAAACTTGATATATCTCGCTGGGACTCATTTTCACATTCTGCAGGAAGATTGGATATGTTGTTTTCACCCCTCCATTCTCCTCATTTTCGTTTTTATTTCCCAAGTGAGCGCATATCATTTTCATATATTCTAATAAAAAGGATGATCTTATGCAAATGATAATAAATGAGGTCAAAAACGGAAAACAAAAATGTCCATACTTTCAGTCAAAGGTTAAGGGCCAGTCTTGTTTTGTAATGTGATTTTACTGCGTATCGACTGTATAATAACATAATGAATTGGTGCGACGTTTCAAACTTATATGCTTACATACGCTTATTGGTCGTGATCGGTAAATGATTTATTTTGGGTCAAGGTCGCGGAGATATCAAGTTGAATAGGCCTCAGCCTAATCTAGCTTACGATCTTACCGTTATGGTTTCTGTCAGTACCCAACAATGTAGTCATGTATTACACTCGGTATATTTAATGTCAAGGTCATTGGTGACTGCTTATGTGTTAATGCTGTTCTATTATATTACATTCAATTATATTCTATTCCACTCCATTCTTTTCATTTCATTCTATTCTATTCCATTACATTCTTATCCATTCTATTCTATTCTATTCTATTCTATTTTATTCTATTCTTTTTTCATTCCATTCCATTCTATTGTATTCTTTTCTTTTCTCGTTTCTATTCCAATGTATTCTTTTCCATTCGGTTCGGTTTTACTCAATTACACGTTTACTTATATGGCTCTATGTAATTATATGCCTGTTTAACTAGAATAAATACCATTATTTATCGCTGATATGTATTGTAAGTTTGACGTTTACGTTTAAACCCATAATTTAGCATTTTATTTTTTTAGCATGTGACGTTTCACAAAACATTATGAAGAATTCGCACGATTTCCTCACAACATGAAATCGTTCGTGTAAACAATAATATTCAACAAAGCTTATTGGCTTTAAACTAGTATAGAATAAGCATAATGATTTTACTTTTCGGCAAATATGGAAAAGTGCGACGGCCATAAAGCATTTTGATAAATGCTTACATTCGACACGAGATAGGCGATGCTACACACATAACAACGTATTTAACTCACTCATGTCGTAGTTCGGCGGGGTCCGAGTCGGAGCCATATCGTTTAGAAGCTGAAGAAAATACGACCTGCAAAATACAAAGGGATTTGATTTAGCGTCCCGCCATATAAACGATTGATCCAGGAGGCTGGGGGAAACGGTTTGAGCGTATACATCGCCCTGGGCCCCGGATTATTGCGTGGGACGGACAATGCTTTTCAAAGTACATACAAATGAATGCAACGCACAGACAATATGTGCATTTCTTGTGATTAACTGAAAGCAATAGCCGTGGTAACAAACGTTAGTTTGAGACAACGAGAACTATGTATGTCCAGGAAGGGAAACATTCTTCAACATTATGAAAAGTATTCCGCAATAGTCTAATCATCAAAAGTATATTTTATAAAAACGAATAAGATCAAAGGCACGCTTATTCACCTCCTAAATAGCATGTCGATTAGATATCCAAGAAAAACTGATCTGTGGCTACCATCAGATTTTAATGAAAAATGAATAAACCATGAAAAGTAAATCGTATCTGCCAATTACCTTGTTTTATCAGAAACTCCACATACTTCCAATGTGCACAACGCAATTATAAAATATACACTCGAAAAGTATCCACACTTCATTTTCGTAGAGAATATTCAAAACACAAAAATGACCCCCGAAATGTTCGCCTAAAGTTATCCACTTAAATCATTTCATAATCTCGAGTTCCGGGGGAAATCATCTCAGTAAAGTCGATATTGAACTGATAGTTGTTCGCTAACTTGGCCACAGAGCCAAGCCAATGTCTTGTATTGCGTCTTGTATGGAAAACCGCTTGATGAATTAGGCAAACATGAATTTCTTCAAGGCTGCATGGCAACATTTGGTACGTCCATTCTGTTCTTATTTGGTTCTTTGATTTATACTCTTAAATACTTAAATTAAAATATGAAACTGTTGTGTATTTTCCCCGCCAAATTTCGGGAATTTGTTACGTTTTAAGGGACTCGCCCACGTTTAATTGGGTCCTACAGAAAAATGATAATCAAATTTGAACTCCATTGTTAATAATTATTTAAAAGAAATTCAGAGAAGAAGAAGAAGAAGAAGAAGAAGAAGAAGAAGAAGATCCATGCCCTAGCTTGTTTAAAGCAGAATGAGAATAAGTTGTTCCCATTCTGCTTTTCGGAGTTTTTTGTCAAAACGTGACCGGCCTACCCAGTACACTCGGCCGTCGGTTTTGTAATTATTTTAATGATCGTCACTGTTGAAATTTTGAATTACACGCTGTTCACGATTTGTTTTCATTGGAAATATTTTAGATGATTATACAGCGGTTTAGATAGGCCCGGGACCGTGGCATCGGAACTTAATTTTCTCAATAATTTACCGCGGATAAAAGAATGCTGTGAAGCACGAAATATCTTTATCAATTCTGTGATCTCACCCATCAATTTTAATAGATTTTCCTGTAAACAAACTGCACGGATCCTCGTGAATACGTTGCTGGAAAAGTAGGCCGGGATAGATTTCAGATAATTATCCCAATATACGAGGGCCGTTCAAAACATTCATAGACACTGTACATTTAATAATTAATAGCGACGGTAATTATTATAATAATAAATAAAAAGTATCACAGAAATCGTTGGAAACTGCATAATTTCCTTAAGACTTATCTAAGTTTGGAAACAGGTGAGGTAGAGCGAGGGTATTTTAGGTTTGTCAATTTGCTCCAGGTGCTGTTGTTTTGCTGACGGAATTTCTATGATAATTTTAATATTTAAAGATTCACTCTTACTCCCAAATAAGATTTACCACATTTAATAATATTGTTTTAATATTCCAAAAGTGATAAATGAATGTCGAAAACAATGGTTCTAATGAAGGATACCGAGTTGAATTTGAAAGTAATGCGCATAAAACACGTTACTTCTACCTTCTGAGACTATAGTATAGTAGATCACTGTAAATATTTTAGCACTCACCAATCATTTAATATCTTTGCCCTTTCTCATGCGATTAGATATACGGTTACAATCTTCTTATCAGTAAATATTAATATTTTCCATTAATGCATTATTTAGTAAGCAGTTAAGGTTTATCAGTCAAAATTGATGTTTGTTATACATGTCTATGTATTGATTTTGAATAAGAGTGTCACTTTAACATTTTACGAACTTAGTGATATTGCTGCATCTTTAAGATTGTAGTTCGAGAGTACTGTTTAATTAGTTCAAACTTCTTTTTATACATCGTCAGTGAAACAAGTTATATCAACTTATATTACTGAATCACTCTCTTTGGCACGAAGTTGCGCGAGAGTGTGGTATTGTGTATTGGGTGAAACGGAGAACCCAGATAGAATCCGCTTGTCCGACTTTATGAAAACAAACCAAACTCACATGCGCCCAGGCAAGGAATCAAACCCGGTCGCCTAGGTGAGAAGCGAGGGCACTTGTAACTGCGCTTACCGGACTACTTTGAGTACTTAAATTAGTTCTAAACAGAAAACTTAACGGAAGCAAGATTTCTATAAACATACAAAAATAGTGTTCTCACCCCCTTCGGTAAAAACGCTTGATTCTGAGAAAGTTTGGTTCAGCTTTGATAACTATTTTACATTTTACCTATAGTACACATAAGTGCGTTCAATTACACCGAATTCTAGCATTATACGCATGCATATATATGTTTAATCATTAAATCAGTTACATTTTATACCCTTTGCTTAAACTAAATATTTTAATACTAAGTATTAAAACAATCACAAAAACACACACAAAAAGATAATGTATTAGTCTATTTTATATTCTCACCAAATACTTTGAAAATACGTTATCATGAACGACAACGCATTTTAGACAGCCCTCGTACGTGTGTGTTTCAATTGCAACATGCTTTAATGCACCAGTCAATTGTAACCACGCCCCCCCCCCCCCCCAAGACCGGGGGTGTCTCTGGGATGCGGGGGCATTTGGCCGGGGTTTAACCATCAGTTCCCCGAAGGGTGGGGATTTTACCCGGGGTTGGCTGGACCAAAAGTCAAAGTCCCGGCTATTCCCCGGACCGGGGGGGGGGGGGCGTGGTTACAATTGACTGGTGCATAACATAATAATGACTTCAGATAAAAAACAACAATGTTAAATCTAGTGCACATTGTTTGAATCTAAGTGCTATCATTTAAAATCATTAAAGACTCAAAACAAGACAGTGTTTTTTTATTATTTATTTTCAATACTAAAATAGAAAGCAAACATGATATATATATATATATATATATATATATATATATATATATATATATATATATATATATATATATATATATATATATATATATATATATATATATATATATAAATATATATATGTATGTGTGTACACTGGTTTTGCTTTAATGAAATACTATGATAGGTGATTTATGACAATCTCTGAGGTTTCTATGACTTGCATTAATGAATAACAACGTTTGTTTACCAACTGCGATGAAATAATAGATATAACACATGTAAAAGAACTCACTATAACAAAAAATATTATGCGCTTGATCATAACACAAATATATCAGACTGAGCTGTCATAAAAATTCGTATGTGAAAATGTCACGCAAGTACAAACATATCGAGAATACATATGGATTGACAATATCTCCTGTATATAAATGCATCGCTAGTATAAATATCCTTACACAATCGTAACATCAAAACAATGAAATAAACCAAACGAATCTCAGTATGGAAAAGTAACCGGTACTAGTAAACGATATGGTTTTCCATACGTATCGACGTCTTCAAAACAAATACTGAAAATACATCAATACGATTCAAAACAAGAAACAAAGACCATTGCAAGTATATCATCTTGAAACACATTGAGCCTTGAATACCTTCTAGTGTTTAACAAAAATATATCTCTATAACATATGTGAGTATACACTTGTAAAATTATGGAAGCGTATATCGTATATACTTATGACAAAATTCATGTACAAGTCGACATAACTTAGGCAAAATGTCGTTCGTTAACTCGTTATAAATAAAATCGACACACCGTCAGAAAAAACCTTATACGCTTCGCTAAAATATATGCAAATTAACAATATCTGAGTGAAACAAAAATGCATGTGTTCCATTGAAAAGAAAAAAAAAATGCATTGTCCGTTGAAAAATAATGGTACATGTATTATTTTGTGCATGTGCCCCATAGTAGCAGGCTCCGTTGAAAAGTAAAGGAACATGTATTAATTGTGCATTCGGCCCATAGTAGCAGGCCCCGTTGAAAAGTAATGGTACATGTATTAAGCGTGCATGTGCCCCATAGTAGCAGGCTCCGTTTATAAGTAATGGTACATGTATTAATCGTGCATGTGCCCCATAGTAGCAGGCTCCTATGATAAGTAATGGTACATGTATTAAGCGTGCATGTGCCCCATAGTAGCAGGCTCCTATGAAAAGTAATGGTACATGTAATAATCGTGCATGTGCCCCATAGTAGCAGGCTTCGTTGAAAAGTAATGGTACATGTATTAAGCGTACATGTGCCCCATAGTAGCAGGCTCCTATGAAAAGTAATGGTACATGTAATAATCGTGCTTGTGCCCCATAGTAGCAGGCTCCATTGATAAGTAATGGTACATGTAATAATCGTGCATGTTCCCCATAGTAGCAGGCTCCGTTGAAAAGTAATGGTACATGTATTAATCGTGCATGTGCCCCATAGTAGCAGGCTCCTATGATAAGTAATGGTACATGTAATAATCGTGCATGTGCCCCATAGTAGCAGGCTCCGTTTATAAGTAATGGTACATGTATTAATCGTGCATGTGCCCCATAGTAGCAGGCTCCTATGATAAGTAATGGTACATGTATTAATCGTGCATTTCCCCATAGTAGCAGGCTCCGTTGAAAAGTAATGGTACATGTATTAATCGTGCATGTGCCCCATAGTAGCAGGCTCCTATGATAAGTAATGGTACATGTATTAATCGTGCATGTTCCCCATAGTAGCAGGCTCCTATGATAAGTAATGGTACATGTAATAATCGTGCATGTTCCCCATAGTAGCAGGCTCCTTTGATAAGTAATGGTACATGTATTAATCGTGCATGTTCCCCATAGTAGCAGGCTCCTATGATAAGTAATGGTACATGTAATAATCGTGCATGTGCCCCATAGTAGCAGGCTCCTTTGATAAGTAGTGGTACATGTATTAATCGTGCATGTTCCCCATAGTAGCAGGCTCCTATGATAAGTAATGGTACATGTAATAATCGTGCATGTTCCCCATAGTAGCAGGCTCCTATGATAAGTAATGGTACATGTATTAATCGTGCATGTTCCCCATAGTAGCAGGCTCCTATGATAAGTAATGGTGAGTAATGGTACATGTAATAATCGTGCATGTGCCCCATAGTAGCAGGCTCCTTTGATAAGTAATGGTACATGTATTAATCGTGCATGTTCCCCATAGTAGCAGGCTCCTATGATAAGTAATGGTACATGTATTAATCGTGCATGTGCCCCATAGTAGCAGGCTCCATTTAAAAGTAATGGTACATGTATTAATCGTGCATGTTCCCCATAGTAGCAGGCTCCTATGATAAGTAATGGTACATGTATTAAGCGTACATGTGCCCCACAGTAGCAGGCTCCTATGATAAGTAATGGTACATGTAATAATCGTGCATGTGCCCCATAGTAGCAGGCTCCTATGATAAGTAATGGTACATGTATTAATCGTGCATGTGCCCCATAGTAGCAGGCTCCGTTTATAAGTAATGGTACATGTAATAATCGTGCATGTGCCCCATAGTAGCAGGCTCCGTTGAAAAGTAATGGTACATGTATTAATCGTGCATGTGCCCCATAGTAGCAGGCTCCGTTTATAAGTAATGGTACATGTATTAATCGTGCATGTGCCCCATAGTAGCAGGCTCCGTTTATAAGTAATGGTACATGTATTAAGCGTGCATTTTCCCCATAGTAGCAGGCTCCTATGATAAGTAATGGTACATGTAATAAGCGTACATGTGCCCCATAGTAGCAGGCTCCTATGATAAGTAATGGTACATGTAATAATCGTGCATGTGCCCCATAGTAGCAGGCTCCTATGATAAGTAATGGTACATGTATTAATCGTGCATGTTCCCCATAGTAGCAGGCTCCTATGATAAGTAATGGTACATGTAATAAGCGTACATGTGCCCCATAGTAGCAGGCTCCTATGATAAGTAATGGTACATGTAATAATCGTGCATGTTCCCCATAGTAGCAGGCTCCTATGATAAGTAATGGTACATGTATTAATCGTGCATGTGCCCCATAGTAGCAGGCTCCCATGATAAGTAATGGTACATGTAATAATCGTGCATGTTCCCCATAGTAGCAGGCTCCTTTGAAAAGTAATGGTACATGTAATAATCGTGCATGTTCCCCATAGTAGCAGGCTCCTATGATAAGTAATGGTACATGTATTAATCGTGCATGTTCCCCATAGTAGCAGGCTCCTATGATAAGTAATTGTACATGTATTAATCGTGCATGTGCCCCATAGTAGCAGGCTCCTATGATAAGTAATGGTACATGTAATAATGTGCATGTGCCCCATAGTAGCAGGCTCCTATGATAAGTAATGGTACATGTATTAATCGTGCATGTTCCCCATAGTAGCAGGCTCCTATGATAAGTAATGGTACATGTATTAATCGTGCATGTTCCCCATAGTAGCAGGCTCCTATGATAAGTAATGGTACATGTATTAATCGTGCATGTTCCCCATAGTAGCAGGCTCCTATGATAAGTAATGGTACATGTAATAATCGTGCATGTTTCCCATAGTAGCAGGCTCCTATGATAAGTAATGGTACATGTATTAAGCGTACATGTGCCCCATAGTAGCAGGCTCCTATGATAAGTAATGGTACATGTATTAAGCGTGCATGTGCCCCATAGTAGCAGGCTCCTATGATAAGTAATGGTACATGTATTAAGCGTGCATGTGCCCCATAGTAGCAGGCTCCTATGATAAGTAATGGTACGTGTAATAATCGTGCATGTTCCCCATAGTAGCAGGCTCCTATAATAAGTAATGGTACATGTATTAATCGTACATGTGCCCCATAGTAGCAGGCTCCTATGATAAGTAATGGTACATGTATTAAGCGTACATGTTCCCCATAGTAGCAGGCTCCTATGATAAGTAATGGTACATGTATTAAGCGTGCATGTGCCCCATAGTAGCAGGCTCCTATGATAAGTAATGGTACATGTAATAATCGTGCATGTTCCCCATAGTAGCAGGCTCCTATAATAAGTAATGGTACATGTATTAATCGTACATGTGCCCCATAGTAGCAGGCTCCATTGATAAGTAATGGTACATGTAATAATCGTGCTTGTGCCCCATAGTAGCAGGCTCCTATGATAAGTAATGGTACATGTAATAATCGTGCATGTGCCCCATAGTAGCAGGCTCCATTGATAAGTAATGGTACATGTATTAATCGTGCATGTGCCCCATAGTAGCAGGCTCCATTGATAAGTAATGGTACATGTAATAATCGTGCATGTGCCCCATAGTAGCAGGCTCCATTGATAAGTAATGGTACATGTAATAATCGTGCATGTGCCCCATAGTAGCAGGCTTCGTTGAAAAGTAATGGTACATGTATTAAGCGTGCATGTGCCCCATAGTAGCAGGCTCCATTGAAAAGTAATGGTACATGTAATAATCGTGCATGTGCCCCATAGTAGCAGGCTCCATTGAAAAGTAATGGTACATGTAATAATCGTGCATGTGCCCCATAGTAGCAGGCTCCATTGATAAGTAATGGTACATGTATTAATCGTGCATGTGCCCCATAGTAGCAGGCTCCATTTAAAAGTAATGGTACATGTATTAAGCGTGCATGTGCCCCATAGTAGCAGGCTCCATTTAAAAGTAATGGTACATGTATTAAGCGTGCATGTGCCCCATAGTAGCGGGCTCCTATGATAAGTAATGGTACATGTAATAATCGTGCATGTGCCCCATAGTAGCAGGCTATATATAGGTTATAATTGTGCATGTGCCCCATTGGAGGACACTTGTATAAAGTAAGTACACAAGTATTAAGTGTGCATGTGCCCCAAGGCAGATGTGTATAAGATTATTTTGACTTGAAGAATTTGATTCCAATTAAAACATTCTGCATTTTCAACAACGAAAATGTTCAGCAATTAAGGGCGCAAGTTTGGAATGGTATACAATGATTTCAGTGTTACAATGTGTTCTTTAAACGTGATCAAAGAACGTCAATCCGTCAGACTAAACGATTGTCAACAATGAGTATTAAGAAATAATGAGAACACAATGTTCACCCAAGGAATCAGCCCTGATGCCTGTGAACTGCAGGATGACACCTTTCTGGGCAGTTGGGTTCAAACTGCACAACGCCCGACATTAACAATTATATTGTGGGAATAAGTAGATACAATTCGATATCCACTCAACTCCTGAAGATCCAATATTGAAACGACATGTTAATCCGGTTCGTGTGTCAGTAATGTATATATTTACCGAAGCATGCAGTATGTCTCGAGAAAACGTTCTTCTCGTAAATATCACAGATATGTAAATTTCACAACCCACGTGTGTTACAAGTTGTATCAAAATACTATTTAGGCGAAAAAAAATATATTGTTTGATTAGGGTAACCTTCCCAAAATTTCTAGGTAGGTTAGGTAGGGATTTTTAAAAAAAATAATTCAAAATCTGTCGTAAGTTCAGAGTGTTTTCTTGCACATGGCAGTCTTCCCTACATTACTGTCATTGCCTGACTTTGTTTTATCATATAAACAATAATTCTGATTAAAATCTGCATTTATCCGCCCTTCGTAACTCTCTATTCGCTAATGAATATTTTTTTGCTCAGAAACGGATAAAAATAGTTAGGGTTGGCGCATTTTTATAGGTAGGGTCGGGTTACCCGAAACGGACATATTTTTTTTAGGCCTTATAAGGCTCGCCCCTTGCGTTATACATAGCTATATAACTATCATTGGATATTAACAACATGAACTTCAATACAAGCACACGTGGTACATTGAGCAAATAAACTCCATATGGTCCCTGACGTCATAACCAGAAAAAGCGCATATAGAAACCAGCTCTTACGCAATGATCTTTCAATTTAAAATTCTTGGTAATAGGAGAAGTTTCCATCCTCAAGCGAACGACTTATCCCGGAAGCCAAACCGTTCGTCTCCAAGGAAACGGGCCAGCTCCTCGGTGTAGGGACGGTAGAGATCAACGAGCAGCTTCCGGCTCTCAAGGAGCATGGGGCCGGCCGCCTGCTTCTTCGCGGTCGCGTAAAAGGCGCCTAGTCCCGCCATTGACTTCAGCGTGGGTTCACTGGGTTGCGCTGAAAAATATTTAAATGTTCCCGTATAAGCTCATTTAAAGCGAGTGTAAAGCAAGTTGACATGTTTACCATGTGTGTTAACTAGAAAACAATGAATTATGCATATGAACACACACTTTGTAGAGCACACTCCATAAAATAAAACAAGCGGACAATTGCCAGGACGCAGCAGATATTGTCAATTGTTTCCAGATGTGAAATTGTATTTTTTGTAAAAAATAAAAGCAAATTATAAATATGAATTGCATGCTGATCCAAGAGGGGAGGGGCGTGCACCCGGCGCCCCCCCCCCCCCCCCCCCCTAAAATATTCCAAGTTTACTTTTTATTTCCTTATAGGAGAAAACAAGTGATAAATTGCGTCCGGAATGCACCATTTTGGGCTAGAAATTATTAAATTTATTCTTGAGGGAGTAGTCCCAAACCCAACACATCCAACAAATCAGATTTCTGAGAGAGGGGCGCAAGTCAAAAAGACACCGCCCCTAACTTACGCCATCTCTAACGTGGAATCCTGGTGCCGACCTTGAAAAACGTCGTATTCTTATTGTTTACATACTAGTATATTTCAACAATATTTACGATATCTACCTATATCGAGAAAGCGACATATGCTGGAAATGGTTGCCCGGATATCACTCGTGTAGTCCTCGTTCCGGAAGACGAAGAGTTGCTCGCGTGGGAACACCTTCAACCACTCCAGCAGGTGCACGATGTAAAAACTCGTGTAAATCGGAGCCTGAAATATATTTACATGTAATACAGTAATATAAATAAATTAATGTTACTTGATGTTGCAAGAGACAAGATTTTTTTATATTTTGATATCAGCTTCGAGGCACTGTTTTGATTTAGGTGACAAGTATAAAAACACAGAGATTGCAAAGAAAATCCAAAACATTCATACGGAATAACAAATATACGTAATTAATTACACTTGATCGTTTCAAAATTCAGTAAAATACGTCGTTAAGCCTTATCACCATGGTGATGATTTGTCCACTTATGTTCTCCATGTTTGTATCTGTATCCGATATTGGTAACCGATGTATAATTATGTGAATTCTGGATGCCTGGCGACCCTATATTATTTGGTATCAATAAAAATGTTTAAAGAGTATAGAAAGGGTATGTAAATGTTGAAAAAAACACAAGAAAATAAACCGAAACAATATAACAGACAAGCGTTTAGGCCAACACATAGTGTAAACTATGTCATTAAATGCACGATTTCAGTTTAACCAAATTACTAAATCGTGTCTTCTCAATTATTTTATATATTGGTAGTCAGCAGGCAATGCCCTTTCAAATAGAACAATACTTTAAATGACCACTTCGGGTGCGAATGATCGGAGTTCACAACCGGATTCGTCATAATAAAAAAAATATGTCTGTTTCCTGTAACATGCTGAAAAAAAGATGGGTCGGTAGGTAGGGATTTTTGTTTTTTTTTGTTTTTTTAATGTCAATGATCCAATATTCAAGTTTATTTCAGGTGAATTATTTTAATAAGAATTCAGTGTGATATATAGATTCAATCTTTCTGCCACTTATAAGCTAAAACTGCTAGCTTGACAGCCATCAAAACATAAAATACATCATCATTGTAATAAATCAAGACTAAGTGATTTTTTCACATCTATATATAGGTGAAGCTTGACAAAGAAACAGCATTGTTTATCAGTTATTTTTAGCCATGGTACATGTATTTCAGTTGTAGAATGCATCCTGTTGAAGGGCAAGCCATGGGTTCGACTCCCAGCGGTGGCAACATTATGTGCAATTTTGAGCATTGTCAGTATGTTCACCAGGGAAGCAGTTCATCTTTAGACTTTGCAAATATAACCCAGTGAAAGAGTGAATCAAAGAACATTTAGACAATTTATTTTTTGCAAATGTTTTAAACAAAACTTTCAAAATGCATACATTTTCTAATAATAAAACATGATATTATTACACAGTCTATCTTAAAATAGTCTGTGTAATAATATCAAGTTGTATTACAATTAAATGTACATGACAACTATTATAAAATAAAATGCTGTTACAACAAGAACAGGCAAGAATCTCCACAAAACATAATTTTATATAAATCAATACTTCGATTGATAAATGACTAGAATCAATGACTAAACCATTTAACTCTTAGAGGCTGTCAGAATTGTACAGATCTTTGGGATCAGTGTAGACCCATGGTCTACGCTGTTCACTGCTTGGACACTTAAACCTTACCTGCTGACTCGACAGCGAAAAGTGTAAAATAACAGATTGGACTGGAATATGTTTAAATAGACTAGAATCAGTATCAAAAAAGCTTAGACTGACTAATAAAAAGTAATACCATTTTCTTTTTTAAACAGCAAAACTAGTACACGTACAGTACCTTAAATAGTTTCCACAACTTATTATTTTTAACAATTTTCAGTGTTTTGAAAAGATCTGCTGTATTAGATCCACTGTTCATTCTGTAAAAATCTCAAGCACGATAATCAATGTAACTTTCAATAGAATACCTTGTTGTTTTTTTCCTTTTCTGGACTTGACTAGACTACGGGGGTTAAAACATTCCCAGAGTCAAAACTTGGTAAAATATGTTCTGACTCTGACGAACATATTATTTAGTTAATGCATCTTCTATATGTAATCCAGTGCATCCTTGTCAAATTCCGATATGCACCAGCGATTGTTTAGTTGCAACGACATCTTTCTTACTTTAACTTTCACTTTCAGGTTTATCTTTTTTTCCGGAAGTAAACAAAAGCATTTAACGTTCCTATTGCCAGTATTGCAACATCGTATTTTTCATAAATGGCAAAACCATAACAGTTTTGTTATAGAACCACGGACCTATAAACAAGGTCCGTGATAGAACTAAACTATAACACTGACAACGATCTACGTAGTTCTCCTTTCACTTTCATTAAAATTGACAGGAAGTTAGCGTGCACCTGTTTTCCGTGCTTTTTAGACCATGTGGTATGAAAAATGTTTATTTTTCTGTTAACTCATTAAAAACTTATAAGAATATTTTTTAATTAACTGGAGATATAATAAAAAAAACTTAAAATAAATGAACAAAATATATCCTAGCATTGTTGTTTTTCAAAACCATTGCACTTAGCGAAAAAGCGGAAGGTATCCGTTAATTTGCATAATGGGCGGAGTTAATATTACGTCATTGAGTTTGAGTGCTGCTAATTGACTAGGTTACCGATCAGATTCCAGATCGATAATCACTTGTTACTTCGGGTGTAAATTGCTCTTGCGGGTTAAACAAACATTCAGATTATGCATTGAGGCTCCTTTCAGATGATACCGACTCTCACACCGAAATATCCCGTGTCAAAACTGATTACAAATGGATGATGCGTTGATTTCGGGTCATTTACGATTCCTGTGCGTCAAAACCCGGGAGCTTGGGTCAATTGAAAGCCCTGCAGTTTAATGTCACAGCCATTAAGGTTTTTGCCATTGTTTCAACTTGCCAAACCGTAAACGTTTGTAACTATGCAACGATTCGGACACTACCAAAATATTTAAATTATCGTTGTCATCATAGGCCAGAGATCGCTAAAAATCTGACTTTTCGAATTTTTGGGCATAAAAAAATTGCGGTCGGCGGTAAAAAATTACGGTCGGTCGGGTTACAGGAAACAGACATATTTTTTTTTTTAGGCCTTACCATTGGTTCCAGCATTACAGTTTTAGAGTACTCAGAACTTGTCAAAGCCAGGATACTTGTTGCCCATGTATCGTGTATTTACACCGGGCACGTTTAACTTAGAAAGCTATGGAACCCGGATGTCCTTGTATCGCACCCAAATGTCCTTGCTTCGCACCCGAATAATATCTAGATGTGACCGAGATATGTTCACTTCTATATCATTCCAAAGTCCCTTAAGTCGTGTTGACGTCATGGCGAGGTTAAGACATAATGCAGCCAATGGGCGAAAGCAGGCCTTCATAATTACTAAGAAACAAAAATGGGATCGCCCCATATCAACATTTTCCAATGGCACGATATAATGATGAACATTTTAGTAACCCTACGTTTAAACAAATCTATACCTTTAGGGACTTCCTGAACTTATCGTCGTAGATGCAGTGTCGGATCGTATGTTTTGAAGTGCACTCATACCAAAGGGGCACCGAGGCACTTACGTGCTCATGAAACGACTGCGCCGAGTTGCCATATCCTCCGTGGAAATAGTGCGAGTACAACCTGAAAGTAAACGAGAGTAGTTTTTGCACGGTCGAGAAAATAAGCGACAAAACACGAACTGAAAACAAACGAGAAAATCTGCATGGTCGTGAAGAGAGTGGCGTAGAAAGAGCGGATATACGAAAATGGTGGGAAACTGCAATGAAATGAACGACAATATTTGCACGGTCGTGGAAAGTGTGAGAGAACAGCTAGGAAATGAACGAGTTTTGGCACGGTCGTGGAAAGAGTGTGAGTACAGTTGAAAAAAACGAGGATATTGGCACGGTCGTGGAAAGAGTGGGGTACAGCTTGAAAATTACAGAGAAGATTGGCACGATCGTGGAAAGAGTGGGGAACTGCTGGAAAATGAACAAAGATCGTGGAAAGAGTGCGGGTACAAGTGGAAAATTAACTAGGATATTTGCACGGTCGTGGAAAGAGTGGGGTACAGCTGGAAAATTACCGAGAAGATTGGCACGGTCGTGGAAAGAGCGGGGTACTGCTGGATAATGAACAAAGATATTAGCACGGTCACGGATCGAGTGGGGTACAGCTTGAAAATTACCAAGAAGATTGGCACGATCGTGGAAAGAGTGGGGTACTGCTGGATAATGAACAAAGATATTAGCACGGTCACGGATAGAGTGGGGTACTGCTTGAAAATTACCGAGAAGATTGGCACGATCGTGGAAAGAGTGGGGAACTGCTGGATAATGAACAAAGATATTAGCACGGTCACGGATCGAGTGGGGTACTGCTTGAAAATTACCGAGAAGATTGGCACGGTCGTGGAAAGAGCGGGGTACTGCTGGATAATGAACAAAGATATTAGCACGGTCACGGATCGAGTGGGGTACAGCTTGAAAATTACCAAGAAGATTGGCACGATCGTGGAAAGAGTGGGGTACTGCTGGATAATGAACAAAGATATTAGCACGGTCACGGATAGAGTGGGGTACTGCTTGAAAATTACCGAGAAGATTGGCACGATCGTGGATAGAGTGGGGAACTGCTGGATAATGAGCAAAGATATTAACACGGTCACGGATAGAGTGGGGTACCGCTTGAAAATTACCGAGAAGATTGGCACGATCGTGGATAGAGTGGGGAACTGCTGGATAATGAGCAAAGATATTAACACGGTCACGGATAGAGTGGGGTACCGCTTGAAAATTACCGAGAAGATTGGCACGATCGTGGATAGAGTGAGGAACTGCTGGATAATGAACAAAGATATTAGCACGGTCACGGATAGAGTGGGGTACAGCTTGAAAATGAACAAAGCTTTTAGCACGGTCGTTGAAAGAGTGCGGATACAGCTGGAAAATTACCGGGAAGATTGGCACGGTCGTGGAAAGAGCGGGGTACTGCTGGATAATGAACAAAGATATTAGCACGGTCGTGGAAAGAGTGGGGTACTGCTGGATAATGAACAAAGATATTAGCACGGTCGTGGAAAGAGTGGGGTACTGCTGGATAATGAACAAAGATATTAGCACGGTCACGGATAGAGTGGGGTACCGCTTGAAAATTACCGAGAAGATTGGCACGGTCGTGGAAAGAGTGGGGTACTGCTGGATAATGAACAAAGATATTAGCACGGTCGTGGAAAGAGTGGGGTACTGCTTGATAATGAGCAAAGATATTAACACGGTCACGGATAGAGTGGGGTACAGCTTGAAAATTACCGAGAAGATTGGTACGATCGTGGAAAGAGTGGGGTACTGCTGGATAATGAGCAAAGATATTAACACGGTCACGGATAGAGTGGGGTACAGCTTGAAAATTACCGAGAAGATTGGCACGATCGTGGAAAGAGTGGGGTACTGCTGGATAATGAACAAAGATATTAGCACGGTCACGGATAGAGTGGGGTACAGCTTGAAAATTACCGAGAAGATTGGCACGATCGTGGATAGAGTGGGGTACTGCTGGATAATGAACAAAGATATTAGCACGGTCACGGATAGAGTGGGGTACAGCTTGAAAATGAACAAAGCTTTTGGCACGGTCGTTGAAAGAGTGCGGGTACAGCTGGAACATATACAAAGATATTGACACGGTCGTGGAAAGAGTGCGGGTACAGCTGGAACATATACAAAGATATTGACACGGTCGCGGAAAGAGGGCGGAAACAGCTGGAAAATGTACAAAGATATTGGCACGTTTATTGATTGATTTGGAATATAATCTGAACATAAACAACGCGACTGCAAATTCAAAATATACGAAAGTGATATTTACCTACTTAAATTAATATGGCTTTAGCATGTACATGTATATTATTCATACACGATTACAACAAGTTAGTGATTTTGCAATAACCTTTCTTTATCGTTTACTTATAATGGACCCTGCAAATGGCTACAGTATACCTGTCTACGGGATCCCTGAGCATCAGTAGCAATTTTACGTTGGGATTGATGTGCTTGGCGGCGTAGGGCGTGGTCCAGAGCAGTTCCTCGGCTCCGGGTGAGTTCTGGGGCGTGTTCGACTCGAGGAACCGGTCCCAGATATCCATGGGGTCGCCATGGCCTAGAAAACATAGACTGGAATTTGCATACATGTTTACAGCTCAAAACTTTATTATTAATCTGTGTTTCCGTCTCCTGTGAACTTACTGGCGACTTCAGTATGAACATCTTTCAGTTTTATTACTTATATTACTGTAAATTACACGGATAATCTATAACTGATTAGAAAACACATGTTACAGTAACTACGTGAAGGCTTGACAAACACAACTGTGTCAGTGTTTGCGATGGACAAAAAGACTTCAAAACTATTCCATTGAATCGTTTATTATCACGCTTTTTTTGTGAAAATTGGTTGACGTCAAATGTGTTCGTAACGTTGCTTGAATAGTTATACTGATTTTTCAGGCCTTTAATAATCTTTGGCTAGTTAAAATATGTCATTATGACAAATTTATTCGAGTATCACTCAAAGATATTTATCAGAATCGAATAGTTTAATTGTCCCAACATTAGCAGAGGCATAACTTTACAATCCAAACAACCTTTCAAACACCTGACTTAGTTTAATGAATGTTCACATACCGGTTATTTTATTGTGGTTTCCTTTTGGACCCACCCCTTTCTGTATAATGGTGGTTTGAAACTGGTTGGTGAAATCTCTCAAGGTCATGCCCTGCTTCAGCTTCCCCGCTTTCTCCTCTGGAAAAGCATACATTTGTCTATAACTCATTTTTAGTCATTTATTTGACATATGAGTAAACACCATGCAACAGCCTTTCAAATGATACCAACATATTATGGGGTCACCAGTCAACTGTAACCCCGGCCCACCAGGTCCGGGGGTATACCGGGGATAGCGTGGCCAAATGGGCCGTGTTTTAATCTTCCAGGTGGCCCGCAGTGCCGAGTGACAGCGGTGGGGTTTTTTCGCGTCAAAAATAGCGGAGAATGGGCCTAACCTAGGATGTCCCTGATGTGCAGGGGCTTTTGGCATGGATTTTACCAGCATTTTGTCCCTGCAGGACGGGAAGTTTACCGAGCGAAGCTCGAACCAGGGTATGGTTTCCTGCGCCCCGTACATTCCATATCGGGTCACCAACTAACCCCGTAACGTATATATCATGTCAACAACCTATTAACATTGATCAAGACGCCAACATAATCAGGGAAATGTTTCATTTATTCATCGGAAAATGGACGCCATTTTGAAAAAAAAATCCGTCAACGTACAATTATTTGGACTAGTTGGAGGCGTGATATATTGACACGATTAGTTATACATCGGACACATTTATAATTTAAAATGTACACGGAGACCGAAAATATTAATTAGCGTAAGAAAAACAGAAGACAAAGGCATGTCCGCATTTCACCATTTAAAGGGAATAGACACCAAATGATACCATTGCAGGAAAAACAGAAACTTGTCAGAAACTTACTTAAAATTGAAATCGCTGTGCACAACAAATCTTACTTGCTGATGTATCACGTTGCTTTCGACACATGTATATTTCACCGTTTTTGCATATTTTCTAAATCTGAATTACCGGGGTTTGTCTACAACGTAAATCCCAGTCAATTTAAAAATAGCATCGGTGTATGTATCTGTATTAATCAAGTGATTTTCACATGCTTGATACACAGACTATAAACTGGGAAACCATTTTACGCTATTTTTAAACGGGTAAACACAGGTGAGACAACGACGAAATATTCTTTTAATCATGTAAAATGATGTATGTATAACTGGCATCATACAAGTTTGTATTGTTGAGTCTATACTTGTATTGAGGAAATACTGTACGTTTTTGACGATTTTGGGACCATGTGGTGTCAATCCCCTTTAATAAGCTCGAAATTTTGTTGAATTAAGCGGACACAAAATCCTTGGTTATGGGGTACAAGCACAAGCAACCCAGCCCATATAATGATTGATGATGGATAGTCAATAAATTTGCAAAATCTACTAGTCTAAGATATAAGTTTGCTCTGAAAGAGACCGAACGTACCACGCTTAATCGTTACTATTTCTATTTTACCACTTATTTAGATAACCGATTGTTCATAGCCTAGTTCAAATTAAAGACGTTGCTAACATCAGATCGTTAAAGAAATAGATTTCTCAAGTGAAAATTGAGCAATATGGACAGTATTATTCATACGTATCGCTAAATTCAAATAGACTTCCTAATCGTTTCTTAACAAAAAAATAAACACAAGTAAAAACCCTTTAAATAATTGCAGTTGTTCAGGTATTGTTTGTTAAAAAACGCTTTGTTTGTATGTTAGTTTAGATTATACTAAGCAATTTTCAAATACTTGACCACAGGGAACTTTGCCATTGCAAACATTCAACTATTTGCACAAGGGTTGAGCGACAAGTTTTATTCAAACAATACGAGTTTTCTTAAGGCTTTGAAAAATCCTATTCATTAGCTCCTAAGCTCCTGCAATTAAAACTGAAGACTTTAAGCATTAATATTTAATCGCACGAAGTAAATTTTTCAGTTATTGGTGAAAACGGAATGGCTCCACAGGCACGAGAGAAAAGAAGACAGTTTACCGATTTTACAAACTATGAGAAAATATACAAAGTAACAAAAACATTCTCATTTCTGGTACCATGTGCATGTAGTTCCATGTGGTTAGGTGACCTGCATTGGTTGGTATTCAATATTGGTCTTAATTGGATCAAAAAACGATGTAGCTAATCGGATTACTTATATTTTAATAACTGACTAAAAGAGTGAATGAAGTCAATGATGTATGACCCTAAGATTAATTTAGGGTCATACATCATTGACTTCATTCCCTCTTTTTCTTTAAAAGAAAGGCTATGAAAAACTAAACTTAAGTTGCATATTGAATACTTCCCCTGAACGGACTAAATGCACAGTATTTCATAGCCTTTCTTTTATAACCTTGAACGCCACGATGTTTCACACAGCTCGGCAATTTATAATTCCTAAGAGGGTTTAAATAATTAATTGAGCTCTTGATTCAAATATCGCAAAATACTATGGCACTAGTTGACGATATAGTGATTGTTTAGTAAAACAGCTACCTAAATATTTTAACACTATTAAGCATGGCTGCTTTTGTCGTATTTGAGCGGGGATCTTTGCCGTAGACCACCCCTAAACCATATTCCACTTTTATATTCATATCAAACTCTTGAATGTAACTATCACAAACTCTGTTAGAACTACATGTAAGAACTACATGTACAGATATCAAAGCACAAAACGTATATACTTAGCATATAGTCTTACCACCTCCCTCAATAGACAGCACAAAGTAACAGAAGGCGGATCATGTTTAAGGTTTCTCTGGGCATTTATTTTATTGATGAACTGATATCAATATAAGTTACCCATATCGGGTCACCTATTAACCCAGTAACGTATATTATATATGATCACGTCGACAACCTGTTGACATGTTAAAATGTTTCATTTATTCATCGGAATATTCATCGGAATCGGAAAGTAGACGCCATTCTGGTACGATATAAATTTGTTCGATATGGAACCGCGTGACCAGTCCTAGGCCAATGGTGTTGCGTCTTTTATGTTGGAGGCGTGATTTATTATTTTAAAGCCTACTACCCGCCAACAAAAGATAGCAGGGTATGATTACCGAAGATTTAGATGGTGGAATGCTACTTATGCATGATTGTGTTTTTAAATAATATGATTCCATAAAGGTTTTTGCACAAGTTTCAGACCCAAATATATCTTATTTGTACGTGACTCTGAAACTAGTCACTCTCTTCTATTCTTGTATGTCTACGACTATGATGAAACTTATCAATAAGTAGCAAAACTCACTTATCCAGAAGCGTTTCCATGACCAGTACCAGATCTCCTTGCCAAAGATGCCTCTGTTAGGGACGATGTCGGGGTGCAGGTGCAGACGCTTAAAATGGAGAACATTGTTAGACATGCGGCGTTTTATGACAAACACCAATCATTCCTTCAGAAAATTGATTGGAAATACTATTGGAAATATAATCGGCTCGTTCATATATAATCAGTCAATTTAGTTTAATCATAGTTTCATATATTATTTAAGTCCCGCAAACATGGCACTTAATATGCCACACAAACAATTTTCATCAATCAATGAACATAAGCGTGGTTTTAAAAGCTCATAGAAAAAGTGAAGCACCCGACTTGATACTGACAAAACCTACCAGAAAGGCATACTGGGATTAACATGAAGATTATCTAATAATATGGAACCAATATCATATGTATGACCTATGATATTGTTATTGTTTGAAACACAACACTAAAATAGCTCTCATTTAACGTTTCTAACATCGAATTATCGACTTACGCAGGGGCAGATCCAGCAATAAACGTTAGAGGGCGCGTAACTTAGGGGCGCAACCTTTTGGCATACGCCCCTACCTCAGAACCGAAAGTATATGGCATAAATTATATGCATAGGCGGTTGAGGTGAATCCCTTAAGAAAATTTTAACAATTTGTGATCGGAATTGGTGCATTTTAATCGTATTTTATTACTTTTTTCTCCCATTTTGAAATAAAAAGTAAACTTGGACGATTCTAGAGGGGACGTACCCTGCGAATACATCGTCATACCTTAAACAGGTCGGAGGTTCCGCTCTTGCAGATACCGATCAGATGGAAGTAAGGGAGGCACCGGAACTGGCCATTGTCGTACCAGCACGGGTTCTTGTATTCCGGTAAGAATTCAGGGGGTTTCTGTAGAGTAAATGGTTAAGTTATATATATGTACTGAACATACATTGTTGCATAACAGTGCATCTTTTTTCATTAAGTACCTTAAAGTTTTATACGAAATTCTAAAAGGGTCATAGCGGTCAAGCCCCATACCCCAATTTAGAGGCGTGGAACGGGATCACGGTACCGCACATAGCTCACACGTACCGCACATAGCGCACACGTTTCCTACATATATCACACGTATCGTACATAGCTCACACGTATCGTACATAGCTCACACGTATCGTACATAGCTCACACGTACCGCACATAGCGCACACGTACCGCACATAGCTCACACGTACCGCACATAGCGCACACGTACCGAACATAGCGCAAACGTACCGCACATAGCGCACACGTATCCTACATATATCATACTTATCGTACGTAGCTCACACGTACCGCACATAGCTCACACGTACCGTACATAGCTCACACGTACCGCACATAGCGCACACGTACCGCACATAGCGCACACGTACCGCACATAGCTCACACGTATCGTAGATAGCTCACACGTACCGCACATAGCTCACACGTACCGCACATAGCGCACACGTACCGAACATAGCTCACACGTACCGCACATAGCGCAAACGTACCGCACATAGCGCACACGTATCCTACATATATCATACTTATCGTACATAGCTCACACGTACCGCACATAGCGCACACGTACCGCACATAGCTCACACGTACCGCACATAGCTCACACGTATCGTACATAGCGCACACGTATCGTACATAGCTCACACGTATCGTACATAGCTCACACGTACCGCACATAGCTCACAGTATAGAGAGGTCTGTGGTGAGGAGAGGTTAGCACTCACAGTATAGAGAGGTCTGTGGTGAGGAGAGGTTAGCACTCACAGTATAGAGAGGTCTGTGGTGAGGAGAGGTTAGCACTCACAGTATAGAGAGGTCTGTGGTGAGGAGAGGTTAGCACTCACAGTATAGAGAGGTCTGTGGTGAGGAGAGGTTAGCACTCACAGTATAGAGAGGTCTGTGGTGAGGAGAGGTTAGCACTCACAGTATAGAGAGGTCTGTGGTGAGGAGAGGTTAGCACTCACAGTATAGAGATGTCTGTGGTGAGGAGAGATTAGCACTCACAGTATAGAGATGTCTGTGGTGAGGAGAGGTAAGCACTCACAGTATAGAGAGGTCTGTGGTGAGGAGAGGTTAGCACTCACAGTATAGAGGGGTCTGTGGTGAGGAGAGGTTAGCACTCACAGTATAGAGATGTCTGTGTGGTGAGGAGAGGTTAGCACTCACAGTATAGAGATGTCTGTGGTGAGGAGAGGTTAGCACTCACAGTATAGAGAGGTCTGTGGTGAGGAGAGGTTAGCACTCACAGTATAGAGAGGTCTGTGGTGAGGAGAGGTTAGCACTCACAGTATAGAGATGTCTGTGGTGAGGAGAGGTATGCCTCGAACCTTCCCGAGAAAAAAGCCTAGCTCAGATTGGCACCAAAAAAGTGTTTTTCTGTAGCGACTCTCAGGACAATTATTTAATAGAATGTGTTACGGTTTGATATCATAATTGTAAAATAAAGTACCAAAATGTAAAAAAAAAGGTGTCGGAGACCGGGTTCAAACCCGTGTGGCCAAAATTGCAGTCCAGCGTCTTATCCACTGAGCTACGACGGCTTACTCTAATCGGGTGACATAATTAAGTTATACACCTAACTCGGTAATATCACGTGATAACACCAATTAGCCAATCACGCATAAGGAATGAAATCTACTAGGTAGACATACCCAGTAAACTTTTTTAATGTAAAAATACGAAATAACTGCTAAACTTAAATAAATTGTAAACTATGTGGTTTCAAAGCATTGTACACATTAATACCAAGATTATGACAGTTTACGACACTTTTCTTTTTTCCTTGCAAATTGATCATCTGGTGCACAGTTGCTTTAAGGAAACAATTTTTAGTTTATAATAATTATGTTATTATAATTCTCATACCATGCAAAGAATATCTTCCACCCCGGTGTTACGCCGAGGTGCGGCACAGGGGTCCGGCATCCCTGGAAACTCGCTGCTTTCAGGGATCCCCGGCTTCAGGGGAGTGAGGCCCGTCAACTTCGCTGGGAGTTTCGGCTCGAACCGCCGTATGTCGAACTGGTTTCGCATGTAAGGTAGAGGTAAATCGCCAGTTGTTAATTGCTGATTGGATTTCATTGGTGCCTCTTTTTGAGTTTTTACCTCGCTTTTGGGTTGGTGATCTTCTTTCTTTGGTGTTTCATTCCGTTGCGCAATTGCTGGTTTTAAAATGGTATTTCCGTTCGATTCTTGAACAAGATTCACTGGTTTTGTAAATTTAGTTTGATTTGGCACAGCCTTGGGTGACTGTGGACGGACTTTTGAAGAGTTGAACAGCTGTGAGTGAGTGTTTTTTGTAGAGTTTTCAAAAATACGGATCAGTTTCGATCCCTTTTCCGACTTTAAAACGTTATAAACATACTTGGTGTCGTTTCGAATTATCTGTTGTTGTGGTCGAAGGGATTGGAAATATGCGCTTTTGTCATAGTGTTCCGTCGTACCATACAGAAACGTCAACGTCAGAAACATGAGGGCAAACGTCAAAATAAACGTACGTCTGACGCGCGTTATACATTCCGTTGTCTTTGATACTCTTTCTGTTTCCGATTTCATTTTAATAATTTCATAAAACTCCAGTTGTGAACCACAAAATCAGGGACTTAAAATCAGATTAGACGTTGTGTTCGATCTTCAGGTTTCATATAGGTCCAATTCCATCAACAATTATATTGTATCGGTTTATCGGCATGTTTTATCGACGTTTGTCTCCCGGTTGCTTTGAAGTTCTGTTCTAGACGCATCTCCCCCACTATTTGCACGCCTCGTAAGTCCTTTGTACACCATATATTGTCGATATTTACTCCTTCACCTCGCTGAAAGACAAAGGTGTTATAATCAATATCTAATAGTCTCATGAAATACCTCGTAACATTTAATTAAAAGTTAAAGATATGTTACGGCGAAATTGTGGCCCTTTTGGGCATTTTTCTTAGTCATAAAGTGAAATTATCTTATGGTCATACATTTGGTTTTTGTCATATTTATGTATGAAATCTGATTATTTACAGCCAGTACTAAAATTGAAAAATCAGTTGAGGAAACGGAGAAGCTACGACTAATGTCCTTTATTGAATCTGGGCCGAACATCTGCTGTCATCATCGCGCTAGAACACAGAGAATAATTGTGTATAGGAATAGTAGAGCGCGTACACGGCGAAGATGACGATAATAACGACGAGTAGGAGTACAGCGCTTTTTGTTTGACGAAATAAAGTGAAGCAAATCATTAGGAGTGTTAAAACTAAGATACCAAAAGCTGAAACTCATCGGCAAATGTTGATATTCGCTCAAATATTATCTTAGAAGACCACAATTGTCACTTAATAACTACTTTGTTGTTGCGTCATTTGTTAATTAACATCATCACGTGATGTTATCAATGTGTTGTTAAAAGGTAAAACTATCCATCATTTTTGTTCAAGTCCTGGTTTAATGCGTCGGTTTCCTACTTTTTTCTTCACTTTACAGGCGTGGGGTCACATCCCACTAAAACCAGAATACTTATATACTATAATTGTATTTTTTTCTGCAATTTCGCTATCATAGAATAAAACAATAATAAAATAAGTGATTTCAGAAGCATTACCGTGAAAGCTAATTTTTGGTCTAAAACATGAGCGAATCCCTTTAAGTAAGGTTATTTTTCTACTTTGTAGACAATTGCCTACTTTCAAAGCTGTTGTCAACAGAAAATTAACGAAATAGTGACTGGATACCGAACAGACATGCTTATGACTAAGGATCCAGGACGAACTAGTGACTGGATACCGAACAGACATGCTTATGACTAAGGATCCAGGACGAAATAGTGACTGGATAGCGAACAGACATGCTTTATGAATACGGACCAGGACGAAATAGTGACTGGATAGCGAACAAACATGCTTTATGAATACGGACCTAGGACGAAATAGTGACTGGATAGCGAACAAACATGCTTTATGAATACGGACCAGGACGAAATAGTGACTGGATAGCGAACAAACATGCTTTATGAAAATGAACCAGGACGAAATAGTGACTGCATATATATACAGACACGTATATATTGACTCATATGAACAAAATTAAATGACTATGTCCCATCAGTCTCAATGTAAACATAGTTCCATTTAACTTCAACAGATGTTATACCGACATAAAACTTGTACATGCAATTAAAAATGCTGTACAGATAGATGGATTTGTACGTAAGTTTGTTAACAAGTACTGTTGGATAAGTTTATACGTACTGCTTTTGGTGTCTAGTATAACCACGTTTGACTGTTTAATGCATATATTCAGAACCTTGTTTTGGGGTGTAATATTAACATTTAAACAGTAGAGATATATTTTTTGATATTATACCTCACATAAATTTGTCCCTTCTATGTATATATATAAACTCGATCGGTCCGTATATCACTGTATTTTGATGAAAATCTAGTTTAATGACGTCAGCGGTCCATATTATATTTTTGGCCGGTCCGGACCTCGCCAAAAATGTAATATGGACCGCTGACGTCATACAATAGGAAAGTGCGGCTTGCTTTTTTCACAACGGCGATAACTTGTCGCAAGTAAACATTATTAGCTTTGTTCAATAAAACACATTTAAATCGCTTTAAAGATATTGAATTGTAACGAAAAGTGTTCGGTATGATATAAGAAATATAACACACCACTTCGGGCCATATGGCATTATAAGGACCGGTCAGTCAGCCCCCGAAGGTGAATGGACCTCTGCTAACGCCTCGGTCCATAAACACCTTCGGTGGCTGACTGGCCGGTCCTTATAATGTCATATGACCCTCAGTGGTGTGTTATATTTCTTAAATAGTACTAAAATATATAATTCAACGTACACACGTACCTTGTGATTTATAAATGGCGCTTTCCAATGTCCGTGTTTCTCCTGTTATTTTCCTAGAGTCTGGCATAGATTCTGTATCACATTTCCGCACATCTCAACTCTGTTTCTACATAGTCTTTATTTCTGTACAAACAGTTCGAATTGATTTCCAATAGGATCACTTTTAAAACTTTAAGCATACAACCCTATTACTAATCTGAAATAGTACTTATTCATGTATTCACGATCCAATAATGTCGGATAATTAGTCATGCATGTATACAGCACAGCATGATTACATTACAACCGCAATGACCATTGGTCAATCGATTACCTGTATAACAAATACAAGCTACAAAGATCGTTTGTTAAGAATGAATGGCCGCAGGTATTTATTGCGCGAGGTCGTGTCAAAGTGGACTTGTCATCTGTGATGAATCTTACAAATAGGAATGCAAATAAAGGCAGACTGACTATGTTTTGAAATTTTGCGACCGTGATATAATTTATGAAATATCCCTTAACTGAAATATCTGTTCGGGAAACATAAATAAAACGAGTATTAAATCAATTTAACTTTTAACCTCTTCTTGCGTGAAGGCGATACCTTAAATGTATAATAATTGTTCTAAAACCGGTGGCTAAGTTGATCCGGCGGGACATCTTTGTCTTCATTACTTGAATTAATTGTTAAATATGAATGTAACTGAAACTGCACCAATTGCTATGTTGATCTGAATGGGGATCGATCCCACGACCTCTCGCTCTGCAAGCCAACAATCTACTACATCGCTTTAAAAGAGATGCATCGCTTGTTACGCCTCTTCCTTATTATATTTTCTTTTAGTTTAGTTTCTTACAATTCTGTCATTATATTTAGTTGAAACACTTAAATTAGACATTTGTACTGTGTTTATAAACAAATATAGTAGATTTTTGGCATATGGTTTAAAATAGTAAATCACTTGTTTGTTAAAACGAGCTTAGCCCATACCAAATAGTTTCTATGTTTAGCGTCCTCGGCCGGATAGTACGGAATGCCGTTAGGGTCATCCCCTGTGAATGTGTTGATTTGAAACGCGATACTCAAAGGTACGATGATGAAAACGCGAAATCACGAAACTACGATGGTGAAAACGCGACAGAGATGAAAACAGGACAGTACGTTGATGAAGACGCGAAAGTACGATGATGAAAACGCGAAATCACGATATTACGATGGTGAAAACGCAAAAGTACGATGGTGAAAACACGATAGTGTATCGCATTTTCATCATCGTACTGTCGTATTATCGCGTTTCCGTTATCGTACTGCCGCGTTTTGATCATCTTACTGTCGCGTTTACACCCTCGTGGTTTCGTGATTTCGCGTTTGAATCGTACTATCGAGTATCGCGTTTTAGATCAACACATTCACAGGCGATGGCCCTAATGGCATTCCGTAGTATAGGTTTTGGGCTCCCGATCGAAAACAAAAACAAAAACACATTTTATATGCTCAATAATCTTTGCCGAACATGTTTCATATCGTTTAACTTGAATTCCTTCTTCAGAATACAAGTATTAATAACATAACAACATGCTTCATACTTTGTTCTAGTATTATTGGCATTTGGTATCAGAAAATGGTGCGTTCTATACGCTTCCCATGATCAACATAATTATTTTTATTGGAACTCATTATACGGTTGAGATCAATATAACACATGAGGACGGTCCAGAGAGGACTAAGGCATCGACGGATACCCGCGATACACACTACGCGATGCCTCGTTGAGCAATTTGGCTTGGAAAATATCGTATTCATGAATAATTAATGCGGCAGTTTCATTGGTTCCGGAAAGTACCAGATGCTTTACGGTTGAAAGCTGTTGAACCGGGTCCGCCGTCTAAGTACATAAATATTCGACAGCAGTCAATGCCACACGGCCACGGAGGCTACTGACACGTACCGTGTTGTTATTGAACAATATTTGAGTGTAACATGCAAATTTATTGGAAGAATAGTTGTCTCTCCTGTCTCATGCATATTCATTAAAACGAAATTTTGTCTGTCAATTACCACATGGTACATGTATGAAGTGTAATAGAAAATGTACAGTGGTTGCCGACGATGGGACTAAGGAAGCTCTGGTGTTTATATCCTTCATAGGATGTTACTCATTTAGCAGTCGTTTTTTCCGGTGGTTCGTTTATTTTTTTCAGGATAGCTAGATAGGTTTTTGTAGTCAGGGTTGACGCTAAACATAAAACAATTTGGTATGGCCTTAGTTGAAAGGCTTAAAGCTGTTGGTATTGTGTTGCACGACTCAAGACTTTTGTATTGAGAAAACTTAGTGTATATAATTTAAACCGTTAATGAGCTTAAAGGGTAATCTTTGAAAATAGAGTACATAGACTATGAGCAGAAAAGGGTTTTGCCCCCCCCCCCCCCCCCCCCCAGGGGGAATTTTGTAGACCATGATTTTATGAAAGTGTATCATCTTACAAACATTTTGAGACATATTTACGCCTTGGCCGTTGGGGCGTTTGGAAACTACAGCATTATAAAGTTCGTTACCAAATAATTTTAACTTTCACTTGTAATATATTGTCGTTTAATTAAAAAAAAGTGTAGAAAACTGTTCTAATTCAATAATATATGACGTTATTTTACACACCAATAGTTTTTCAGCTAAAAACAAAGATGTTTCATGGCTCACTATACTGTAATTTACGTTACTTCAAAACTTGAAATATTTTATGACGAAAAACAAGCATCAAAATAAACTGCATCAATTTGATGAGGAATCTTTAATTAAACATCAAACTTCAGACAGTACTGATGAATAAAACATAATGTCAAGTTAAACTTTCACATTAATATTACGTTACATCATCAGAAAAGTATGTTGGCTGTTTATATATATTAAATAAATAATGCCTACAATGAGCATTTATCGTCATTTTGCAATACCTATCTATACAGTGATCCTTGTTTGTGACACAAAAGCAAATTACAAATATAATTTAGATAAACAATCACATTTTCTGATGAATGTGCATGTAGACTACGTTACTTTGTAAAAAATAAAGACGTTACAGACAATTCCTAAGTAAACATGACTAGATTTATGAACTTTACACTTTTCACATCACAATTCTAATCTGTTATCCAAGATTAAATTGCAAAAAAATGACGGTTCATTACATCATTAAATTTAATTTAAAGATATGTCACAAAAAATGCTAATCTGCATATAAAATACTTTACTTTAAATTTCAATTACATGACCTGACATTTGGACTCGATAAGTCATAACATACCACTCCTATATTTTTTATGTTAATGGATTAGAAATATAAATTACATTCCTACATGGGAATACTATTGCATCTGTCAATTGTAGTTTACGTTACCAGTGTTAACAATAATATCCTTAACCATGCAACGGGACAATATATGATTATAATTGTACACACTATGTTAACAATCACAGTCTAGAAATTTGCTGAACACGCCCGTGTGTTCCTTTACATGCAGTTATCTTACATGACATTAAAACAACTTGACATTTGTTAACAGTATGTGTCATATACGTGACAAATTGTAATGCTCATACATCTTACCAATTTTGCATAATTTACATGAAAAAAATGTCTATACGTTTTTAATATTATTCATTATAGTTCAATTTTGAAAAAAAACATTTTGCAGTCAGTGAAGTCAAGTAACTTCATTTAATGTTCGTTATACTTTTAAAGCTGTACTCTTACTCACAAATATGATTTAACACAAATAATACGAATGTTTTAATAAACCAAAGAGGATAAATAAACGCCGAAAACAATTGTTCTTATAAAGGATACCGAGTGTAGTGGCAGACAATTACACGATATTTCTACCTTATAAGACGAAAATAGATCGCAGTAAATCTTTAGTACTCACCAACCTTAGAAAACTGCGTGTTAAGATAATAAATACACTATTACAATTAGATAACATTTTCCAAAAATGGATTATTGCGTAAGTTTCAGAAGTAAAAGGCTTTTCACTTAAAATCGTTGTTTGTTATACATGTGCGTGTATTAATTTTGAATAAGAGTGTCACTTTAACCGATATGCTCGTAATATAGCAACATCCTGCTCTAGATTGTATCAGATTCATCATCAAATACTACTTCATTCATATTATCATGCGCCACTTACTCAACATCCCTTTCCGAGTCACTGTAAAATTCTTCTTCCCTAGTACACAAACTTTTAATAACTTCTTGTGATACAATCTTATCACATGTCCACACGTTTTCGATTCTACTTGGCACTTTTATCCAACCACTTCATTTTATATCTCAAAGTTGAAGTGGCTAATTTTCATGGAAGTATTGCCAGACGTACAATTGGTAGTTGACCATGCATTTTAAGGGGTGCTCTACAACTCATGTTCATACTGTTATTGGAGTCTACAGAGAATCCTTGAGAACCTAGGTTCTTTTTTTGCAGAATGTGTCATATCTCAATTTGTTCACCTGTTATATTTTGGTTTACCATTCAGCAGACAAAGCATTCCATTCTTTCAATAATGTGACCACGTTTAGACAGTGCACCCATATGGAATTGGTAATAGCCATTTTATAGGATTTAAAGGGGCGCCATTGTTGTATCACATCTTGTGAAGCTATGCTATAAGAATGGCTTTTAATATAACTGAACAAATATCTTCTCATTTGTTTTGACCAATTTCATTTCCAAAGAAAAATGCTGCTTGTTACCTACACCGGCATGAAAAAACCTGAAGTACCTCGCTTAAACCACTAGGACATCTGGAGATCTAACAATGAACGTTTTAATGCCTGCCTCTTATTAGGATGAAAACAATGCCTTCTTGTGAAATATTTCAACATTGGCACCTTCAAGCCTTGTAAGATTTTAACATATTTCTCTTAGAACAACAGGGTCTCAAAACTTTTCTGCAAGGTTGTCAATTTTCCACTGGTCGAAAAGTAAACATGACATTTAGGTTACTAGTATGTCATTGTTGCCCATAAAAACCATCCATCCGTAGGAGTTCTTGTTTCGGGACCAGATATCAATTATATTGGCGCAGTTCTTTTTTTCATTCAACTTACTTCAATAAATCAGGGTAATCAACCAGCTTTCCGAATGTATCAGGTACTCATGGTAGGCTTTGAAGTGTTGCATTGCCGACATATGTTTGTGCAACATCCTCACATGGTTTTAAAAGCCATTCTATCAGCAGTTTCTAACGAAGGACCATGTAACTTGACCATAGGAAAAGGGCAGTTTTGTTCACAATTGGATTTTAATGACCTAATCCATAGTTGCCTAGCCCATTCCATGAGTGCAATTTTATATCTAATTTATCTTATAAAATTTAGTTTTTCCACTTATTTATCAATTTATGTTTATGTTTGTAAACTGCATTTTAATGAATTTTCACGCTGCATTGAGTATTAATTTATATATATATTTATGCCTTTATACAAGTTATGTTGAACAAATACATGTGTTTTATATTATTGTGTTTTAACATTTAATGATTGCAACTCTATTTGATCTTACCCATTTTCCAGATGAAACTTAACAATAATATTCTTTTTTTTTCCTAAGTAACGTAATCATGGTTACGTAGGTTTTATCACTGGTTCAAATTAGAAATAAAACAAGAATATAATGTGTGTATAACTAAAGCGATTAATTGTGTAAAGGGTATTCATAATTTACCAGCATCAATCGTTATTATGCAAAATATAACTAAAAGTAACGTAAATTACACACTCGTTATCTGTACCATCATAAGAAAGTTTAGGGATTTATTGATGAAATCGTCTAATACGTATTTAAAATATGGTATACCTCTTTCATCAAGCAAAATAACATGACCTTATTTGTATAAGCACTCTGTGTAACATATTATTCCTGTAAAAACGTTGCTTTTTATGTTACGTTTTAACAGTAACGTAATTTTCACCAATTAGCGCGGTATGAATTATTAGAAAACCTTCATCGAACATAAGAACGATGATTTACCAAATTTTATCTCATAAACGATCATTATACATAGAAAAAATAGTACAGATAAAACTTAAAAGTAACTACTTAGGGTAACGTAGTTTAAAAGTCCGTTACTCACTTATGCCCCCTCCCTCAGAGCATAAACATATCCCATTTTGTGGCGTTTTGCTTAAGCTTTAAGAAAATCATAACCTTCAAAATTCCCCCTGGGGGGAGCAGGGTCAATTGGCAGCTCAAGGTCTAACAGCGTATAATTTTCATGTTAATGGGAATGCTAATCCATAATGATTTAGAGCGAGTGTATGCAGTTAACGCTGTCGTTGTTAATACCAGCTATTAACTATAAAATAGCTGTTGTTATCGAGAATAATCAACCCGTTTCATCAATTGATGTTTACGTTAGCAATACACGTCTAATCATTCAACAGATCCGCTTGAGGGCGCCTTACAGTATTAAGTAATTAAAAGATTCCCGCGCCAGCCATTTCGTTAAAGCATTTCATTGGTTAAAACCACACCGTTTCACTTTCGTTCAGGCAGTCGAACCGAAAGGTCAGTTTTTTAAGAGCTAGGATCGCTATTTTAAAAACATTCCCTCCCTCCCACCCAATTGCCGTGTCTTTTGTTTCTTAGCTCTTGATTAGTTAATTGTTATGTTCATGAATAGCGGCATGTGTTGCATTTGTCTGCACCCGTTTTGCATATCTGTTTTCACCAGAGCTAAAACATCCATGGTCGTGTAAAGCCACCACGACGAACTTGCAAAGTCGCTGACCACTACGCAAACACAGGTGCACATTCTTTGCTCGTGGGACCCACGAGGACAACTCGTGAAATTACCAGCGACGTGGCTCCTATTAAAATCGTGACATTTTGTGTTTGTTATGTATAGAATGCTTTATGAGTTGTGATTAGCGTTCGGCAGCACTTAAATTATGATGTTTTATTAAGCTATTTGAATTATATAAATACAGACAGTAGACTTAAAGTTAAAATGCTAGCTTGTGAGTTCCGGCCATAGTTCACCTTGACGGAATTCATGTTCATATACTTAAGTTTATTTCATAATCAAACTCGTAAAGCCATTGGGGGCTATGAAAAACTGCTGCTTTGCCCTTTGTGGCGGTCGCCATTAATACGCCAAGTTGGCAGGTGACCAGATTGCTTCGTTCGCTGTTCATGCTTGTGAATTCGTGCTTGTGTATATAACATGGAGCCTCGCCATTAAGTCCAAACTTTAAATGTAAATAAAACAAAATAAATTTTTGACAAGTTATTTGTTCTGTTGTTTTATTGTATATAGGAAAGAAAGTTATGGTTATGGTTGAACTTCGAGTACGAGAAGCTAAGCGCTCCAATCGTTCTTGTAAGTTGAGGATTTATCGATAATACAGATTAGGATAAAAAAACAACGTCATCTTGCTCATAATGAGATAATGTACTTTTTTTTCGCTCAGGTATCTGTTTTACACTTTTAGGTTATATCTTAACCAGTAATTAATTCCGTATATATATTCTATAACGAATTGGCCGATTTGCACACGAAATATCACTCCATGAATGGGATAAAAGTTTCACTTTATGTATACAACAGTAACAAGTCAATATGCCACGTAGGAGTTCATACAATGTAGTGAAAATCTACATTCGGAACTCCTCGGCCATTTTCATGTTGTTTTCGATAAAAATGGCAGAGGAGTTCACGAATGGAAAATCTAAACAATAAAAAGTAGATCAAGCATGTTCATCATTTTTTTTAAAAGCTCAAACTATTTACCTTCAAAACCTACCAAGATGGAAAAGTAGCCGATGGTCTGATATGGTATTACCATGCTTTCATTCACAATCATGAGTAAATAAAAATTAGACCACGCTCCCTAAAATCCAACCAATCGTCATCCTCTTCTGCATTGCTCCAACGAATTCGTACATATACACGTTTGCTTTTATCAGCAGAAGTACCCATATAACCTTTTAAACATGACAGTCAAACCTGAAATTGTTAGATTTATCAAGACAAACTAATCTTTAGTTTTACAGACACGTATTTTGTTAAAACGTTGGAGTGGAGGAATTGCCTTATCTATTTCAGGGTGTAATATATTAGATAATGATATTTTTAATACAGTTAAAAAAACGTCATTCGGTTGAACAAATTATGTACAATCAATAAATACTTGTTCACATTCGAACCGTTGAAACACTAAAATGGGAAGACATGAAGCGAATGTACCTGAGTAACAAAACATAATTGTATTTGGCCTTTCCTCTATCTAAGTCGCTATTTTTAAGTTTAAGTCGTGATAAGAGGGTTTTTTTTGACATGCAAAACTTTTATTGAATCATTTATATACTGATATCAATTAATAATTCTGGACCTATAGTAGGTTTTATTGTTTGATCGAACACAAGTAGTTCAATGAGACATGTTTCATGAGTTAAATATATACTATAAAGAATGCGCATATACGCTATAGAACAATGATGATCAAAAACTATCTCAATTGCAAAATGACATCATTGATCGTGGTGCAATACCTCTAAAACGTGTGACATAACGGCAGGGGTACATGTATTCCGTATCTGCAACGGTTTAAGTGAGGATTTTGAATCTGAGCTGAATAGGATAATACGAGACAAGTGAATTTTAAACCCTAATGCACCAGTCAATTGTAACCACGCCCACAGCCCGCCCAGGTCCGGGGTTATACCGGGGGTAACCTAGGAAATGGTCCGTGATTTTACCTTTCAGGTGTGCGGGGTGAATGCAGTGGTTTTGACTTCGCGCCCTAAATAGCAGGGAATGGTCCTTACCTAGGGTCCCTTGGGTGCGCGGGCATTTGGCGGGGATTTTACCAGCCGATCGTCCCCGCAGGGAAGTGTTTTTACCCAGGATTGGACCGAAAGTCAAAGTCCCCGCTATTCCCCGGACCTTGGGGGCGTGATTACAATTGGTTACAATTGACTGGTGCATTATTCTACATATACGCCAAAACCGTATTATTGAGTGTCGGTAATTCACCAGTCAATTGTAACCACGTCCCCTCCCCCAGGTCCGGAGGTATACCGGGGATAGCCGGGGAAATGGGCCGTGTAACTACCTTTCAGATTGCCCCGCAGTGCCGAGTGAATGTGGTGGTTTTGTCTTTGCTTTAAATACAGCGGGGAATGGGCCTTACCTAGGGTCTCTGGGGTTCGGGGGGCATTTGGCGGGGATTTTACCATCTGTTCGTCCCCGCAGGATGGTGATTTTAGCCGGGGTTGGCTGGACCGAAAGTCAAAGTCCCCGCTAGTCCCCGTGCCTGGGGGGGGGGGGGGGGGCGTGGTAACAATTGACTGGTGCATAATGCACCTATCGTCGCCGCGTAGCTTCATCGGATGAAAATCGTGGGATTGCGCACTTGGCTAATACCGTTTGTAACTGGTCCAATAGGGTGTATTATATGTCAACAAGTTTATATCTCAGAAAAAAATACTACATAAATCCTAAATAAAAAGAAACGCATTCATGTAAATTTATTCATTCTTGTTATACCCTCTAATCTAAAGAAAATTCAGTGTTGTCGTTTAAAACAGCACGGAACAAGTTTGAAATGTTGATACTTTTCATGTTGATCTCAATACCAATAATTACATAATGAAAACAAGACTAGTGTTGATGCAAAGCACCAAAGACGCCACGAATGTTTTTGAAACGTGCCTAAAAGGAAGCAGATGCAGTTCACCGATATACCAAGTTTGAGGTTCCTGGCTACAAGCATTGAACATAATCGGATTTTCAGCTTAAGGTCACCACCATCTTGACCTTTGAACAACTGACATCAAAAAAGTAATGGTCCTGGTCATGTTTGAGGTACCTATATCAAATTCGAGGTATCTATGGCTATGATATTTCATTATTGATATGAAACAACATTTTTAGCCGGGCTTTGCTAAAAGCCCTGGTTCAACTTGCTGTCACAACGACCTTGACCTTTGACACACATACCTCAAAATAAATAGAATTCATCTGCTGACCAACCTGCCTTCAAAGTTTGAGGTAACCGACCATAGAGTTCTTTAGATATTGATAGAAAACTGCGTATTTCAGCTTACGGTCACAACGACTGTGATCTTTGTCACACTGACCTCAGTCAATAGCGTATATTTGCTGACCAACCTGCCTACAAAATTTGAGATCCCTGCGCCATAGTGTTATTCAGATATTGATCGAAAACCGATTTCCAGCCTAAGATAACCAGCAATTTCATCTTTAAGCCATTATCTAAAATTTAATATGTTTCATCTGCTTGTCATGGCCAACTGTAGTACAAAGTTTGTGTTCTTTGTGCCAAAACAGTTATGTAATGTAAATCGATTTTCATCTGAAGATAACCACGACCTGGACTTTTGACCCAATGACCTAAAAAAAAGTTCAAATAATGGTCATGACTGACCTACCTAAAAAGTTTAAGGTCTCTGGACCTAAGCCTTGATGTTTGGACCAAAAGAAGATCCGATTAATTAAAATATATGCCTGCCTTTGGGGCATAAAACATATAAGTGCATGTTATACAAACAAAACGTTTAATGTTTAAAGATATGATTTGAGTGAGAGACAAGCTTTGCATGAATAAGCGTTATTCCATAGTCTATAGTCTTTAAGGGGTATGATAATACAATCAGGAGCATATGTGAGAAAAGAAATTCAAAGTTATTACAACAAGTGTAATGGTATTTATGATCGAAAGTGAACATTTATGCTATTCAAAATAAATTTCAAATTCTTGTCTACTCAACAATTAGCAAATATGCAATGGTCTGGGTAAACAAGCTGTACTGTTCTGAGAGAAATGTTAGAAGTAAAACAGGGCCCATAATTGCAGAAGAATCTTAGGTAAATTTTAAAAATATTTCGAAAATTCATAAACAATAAAACTGATATATTTCCAAAATCATATTTAAAGAACTTTAAACAATATGTTTAACTGCTTTATCATAGCAATAACAGTGATAAAAGAGATTTTTTTTTGTTTAATCCACGAAGAATAATGTATTTATGAAAATTAACAAAAAATATATGAAACAAAAACCGCACAAAATCACATTTTTGAAGCTTATACTAGATACCTATCAAATTGCGGCATAACATGCACGCACGCAACGTGCTCTTCTTGGAATACCAAAGTCTGAAATGTGTCAATTGGTGGTTAAACATTCATCAGATGAAAGTATGTTGCTATGGGAACGATTTCTTTTAGTTACCGGATATCATTTAATGGTAAAAGAGCGGCTACGACATACTTTAACTAGTTTAAACGGCATCAGAAATGTGTTTTGTATTACCTAAACTTACAACTTTAACAGAAAGATCATTTTACAAAGTCGAAAAACATAATCATTTCAGAAGTACAAAACGTTTGACAACAAAACTATATACTCATCAGCACCAAAAACTACTTCTGCTTTTCAAAACAAATTATTAAATATTAAAATAAATAGATAAGTGGTTTAATCTCAATTTTTTACAGAATGTTCTAATACATTTAAAAAGTTGCCATGGTTACATATATAAGTATAGGTAAGTATTCGCTTTGTTGTTACGCAGTTCTAGTCTATAGACACTTTAAATGTAAATAGAATGTTTTATGAATTTATGTCTTAGCATTTATATGGATTTATAAACACTTTTTTATACTTAATTAGTAATTGTAAGACGACATGAATTGTTAAGTAAAATCTTAATGATTAAGAATGCGCAGAACAGTGTGTAGCGGATGAGTGACAGTAGTGGGACCTTTAAACACACGCACACAAGTTGAAATTCCTAATGATTAGGTCTATCACTTAATGACTGCCATCTGTAATTCAATTGGTTGGAAATGCAAACTGTATTTTAACGTTATTTACGTTTATTTATTTAACGTACTTTTAAATTGTTGCCTTCAATGGTAACATTATTAAAATGTAAGACTTACATGTGTCCTTTTACACACCTGAAGCCTATGCCACGGCAAAAACATACATGAACACCACCTTCTGGAGCAGTATGGCATTTAATCTGAGATAAGTGATGTCGCTGTATTCCTTTCCCATTCATCAGAGGTTCGATCGTGATAAATCTACGTAATGGTGCGCATAACATCTACACTCTGGTGAACGAGAATGCTTTATTCTAGCATCTTAATGATATTTTGTTAACAAAGACAGCATTTTTACATGATTTTGATTGTATCAAAAGTAACAAAATGAAACGCTGATGCCGTTTTTAATCTTAAGATTTAAGAAAATCACAGAAATATGATATAAAAAAACAACCTTGAACAAGGAAACAAAACATCACCACAATGCTAAATACTGAATAAAAATTAAATCTCAGCAAAATAACACAATTGATTTAGTAATAATTAGCTGGAAACTAGGGAACAAGATTTTCACTTATTTATTTCTTTATATTCGATCATGTAAAAATAACTATACAGTACAGTGCACACGAAGAACTCAGTGTGTATTTTTTCACATAAAATGAGCAAAACATAGCATACTCGAACACGTTATCTGTTTAATTTGTGTTTTGCAATCTTTATATTTTGAAGTAATTAATGCGTATTTAAATGCGTTTAAAGGTACAGCCACTCTGCTTTCAAAACACTGCCAATTTTCTCATACTGAACCGGTTTAGTCGATTAAACTGTTGTTTTCGCCAAACAAGCATATGTTTGAGGAAGTAAGTTTTTGTCTGCAGCAATGTTTTTCACCGCATTTTCAACGATTTCATCGCAAAATAAACAAACAATGAATAATTTTCAACACTCACTATCTTAAGCAAATCAACACATACAAAAATTACAATTGCCTCTTCAGAGAGATCAGTAATTTTCGTCTCTAAAAGGTGGGCGTGTATCAAACACTAACACTGTCAACCATTGTTGAATTTGATATATCAAGATATGTTTTTTGCAAATTCAAAATAAAGCCAGCCTTAAAGCAGAAGTTTGCCTAGTGTTAGGCTCAAATACACATCTGATTGACAACTAGCTGAGAGTAATAAGAGGTGTGGCATTTGGTTGTCCATATAAATAGTCACCAGTCTGTATTAGTCCAAATAATTGTACGTTGGCATATTTTTTTTAGATTTTTGATATGGCAAATCCTTCACGTACAAATTGTTTAGTATCAAAAGTGGGTAGTTGTTCCGATCAGGATTCCGGGTTAAAGCATAAAGCGTCTATAAAATATCATAAAAACAAGAAATATTACCAGATAATGTTATTTTATATTAGTTCCGTACACAAAAAAAAATATCAAACTTATAATTATGAGTTTGACGGCTTTTCTTCATTTCATTCTGTCAAAACATAATGATATATACATGAAGGGCACCTGCAAGGCTTCAGGGCACAGTTTTAAATCGCTCGGAACATTTCGGCCATGGCCGAGTTGTTACGATTGTATAACGAGGTCTATCTCGAAGCTTTGTCGGAGGAGGCCAAGTTATTACGATTTTATCGAGTTGTTCCCCTTCGCATAATTGTTGTCTGTGTCAGTCAACTTTGTTTTATTGGAAAGGTAAACAACATGTTTTAATGCATTAAATGCTAGTTGAGTGCAAAATAACATTTCACTTACATGGTAAAATATGAATAAACCTCTTTACGATCAATTTCAACCATAAAATACTTCACTTAAAACAATTTAAATATTTTTAAAACGACCCCGTTTTTTGCACATTCCTGTTTAGACGTTAGGGATTGGAAGAATCCCGTACAACACATCTGTTATTTTAGACTACAGTCTGTATACAACTTTTTGTGATGGTGTCCATACTTCTTATCTTAAACTCAATAGTGAATGCAGCACAGAAATTTTATGCACAGCTATTGGTCCTGAATATTCCCTTTAACGAAACTTTAGAAGCTAAAATGTTCCTTCAAGAAAAAACATAGAAATAAAATATTGTTATACTATGAGTGATAAAAAGGACAGGTGCTGTAGTCAGTGCACTCCAGTTATGAGGTTTTACCTACATGATTTAAATAATAAACAATTTAAAAAAACAACTTTTTTTAAATAAAACACCAGGAATCAATGAAACCGAAATTGAAATGGTTTAAGATGTTTGCATGATTGTTTGTGGAAAATGAAACTTTTAACAATTTCTAAGCCGAAACTGTGCATTTTGAGTGTAGTTTATAACTAATTTTTATCAGCAGATGACATAAAAAGTCAACTTGGACACGCCCCATCCTCTGTCTGCAAGAGCGTATACTTTATTATTGACTGGGTTAATATTAAAAAGATAAATGGCCATTTTGTAATTATTTTCTGTAAAAAGTACTTGCTATATTTCGGGAAAAAATCTAAAATTATTGCAGTTTTAAGTATAAGTTCAGAAGTAATTTGCCAATTTGGAAATTCTGCTGATTTGAAAGAATTTTGCCTTTGAGACAGTAGATACTTTGGGTCTGGAGTCTCAGGACCCATTGCATGCCTATAAAAAGGCTTGTCTGTGTCATAGTCTCATTAGTGCCCCTATTATGCTTTATGTGGAGGGTAATTCATAGCAAAGCATGGCAGTTGCATTAAAGTTGGCCCAAATGTCTAATTATAGCACAGTACATAGTTATTTCATAGAATCTTCTATATTATTAGTTTAAATAAGATGAAATTGATGATTCATACATGTTTTATTTCATTTTTACAGGTGTTCTAGGCTCAACTAAACAAAGATGGCGTGGCGTTTTAAAGTCTCGAAATACAAGAATGCTGCCCCTAAATTTCCAAAGCGAGAGGTTATTGTAAAATCATTATTTCCATTTAATATAAATTGGTCTTGATCATTCTGTTGTCACCATAATGATTCAAATTGGTGAACATCGTGTGTAGAACTTCTCAAGTTGTTGAAAATAGACTTTTGAATAAACGGGCCTAAAAGTTTAAACAAGTGCTAATAACAAGCCCTGCTATATAAAACTAAGATTTATGCAATTTTTAATGTAGCAATTATTTCTCCCTTTATATAGGAACTTATTCAGGATCTGCCCCATGCGACGCTAATGCAGACCTGTGGAAACCACATAGCTGCAAGCTGCCTCTACATTGCATTTGATACTGGAGGTACATAAGACTGATTGACACTGTTTTGAAACTGATATTATGAATTGATCATATGGTTTATTTTCTTCATGGCAACATCTTTTTTTTATTTTATAACATTATGCATGATATGTCAGTGTCAGGATCCATTGATAGAATAGTTAATAATAAAATACTTGATCATCATTGATATTTGATACTGTTAGTAGATACAGAAACTCATTTAAATAAGATAGTTTGGCTTTGAATTATTAAATATTAGAGTGTTTTTTTCTGACCTATTTGGGGCTAAAGTTTCCAGTGCTTACACGTATACTTTTTACCAAATATGAAAATAAATTTCCCAGTTCCTGTTTATATTTTTTAAAAACTTCTTAGAGTTGGAAGAGTTTGTGTATTCAAAAAGAAACAAACTCTTTCACATTCATTACTGTATATATTTTAAAACATTTTTGTTCATTTCTAGACAAAATTTGAATTCTTAATTTAGGTTAAAATAACACATTTTTCGTAATAAAAACAGTCCTTACCCCATCCTCAAAATGGTGGGGATAAAGCAACACTGTAACTATGAACTGCAACAAGCAGAACTAAGCCTTAAAGTAATACATGTATTGTTATGGCAGCACCAATACGTTACAGCCATAACTGGAGTTGTGCCAATTACCCAAAAACTTGATCACTACATGTTTATGGGCAGAATGTGTTGTTCGAGTTAAATAGCTAGCTGGAAAGACTCAGTCATTCCAAAGAAATGGACTTTGAATTGACAAATTTTGCAGAATTTACAATTTAACTATCAATAATCGGTTTCACTCAAGTATTAAACTCTTAATCATTATATGCATATACTTAATGTCTTTGATTGAAGTTATTAAGTGTTGTGGTATAAAAATAGTTCATTTTCTTGCTCATTGCAGCTTTCATCAGCCATTTTGTTAAGGATTTTGATAATTTAAGCTGGTATGTCCAAGTCCATCCAGTGTTTTGGTTCTTGTATTTAATATGATGCCAAGGAAAAAAAATCCCAAGTCATCTTTATGACCTGTATCTGCTGAACATGGTTATTGTTTATGTAAATGTTTTTTTCTGTTCGATTTCAGGTGGAGGGAGTGTTGGTATTCTCCCCCTGGACACCGCCGGTAGGGTGGGGCACGACTTGCCACTACTGAAGGCACATGCTGGTACATCTCTTTTTATAAATAAGCGTTAATGCTTAAATCACCAGAGTTTGAGAGGTAAAAAAATGAAAACACTCCTGCTTGGTATTGTTGTATCCTGTTTGTTTCATGTTAATATGTCATTATTTTGTAAAGTTCCAGTATTTGTGTCATGTGCAAAGCATGGCTGACAAACGAGCCTTGTCTGGCATTTGTGTACCATTGTCATCACACTCTCAATTCCAATCAGTTTGTTTCGAACAACTTTGTGTTGATCCTGCAAACTAGGTATGCACATTGGTCAGGGTCAGTAGGTGACCTCTAGGTCATTTACTTAATAAATTATGGCAGTTCCCAATCAATTACTATTTATCAATTTGGTGTAGAATCTTCAAACTTGGTATGCACATTAGTCAAGTTCAGTAGATGACCCTTATTGATTTTGATGCCAATAGGTCAACAATGGTGACCTTGTATATTGGGGCTGTAAAAATTGACCATGTTTTGGGTGAAAAACAGCATTGTGATTGTGTTTTGTTTCACTAATTGATGAGCATGTTTATTTGCCAAAAACATCTGAAAAGAAGCCCATACCAGGACATGAATACTTTTTATAATATTTCTTTTTTTGTTATTGTTTTTGTTTTCAGATTACATCACTGATCTCCAGTTTAGTCCATTCCATGATGATGTATTGTCAACTTGCTCAGCTGATTCAACCGTAAGTCATAAACTGCATCGATGTCTACTGCATAAAAGTTCTTCAAGATAAATGTTAGTTTCAGCTCTTCACTATAGAGCACTAATGTTCCTGTCACAGGAATCCTGTGTATTATATACATGGAACTTCATTTGTGTAGACACCTACCACTTCTTTGCTTCTAATATAAAATAAATATGTAAATAATAATATTTGTTGATGATGTACATTGTACTTTGTAACTTAAAGGCTTTAAGTTACAATGTATAATTATTGACTTCAGAAGTGGAGCAACATAAATTTCTATAAAGTGTCATTCTCTTTCTTAAGCTATTTCATGGTCAAGTACCCTGGTAACTATGCATCCATTGATATTGTGATGTGGAGTCATGACTGCCTTCGAAGTATCTTTCAGTTAATTAAAAGAATACAGCATTAAATTGAAAAGAAAATAATTCAACAGGTTAAAGTTTGGCGTCTCCCTGAGAAAGAGCGTCTGTCAGAGGAACTTCCATTATTGACCTCCTCGTGCAGTTTTGTGGCAGGAGATCGCCGTGCAGAGACCCTGGCTTGGCACCCAACTGCAGATGATACTCTGGCTGTGGCGACTGGGCAGTCTGTTAGAGTGGTGGATGTCTCAAATCCTGATGGGAATAAGCTAGGTAATTAGTAATGAAAGAATGCTGTCAGAATTATTTAATTATAATCATTATTCTGAACACTTCATTCATTATAAAATAAAATTACACGTTTTTAAACCCTAGTGACAGATTATTTCTGTTATAAAATCACATGTATCATCAAAATTTAATGTTTTGCACATGATTTAGTTAGATGTGTTCTAATTTATACTCGATTAAAGAAATAGGTTATGCTGAATTTTGCTGTTTAAAAAACAGGATTATAGTCCATTTTGAGTGACCTTTAGAAAATCACTGACTGTACACCAGAGACATTGTAGACGGAATAGGGACAGCAAAACCAACAGATCAACTCAAACCCTTACACCATCACTTCTGAAATTCCCTAAAGTTAGACATGGCCATTTGTTTTTCTTTCAGAAATAAAATTCAGTTTAGATTTATATTGTTAATTTTCCTATATGTTTTCGCTCATTTTTTTACCCGGGTTTATTAAACAGTCAAGCAAGTCAGGCCAAAGTTAGCTAAATAAAAAGTCTGAAACTTTGTTGATTTTAGATTTCAGTGGTCACGATGACCAGGTGTTAAGCTTGTCATGGAGGTCAGGGGGGACTACTTTAGTCACATCATGCAAGGACAGGAAACTCAGAGTTATTGACCCTAGGGCAGGTACGTCAGTGCAGGTGAGTATGGCCACTATTTGTTTTCTCTTTGATTAACAGGAGCCTGCATATTTGGTAGAAACCATTTCTGGTGTCCATTTTGAGAGGCCCCTTAGTGGGGATCGAACCAACAAACCCTTGGGTTAGAGGCATACAACTATACCAATAGAACTCCCTAACCCTCCATGAAACTTGTAACATACTGCCGCCATAAGAATGATAAGTGTATAATAAATATATTAAAAGTAACTATACATGTACATGTATTCTATAAAAATATCAATTTTAATAAAAAAAATCCTTCTCTTCATGAGTGTTTAGGACATGAGGGTTTGAAGGGCTGGTGGGTAGTTCGGGTCAGCAACACTACTTGTACAATTATGTTGTACCACTACTCATACATTGTGTACTCTCTCTTATTCTCACCTGGAGTGTGTCAGATATGAAATAGTGAAGGATTGTAGGGCTGTGTGGGTTGTAACACCGTTACTTGTTCATTTTCCTTTCTCACTTATTCTCCCCAGGAGTGTGTGGGACATGAAGGTGTGAAGGATTGTCAGGCAGTTTGGGTCGGCAATACAGACTTTATTTTCACCACTGGATTTGAAAAGGTAACTAGGCATAATATTACATTAAGGTATACAGAGAAAGAATAAAGCATCAAATTAATTGCTTTAATGATCGATTTGATTAAGTAGTTAGTGTGATTACATTTGAATGAAGCTACTTTTCATATACATATTTGGTCTTATCTTTTGAATTGTATAATGTTTTATGGTATTTATAATCATACCAAAACTAAGCTTTACAGAATACACCATGTATATATCTATTGGCAAGCGTCTTGTGTCCATTCGCAGCAACGTTCCAGAGAAGTGAAACTATGGGATACCAGGAATATGCAACATGCAGTCAAAACCGTGGCTGTCGATTCTAACACTGGGTAACTATGGCAATTAAAATTTACATCTTCAGTAACTGTTTTAAAAATCAAGATTAGTATACATGGTTTATTTAGATAATTTAGTTTGCCTAAAATTTATTTTATCTCACTCATTTAAAAGCATATCTATTTTTTATGAAAAGACATACAGGTAAATACGTACATATATTATTTAATAAATACAGCTATATAAACCTGGATATATTTTTCCACTCCGTAGCTTCCTTAGATGAATGCAACATGTTCAGAAAATACCTCTAATGGTACAAAATCAATATTTGTGATTAGTCAAATGACATTTTATAGTAGTAAAATGTATGTGACGTTGATAAAACTGCTGTTCAAACAGCCAATTGTTTACTACATTGAATTGTATAAAAATTGTTTGTTTTTTTCAGTGTTGTATTACGATTTATTATAATAGAGAAACTTTTCAAATGTTTTCTAATTTCATACAATTCTTATTAACTGCAGAACTATTACATTGCATCCTTTAACTGTAGCTGAAGTATTGCACACTTTTCGAAGCATTAATAAAATGATCTTTTTCAGGACTCTAATGCCTCTACTTGATGAAGACACTCACATGATGTTGGTGGTAGGCAAGGTAGGTTCCAAACCTGTCACACTTTTTATATATGCTGATGAAGGGGTAATGCCGAAATGTTGAGATAAAAAAGTTAAAAAACCCTGAAGTGTTTGTGTGATTTTATTTATTATTCATCACAAAAGTTGGATATGTTTTGAGATCTGCAATTGTAAAAAAAACATTTTAATAAAAGTAAAATCTAAGATTATTAATGACTATTTAGGCTTGTGTATTCTTCAGGCTGACACAAGCTGGTCATACTATGAAATATCAACGGCAGAGCCATTTGTGACAAAAAGTAAGTTCATTTGGTATCATATCTATGGTAATTTACATGTAACTGTATGTCCACGGGTGGTTTTCAATATGCAACTTAAGTTAATCTTATGGTCTTACATCATTGACTTCACTCACTCTATTGGTCAGTTAATAATAACAAGTTATCCAATTAGCTACATCGTTCTTAGATCCACTTAGACCAATATTGAATACCACTCCTGGTCATTTCATGCTCACTCTAGTGAAAGGTAATGTTTTGCATCAGCTGAAACTCAATGCAGGAGAATGGTTTAAAACAGCAAATATGTAATTCCAAATTGTGGTGTAAATGTTTAAATGGGGATTTAAAGTCAGTGAATGCAGTCATATATTATTTTTATTTTTGTCTACCCTTTTCTCCATCCCAATGAGCTACAGAGGGGTGAGAAGATCCACTTAGCACCCCTAATGACCCACTGTTACATGAATTGATGAAGACATATTGATGTCATTTTTTAAAATTGCTTCACCTCATCAATTTGATATATCTATTCTCTACCTGACAACATGGAGCATACAAAGAATGTAAAAAGATCAATAGATCTTACTTGATGCGGAAACATACTGACCATGGAAATTGTTCACTGAACATTAGATCATTAAAGCAAAATATTAGTTTAAATCTCAGTATGACATGTCTATCTCTCCCTATAGATACTGCGGAGCATACCAAGCGAGGTGAGAAGATCTACAGAGCTAGTTGTTTTGACGCAGTAATTACATAATTTATCTCTTCACTAGATACCCTTGAGCATACAGAGAATGGTAAGCAGATCCGTGGAGTTTTTATGGTTCCAAAGCATGGCATGGATGTGTTGCAGGAGTTTAAAAATTACTTATCTCTATACTAGATACAGTGGCGCATACGGAGAAATCTGTGCAGATCTTTGGACCCTTCCTGGTGCAGACGCGAGTTATGTGTTGCAGAAGTTTTAAAATTACTTTTCTCTACTCTAGATACCGTGGAGCATACAGAGAAAGGTGAGCAGATCCGTGGGGCATGCCTGGTGCCGAAGCGTGCCATGGAGGTGATGCAGGGTGAGGTGGACAGGCTGCTTCTCCTCTTCCCAAGATCCATTGCTCCCCTACCGTACATTGTTCCTAGGAGGGTAAGATCCGACATTTACCTTTAATGGATTAAATTGGAAAAAAAGTTTCATCACAATACATTGAAGATATTTTTACAGCATAGCGCATATGTATTTTGATGTATCATTTGCAAATAAGAATAAGATAAAACTTGGTAGTAAACTGAGTTTTCATGTTTAGAACATCACTGTTTCATTTTCTGCTTTTATAATGTGTCAATATAACATATTAGCAATGTACTTATTTGTTCTTGTAAGCTTTACATCTTTGTAATGGTGCCCATTTGTCTATACCAAAATTATGTAACTACAAACAATGTTATTGAAATAAAAAAAACTGTAATTAGTTATAGTATTCTCAATGAATATTTTGTTCATTATAACAAAAAACAAAGTTTTCTGGAATGATTAAAATGCATGCATTCAAAATGGGCAACGCAATTTTCGAAAAATATTAAAAAATATCAATTTGATTGCCCCTAGGTATATGTATCACTTCTGTTCTGTACCGCAATATATCGGTTGATATATAATATTGCAAGTTCCTACATGTTCATTTCAGTCTATGTTTCAAACAGTGAAAATATCAATTTGATATTTTTCACTTTTTTTCAATTTTAGCTGCTCTCACTTCCATATAAAATATCAGCAAACACGGGGCTGAGACACAATTTCAATGACCTTCATTTGGGAAATGCTGTTACCATCACATACACTTTGACTTTATAGATTTTTCTTAGGCATATATCAATAAGGCAAAAAGTTTGTTTAAGTGTAAGATGGCAATACATTTCATCTTGTGAACAGCATTGTACTGGCTACACCACTCATCAAATATAGCTTTTGGTATTTATGCCGTGAAATATATTGTGGTCTTACACTGAAAAATATCCTCAATGTAAATGTAAAAAAATATAAATTGTATTTTCCTGATCTGCAGCAATACCGTGACTATCATGGAGACCTGTTCCCGGACACTAAGAGTGATGAGCCGGCCTTGTCTGCAGGACAGTGGTTTGCAGGGGAAAATGGACAGGTAGTGATTCACATAGTCAAACTCCACACAGTGGTTACTTTCCTTTGACACAGAGTAATCAACCTCACCAAACATATCATGTGATAAGGATCAAAATAATGTCACATCATTCAAACAGTTAAAAAAAAAATTCATTTGAAATAAATATTTATTTTTGTCTCTGAAGACATCGTAATTTAATAAACTTTTACATTATATTTGTATTTAAAAAACAAGTCCTTGTTTAGCTGAATTCCAGCTCTTTTTGTAAGTGGACCTCTCAATGAACCTCTCTGCTTGTCAAGGGAGATCACAGCGAAGGATTTTTAACATAGTAGTACATTCATGTCAACAGCAGTTGAGATACACAGTTACTACTTAAGTTTTCTGCAACGTACCTACATGTATATATATAGATGATACATGACCAAAACATTGAGCATAGTTTCTCTCTGGATGTGACCCTGCCTTTTGATCTGTTAAAGTGTGACTCTGCACAAAAAATGAGCTTTTGTCAAATGTTGTTGTATTTAAGAATAACTGGGACATGTTGGGCCCCTTTCATGTATAACATAGTCATTCTGCTTAGTAAAGGTAGACTACAGCAAACTTACATAGATTATTTGATTGGTACTAAATCTACAAATGTTTCCAGTCTTCCATTATTGTCTGGATAATGCAATCTTAATGAAAACGTTCTGTAAAGTTATAAATGTTTGAGAAGTGTAAACATGTCATTACGTTGCCTCATGTTATTATGAAATGATATACTGGCTTATGTTTTTCAGGTGTCTCTTATAAGCCTTGATCCTTCAAAGAGGTCTGCAAAAAAAGTGGTGAAAGATAAGGAGCTAACATCCAGTAAACCAAAGGTATAAGTGGCTCATCTTACTAATGCATTCCATAGCCTTAGTTTTAAATAATAATAATTGGGTAATTGAACACACAGGAATGAACGATAAATGTGTATTGTGTATCCATTAAAATAAAATATCAAATGGTTTTAATTATGCTTATTTGAAATAACAATCCCTTAAGTGTGTAAAATATCATTATTTAAGGCAGACAAACCAACCCCGTCCCAGCAGTCTAGTAACACTTCAACTCATGCCCCTGTGCAGCCCAGCAAGCCCGCTGTAACCAAGGCAACCAAACCTGCTGTCTCTAAAGTTCCCCAGCCAGAGCCAAAACCAGAACCCCCTGTGCCAACTGAACCTAGCAAAGCTTCCAAAACCTTTGCTGGTAAGTCCATTATGAAGGCTAGATACACATAAAGATATCTTCGAATAACTGGAATTACAAAAACAATTTTATCCATTTTACACTGAAATACCATAAAGCAAGAAAATGGTTTTGTACCCTGTGAAAACGCAGAAGTGAGTGTGCTCACGTGGTGGCTGTTTCAATAAAGATTTTAGTCTTAAATTGAAATTATCTTAGTGCCATTATTTTGCTACATATTTGTGTGAATTGAAATTTAGCCAACATAGAAAATCAACACAGAGTAGACATAATGAAAAATGTTCAATGTATTGTCATTTGTGATATTGATACAGATTCAACATAATTGAAGCTATAGCTAAAATCCTATTGATGTCGCCCCCATTAAAACAGAGTTGTTTTTAGCCCATATTGTGGTCAGTACATTAGAATGGTTAAAGTGGTCTAGCTAATGGATTGTTACTTGCATGAGCTTAGTTAACAATTATTTCAATACGAATCAGCATTGAAAAACTGGATGTTAGGCAAAACCACTAGTGATTCACAAAATAATTTTATTTAAACTCTCAGTAATTTGTCTTTGCTCCACTTTCAGCCATGCACCAGTCTAAATGTAAATACCTGAAAGGTATCACAGAGCACCCAAGTAAACACATCGTGAACGTTCGCAAGCTTTGCCGCAACCTGCCAATACAGAGTAACCTGTTTGCTGCAAACACCAAGCGCTGTGCTGTACCTATAGAGGGCGCTGGGGGATTGGTCTGTATACTGGAGGTAGGATTGCAGTCTGGCTATGAACTGAAATTTTACTTTTATGAACATCCTCTGATTTAAGGTAATTTATTTTTTGTATTATAAGAAAATTTAGTAGTCTAGAACTATAGGTTTTTCATTGTTTTTGTCTCTTAGGGCAGAAAGCGCCAAATCATAACTTTACTTTCTATCGTGTGACACTGAATCAAAGCATAGTTGTAAATTTTCAGGACATGTGCTTTTCCCATTTGTATAGGTTTTGAAGTTAAATGGTTGTTGATTTAAAACTTGCTGCACATGCTGGATCTACTTGGTCTACTTTTATGTTTACATTTTGTTGCGCCTATAAGCTAAGTATTGCCTTAGCTCCATTTAACACAGGATAGGAATGTATTCATTCAAACAAACATACAGGCATAGGTTATGCATACATCATACTGACATTTTTGTGATGTTTCTAAGTTGGACAAGCCAGGCCGGTTGCCTGACACCGGGGTTCCCATGCTTCAGAATGGCAGCAAGGTCAACGACTTCATGTTTGACCCCTTCGATGATCGCAGACTGCTTATTGGTAGGTGAATTGTTAGAATAACTCTTACTTGATTATTCTTTCTGTTTGTAAATTCAAAATTGCTGGTTTCTTTTTAATCAGTAAATGTTTTCTTTGAATAAGACACATCTAAGTTCCGAGTGTGGGACCAAGCCTAGATAGGATGCACATTTTGGTCTTTGTTAGACACTCCATTAGAAATTTGTTAATGTTTACAGGGAATGGAATGACACAAAGTTCAGACTTATATGCTTTAAAGGCAAGATATAATAAGGTATATAAGATCCTGAGTAAACAAAATGCCTCTATCTACATTCACCAGATACCAGTAGTCCTGGGGGAGTCCTATTGCTGTATGCTAGCAAGGGAATGAAATTTTATCAAACATAAAATTCAATACACTTTGCTTATAAAGATAGTGATGGAATGAATGATAAGTTAGCAATGTGTTTAGCCAAAAAATGACACATGTTTTTAAATGATATCAATGTTTATAATGAATTTACTTTAAATCTAAAAAAAAATGAATTGTACATTTCCAGGGTGTGACAATGCGAAGGTGTATGTGTGGGAGATACCAGAGGGGGGCCTCACGGAGACATTAGACGATTACGAGTCATACCTCATGGGTTGGTATTATTTCATGTGAATAACTCTATTGGACATGTGTGAATTTCAGATAACAGTTAATCAATATGTAAGACTGGTAAAGTCTCAAATCAAAAACAAAAAATCATAAATTAAGAAATAAATTAAACACATGATTAGGTGAAGGTCTGTATCACATGAGGTTATAAGAATGCACTAACTTGCAATTTTAAATAAATTTTCAGATGTTGATATCATTGACTAAGTTATAATTGTGCCTTTATAAAATTTCTGTAAAAACATATATTAAGGAAATAGATAAAAAAACATTGTAGCAAGCATTAAGAACTCAAAGAAGTTTGTGAGAAATTTGACAATAAAGAAAGAACCAAATTTTCAGGTCACTCCGAGAAGATATACTTTGTTCGTTTCCATCCCCTGGCGAAGGACATAGTGATGACAGCGGCATACGATATGACCTTGAAAATTTGGGACCTGGCTGACAGTTCAGAGGTCATCAATATCTCCTGTCATGGGGATGAGGTAGGGGTTTAAAACAGAAATATTATTTTGTGAAGGAATTTTATTGAAAAGAAAAAAATGTAAATGGTGTCATCAAATGCTACTTCAGCATTTCTTGTGTATTTGATGTGAAATGAGTTTTTTGTATCTTTCACTCTGACAGGAAATAGATTCTAAATGTACAGCATATTAACTTATATCTGTGTAGAAATAATTTTAACGGAAATTGTTATTTAAGAAATATTACTCACCACTGAGAGTCATATGACATTATAAGGATTGGCCAGTCAGTCCCCCAAGATTTATATGGACCAAGGTATAAGCCGAGGTCCACTCAACTTCTGGGACTGACTGGCCAATCCTTATAATGCCACATGGTCCGAAGTGGTGTGTTATATATCTTATATTATACTGAACATTTTATATTACACTAAATATTATTTTTAAAGAATGTACTTTGATGTGTTTTATTTAACAAAGCTAATTGTGTTTTCCAGTTCTTGCAATAATTTATCCATATAATGGTCCATATTATATATTTGGCGAGGTCCGCATCCTCCAAAAATATGATATGGACCGCTGACATCATAAAACTAGATCATTATATATACAAAGAATATTCTGTAATAGTGACCTTGCTAAAGCATAGTTTATAAATGATGTTATAATGTTATAACTTACACATATTATGGATAAAGGAGCTCATGATTAATCCTGTACTTTATCACTTCTGATCGTAGATTTTCAGTGGGGAGTGGAGCCAAGATGGCCGGTACATTGCCACTGTGTGTAAGGATGGCCTGATCAGGATATTTGACCCTCGAAACTCTACTGAAGCAATCAAGGTAGGCGAGTTGTGATTCATAAGTAATGCTATAGGCATTGTTATACCTTTTGAAGATGGTGGCTTAATGCAAAACATTTCACCCGCAGGCCATACTTAAATACCATCATGTTTATAGCCTGAATAATTTGAAATCATTTGAGATTGGTTTTCAAAAGTAATTATTTTCATGGTTAAACTCTTATGTAAAGGTTAGGGAAATGAACCTTTTAAAGGTAGCTTTCATGTTTGTTTTGGCAGGTGGGTAAGGCGCCAGATGGCAATCGAGCGGCCAGGGTCGTGTGGGCATGTGACATGAAATATCTTGTCGTCTCTGGCTTTGATAAGTAAATTCATTGTGTCTGTCTCTCTCTCAAGAGGTTGTGGGTTCAGTCCCCACCAGGGGTACTTTCTCATGACCTTTAAAAAGTCAGTATAAACTGAAAAAAGTGACCATGCAATGTAACAGTACTGTAAACTTCCCTATTAAGCATAAATACAATATTTTTATTGATGTCTTACGGTAAGAAAGTTACTATTTCAATAGTTTTTTATTTGTTTTAGCAGGTGAACTTTTTTAAGCAAATCTGAACGCTGATGTAATTGTTTTGTATAAAGGGTCAAATGTTTTGAAAGGGTTTATAATTAAGAGTTACCTAGTGATATAGGTGTTGGACTGTCACCAAAGTGGTCATTGTTGGATCCCCACCAGATAAATATTGACCTTTCAAAATGGACACCAGTACTGAATTTATTGAGAGTGATTCATATCTCACCTCATACATAAATTATGACATCTGATTGGTTAAGAGTGGTCAAATGCAATATGCCTCTGTATTATACCTCAAGATATGCAATGAAAACATAATAATCAGATATGTTTCAAAATTATAATATATTGTATCTTGATAAACCATGCATAAATAAGACAGTATTAGCTTTTCAACAATCTTCTTCATTTATCCAACTTGTAGAAGGTTGATATTGCCACATATTGCACATTTCTAAAATCAAACCTGATGTATTGTGTATAATTAAGCTTCGCAAACAAGCTATTGAAAAACAAATGTTCATAATAAAAAAATATTCACAAATCATCTGAAAATTCCGTTATTCTTAATCCAGAGGTAATATTTTTATGCTACTTAATAAGATAAATGGTGAAAACTTGGCCAAGTGTGGGCTGAGATAAGTGAGATATAATCATTATCAGGGTACCAACGGTCAGGGAAGTCAAGGAAAAATGTCTGTTTTTCAGGGTCAGGGAAAAGTCCGGGAATATTTAATTTGGTAAGGGAAATGGGCGAGAGTCCGTGAAAAGTCTCTGAAATTGGGAACCTGAGATTAAGGGCCGTGGAAACAATTTTTAAAACTGAAAAAATAAGGCTCAGGCATTTTCTTACTTTCTGGTTTATCCAAATACTTATAAAAATATTTTATTGGCACTATTTATTAAAAGGTGTTTCCCATCCTAAAGTTATTATCTATCTGCCAATACTCATAGATGACCAATTAAGCTCGTATGAACACAAATATATTGGTCAGGGAAATTTGGATTTTGTCAATGAAAAGTCAGGGAATTTTATTTTCTATGATTTATCGGAACCCTGATTATGCTCTCTCCTGGTATAAAACTCCTCTACATGTGTATATCCTATACACCCTCGAGTACTAACAGTGTACGGTAATTAATAATATAAATTTACAGCTGTCTTCAAAATAAAGCTGAAATAAATAAGTATAAACTAATTATCATAGCATTTATGAATAAAGATGTTGAAAAGTTGCCACTATATAATTCTTATCTTGGATTCTCTTTCTCACCTTCTCCACAGATCGAGTTTCAGACAGCTAAGTGTGTACTCCGTGGCGAATCTTGGAGATCCACTGCATGTTGTTGCCCTGGATGTTTCCCCGTCTTTACTGGTCCCCCATTATGATCTGGGTACCAGCACTGTCTTCCTCACCGGACGGGTAAAATGGCTTTAGTTGATTTGTTCCTTCAGTGTTTAAAATTTAGACTTTGGAGAATTTGAGTGGATCCTAATTAGTTTTTAGCTTATCTGATTTTTGAAAAAAATGACGAGCTATTGTCATCACTTGATTGTTGTAGTTGTCATTGTCATCAGAGGCGTTGGTTAAGTTTTGTGTTTAGGTCACTTATATGGAAACTATCAAAGCTATCACTTTGAAACTTGGGGAACTTGTTCATCTAATACCCTTTTTCACATTGTACCCTAAAGATGCTGAGTCTCACCAGTTTTTTTGGTAAAAAACATGAATTTTGATGGATTTTGGTTGATTTAGAGAATTGGATTCTTTAATTATTGTTGGATTGATTTCAAAGTGTTTCACAGACAATAAATGGATAATGAACTATCAAACGGGTTTTTGAGTCACACATTTGAAAGGGTAGGGGGGTATTTTAGCATTTTTGGATGTTGTAATTTTTAGCTTGTCTGTTTTTTTAAGTTTTGTGCTTGGATCACTTACATGCAAACTATCAAAGCCATCACTTTCAATATTTGGAATACCTGTTCACTATCAAATGTACAATATGAAATAAATAAACCGTAAAAGGATAAAATCAGCATCTGCAGGCGGTGCTCTTGTTGTGTCTTGCTATGACTGGTTACCAGTTTGTGGGAAAATTATCTTTGTTTGAATCTTTTTTTCATTTGACATTGCAAATTCATATTTTTTTTGTTAAGAATTAAAGTTTTTGTGTAAAAATATGAAATTTATAACCTTTCTGACTTTAACCTTTTAACAGTTGATAAATTATCTTTTATCTTGATAATGCAACTAATAACTTGTGTCATACAAGTATAAAAGTTTTCAAACCAACAAGATACAGCTCCCATGTTGAATTACGGTAATGATTTTTAAATGTCCTTAATTAAATTCTTAACACCAGTTTTGTGAGATTATTTTTTTTGAATTTGAAGAAAAATAAAAAAAAGATGATGTTGTGTTGTTAAAGGATCATTTTATTCCAATCATTCATGTTCTTAGAAGATTTAATTTCAAGATGTTGAAAAGTTGTCAGTTTAAGAGTAAGATGGGTAAGACATAAAAGAGAAACTTCTGTCTTATCTCATTCAATAATGTTATATTTAAGGGTGACAGCTATATCCAGGCCTTTGAGGTATCTGAGGAATTCCCCCACCTGTTTCCCCTTACACCCATGAAACCTGAGGGCCAACACCAGGGTATGGCCCTGATGCCTGTAACCACATGTGATGTGCGGGCCGTGGAGATGGCCCGGATTTGGAGGCTTACCCAGACATCAGTGGAACCCATGTCAATTACAGTACCAAGGGTCAAGGTTGGCTTAATAAATTATAAATTTGCTAATGGTTTAAAATAACATGAATTTCAGCAATTTATACGTAAAGTTCTACCTACGTTGTAGATGTTGAATGCATGTTTATATACAATGATATACAACCCAAACGAGGGATTGTCAAAAGATCAAAGACTTTTTTTAAATTTCTGTTTAATGAGAAATGTGCAAGTTCTCTGCCAATATCAATGGGTAAGGAAAGTGAATAATTGAAATTGT